>NC_072012.1:42210983-42540567 GCF_027791375.1 Indicator indicator | reverse complement strand
AGGAAACTCTGCTTTACTGCCATGCACTTCCAGGTCTCAGATGCGTTTTCTCTTAAACACTTTGCATTAAATACATCAGAAATGTACACAGGCATTCATCATTTTCTCATCAACATTCCCCTTGGCTCTTGGATTTAATCTTTAGTGCTTTTTCAGCTATTACATTGTTGAAAACCAGAGTCACGTGGAGACATTTTAACACTCTAAGCAGTACTCCAGGCTCAGATTAGTAGCAAAGATGTGAAAAGAATTTATGAGATAAAAATCGGTCACTCATTTATTGGTTTTCTTGTTCAAGAGACACTTAAAAAAATCCTGAAATGTGACCCACCCAAAGAGTTTAAGTATCCGTTGGTTATGTAGCCTTTTGCAAGCTGTTTCTTTATCAAGAGGATCATCAACCATGATTCATCAGCTGATGAGTAGCAAGAAATCTATGCAATTTTTTGTAACTGCACAAGCAGGGATGAGGAGAAGAGTTTGGAACCACTGTCACTTTTGCTGCACAGCATGGTTTTTATAGCATCACTATGGACTGATCCCAGAAGGGCTCATTGCACAAACTATTGTGAACTCAGAAAGCCAAAAAAATCACTCAACACGAAGTCCTGGGATGCAATGTAAAGTCTACATCATCCTTTCAGGCACATTTTTATCAGGTCAGACTTTTTCTTAAATGATTCATCAATCCCTTCGTGTAAGATTCAAGCACTACACAACATTAAACCCTCAAGCTGCTGGAAAACGGCAGTCCCAACATGCCTTATGGTAGCAATTTTCTTGGAAGCAACACTTTGTTATGGCACACCTGGAATGGCATTTGAAATACTGTTGTCTCTCTCAATGTCAGTATTTATGAACATGCCAAAATAAGCTTAATCTTGGTTCAACTGTCATTAATATCTCCCCTCCCAGTAGAAATAATTCCTGGAAACAATTTAGGACTCCATGGCATGGAAGCTGCTTCTGAGTTTGCCCAGCTCTTAGAGGTTATTACTAACATGCAAGGTTTGCCAAGGAGAAACAGGCTTTTGTTTCTGTGGTGTTGCAAGGGTTTTGGTAAAACCAACAAGCCAAGACAAAAATTAGTGATTCCAGCACACAGTGATCCCAATTCATACTCAGTAACTGCAGTGGGAAAGGCTTCTACAAAACTCTTAGTTGTATCACTGCTTGTGTAAGTTTCAGTCATTGAAAGACAGCATCTAAAAATACCAAAAAACCTAACTACTAGAATCACACAGAACATTAAGGGCTGGAAGAGCAGGATCACCCAGAGCAGATAATACAGAACACATCCAGGTGGGTTTTGAGTATCTCCAGAGAAGGAGACTCCACACCCCCCCAGGCAGCCTGTTCCAGCGTTCCATCACGCAAACTTTTTATGTTTCCATGGAACTTCTTATGCCTCAATTTCCACCCATTCCCCTTGTCCCCTTGTCACTGGGCATCACCAAGCAGAGCCTGGCTCCATCCTCTTGGCACTCACCATTTACATACTTACAAACATGAATGAGGTCACCCCTCAGTCTCCTCCTCTCCAAGCTAAAGAGCCCCAGCTCCCTCGGTCTCTCCTCGTAAGGAAGATGTTCACTCCCTTCATCATTTCTATGGCTCTGTGCTGGACTCCTTCAAGCAGTTCCCTGAGGTCCTTCCTGAACTGAGGGGCCCAGAACTGGACACAATATTTGAGATGTGGCCTCAGCAGGGCAGAGTATAGGGGGAGGAGAACCTCTCTCAACCTACTAAACACAGCCCTTCTAATACATCCCAGAATGGCATTTGCCTTCTTGGCCACAAGAGCACATTGCTGGCTCATGGTCAACCTTCTATCCACTAGGACACCCAGGTCCTTTTTCCTTTTGCTCTTCTCCAATATACTGTCACAACTTAAATGTCCAAGAATAGTAAGCAACCAGCAGATCTTTGCACGCCATTCCCTTCTCTACAGGATTATCAACAGTTAGGCTGGTTATGTTTCTTTGGAAATATGTGGCTCTCTAAAAAATGATCTTTTAAACAGTTTACACTAAACGCTCACAGCCACTCTTAGTGGCTTCAGAATCCAGCTCAGTAAGCGAAATCTTCATCAACATGAAATACCTCTGATAATGAAACTGGTTTATGTTCTACATACAAACCCAAGTATGATGCAAAATACTGCATAATTATCATTATATAACATTCAGTGCTACAGTTGGCATTCTTGACTGAAAGCAGGCTTGTTTCTGCACAGAACCCCCTCTATGACACAGACAGTATGTGTGGTCATAAGAGGCTTCAGGTCCTTGTTTTGTGCTCTGGAAAGCTGTACTTCACCAGCTCAGCCTTGAACCAGAAATCTAACTGCAAAAGCAGAGCATCAATTCTCCTCTCAGTATTAAACAACTTCATTTTCTGACAGCAGATACTATCTACTCCCCCAGCTGGATGTATTATGCAGAGGATAAATTACCTTTTTCACCAGTGTCTTAACTGCTTCTCTTCTTTTAAACCAGTTTCTCTACCACTGATAAGATGTCCCTTTTGACTTCTTACACCTTTCTTCCCCCAGTCTCTCCCTTTTTTTTCCTCCCAACAAGATCCCTTTTGTTGCTTGGGCATCTCTGGATCCAAACAGGGCACAAAGTTGACATTTTCTACAAATAAGAAAGGATTAGGAAGTAAACCCACAACTACAATCACTCTCATGAGTTGGACAGTACAGTAAGGGAACGACTAAAATACCAGCAACCTGCCTAACATGTTAGGAACCTTCTCTTGGCTTCATGATGTTTTTCTGTCTTTGTTCCACTACAACACAAGAAAAATCTTCTAGCACTAATTCCTGCTGAATTGAAGCAAGTGAATTTAAAGTAACAACAATTATCTACATATAAATAAAATGTGACTTACTTTCTACACTTACACTACTGCAGATACTTAGGCCTCCTCTAAACACTGTGTACTACTGTGCAGACAGCTACTGCAGATCCTCAGTAAGGAAATTTACTGTAAATTCAGTCTAACAAGGTCAACCTCAAAGCAGGGCTCATCAATTTGGTGCTGAGTTGTGATAGTTGTACTTCCAGTCGCCGCTGGAGTCTGTTTGCATTGTACAATGCTTCAGATAAAATGGGTGGGTGCTAGACACAAAATTCATGTTAGACATACTATTTAGATAATTTGGATTTACATTATTTGTTTTCTGAAGACATCTTCTAAGCATACAGAACACAAGCTTCTGAAAATCCAAGTGTTCTGAAGGATATCTTATTGCAGATCTACAGCAACTGCTGTGAATATCATCCACTGTCAGCAAACTAAACCCCAGTGGTTTTCTGCTTTTACTTTGGCTTGGGTTATTTTTAGTGGTTTTATTTTGGTTTTGTTTTGTTACAAAAAGCAGTAGAATCGACTCATTGGAAAAGACCTAAAGATCATCAAGTCCAATCATAACCTAACATCTCCCTTTAGACAACCGTGAGACTGTGTCCTTAAGCACCTCATCCTAATGTCTTTTAAATGCCTCCAGGGACAGTGACTCCACTATTTCCCTGGAGAGCCTGTTCCAGTGCCTAATAATCCTTCTGGTGAAGGATTTTTTCCTAGTATCTAATCTAAACCAACCCTGGCACAACTTGAGTTCATTTCCTCTAGTCTTACCAGTTGTCACCTGGGAGAAGAGGCCAGCCCCCACCTCACTACAACCTCCTTTCAGGTAGTCGTAGAGAGCAATGAGGTCTCCCTCAGCCTCCTCTTCTCTACACTGAACAACCCCAGCTCCCTCAGACACTCTTCATAGGACTTGTGTTCAAGACCCCTCCATAGCCTTGTTGCCCTTTTCTGGACAAACTCCAGCATTTCAATCTCCTCCTTGTACTGAGGGGCCCAAAACTGAACACAGTATTTGAGCTACAGCATTACCAGCACTGATTAATCACTTCCCTGGTTTGGTTCAGTTTTTCAGATAGAAAGGATGTAGAAGTCAAAAAAACCCACAGAAGTGTTCTTGTGAAGTACATATTCCAGAATCAGACAGTATCACTACACAAATGAGTACTACTTAGCAGTACAGCTGCATTGGCTTTTGATTCCTCCAAGAGAATGAACCCACATGGCATGCTGATACTCAAAATGTAAGCCCCAGCTCTGCAGCAACACTGCTCAGCTGAACACAGTGAAGGTAACAGCACAGCCTCATTTCTCATGCACAATAGTAACAGGGCCTCTTGGCTGCATTTAATGAAAACCATCACAACTGTTTGTTACACATGTAGTGTTACAAACACACAACACTTCTGCCATCCTTTGGAGATGACAAACTTCAGCAGATTTTGAGAAATCAGATAAGCTACAAGCAGACTCACGTGTAAGGTCTAGTGTTCACAATGTGCAGGTAACAAACTCTCCCACAGAACTTCAGAAACGTACATCCCAAGACTAAATGGAACTGAAGGAAAGAAATTTTGGTATCTGACATTAAAGGGGAAATACACTGCTATGAAATATCTCTAAGTAAAGAGCTCTCAATTTTTACCCTGAAATACAGGTTTTTATTCCACAGTTTTAAGTTAGCTTTATGATTACTTCCTTGGAAATGAAATATCAATCAAGTTAAAAGTTCACATGTTCAGAACAAGAACTTACCAGAATATATCTTAACTGTGCTAAACATCTGCTATAAGCATACTTCTTTTTTTCATCCACATAATAAATTAATCTATGTACCATCCAACTTTCTTTCTCTTTTATTCTCATTATTCTCTTTCCCTCAAATACAACTGTTGTACTCATGTTGGATTTTAACAAGTTCATATGCTCAAAAGCATCCTCCTACCAAAAAAAAAAAAAGAAAAAATTATCAGCTCACACACCAACATGAAAATTGTAAGCACAGCACTAAAATTGTTGTCATCCTAACAGACCACCATCCTTCCAAGTCAACAACCTCTCTGAAAATTGTTAAGGATGGAGTGCCAAAGGTGTGTCTTAGCCAAGCTAGTGCAATTTTGTTGACTTCAAACAGAATGCATTGGCCCTGTGAGATTTCTTTTGAATAAAAGCTTCCCTGGAAGGTTAACAGAAATTAAACTTTCAATCTATTCCATATTTTCGAAAGGGATAATTTATCCTTTATCACCAGATAAAAATGAATTTTCCAAAGTATTAACGAATTTGTGTCTCATCGATGCTTTGAAGTTTTGATACCATTCTAAAAGCTTTTTTCTCCTTTCCGTCTTTTCTTGTAAACTCATTTTTTTTTCCTTCTCTAGAACAGCAGGAAGCTCTTTCCAGTTTTTGATAAAGATAAATGGAGCCCCCATGGTTTTTAGTAATTGTAACGGAGCACTGTGGCACATTGATGAATTTCCGCAATCACCGGGTGTCATTACATCTTCTACAACAGGCAGGGAACCGTATGAACAAGCTTCATAAATTCTATAGCATTCTGTATTTATTCCCACTGGGCACAATGTCAAATCACTCTGCAGCAAGGCATCTTGATAATTCTTGAAACTTTCATTTGTTTCTTGAGGCTGCCACCTAGGAAAGTAAAAGAGTTGAAAATGAACATTTTCCCCACAAGCACTATTAAAAAAAAACCAAAAACCAAACAAACAACAAAACCCAAATAAACAAAAAAATGCCCACAAAACAGCAATGTTATGATTTCAGTTATTTATAGAACTGAAAATGCTGCCAGTGTTAAGAATTTTATATCACAGATACAATCAATAGGCTTTTACTTTTCATCACAACTATTCTCAAAGGGTCTTGTAAAGATGTATTGAAAATGTCACTGTTAAAAATAGACTGCAGCACTTTTTAGATACGGTCCTTTTAGGGAATTATTAATACTTAGAAGTGTTAAGAGGTGAATTGAAACACCATTTTAAATCTCCTGCATGACTTGGGCCAGAAAGCCAACCATATTCTGGGCTGCATCAAGAAAAAAGTGTGGCCAGCAGGTCAAGAGAGGTGATTCTCCTCCTTTACACCGCTCTCACGAGAACCCACCTGGGGTACTCTGTCCAGCTCCGGAACCCCTATTACAAGAAAGATACGGACGTGCTGGAATGTGTCTGGAAAAGGGCCATGAGGATCAGAGGGCTGGAGCACCTCTGCTATGGAGACAGACTGAGAGAGTTGGGGTTGTTGAGTCTGGTGAGGAGAAGACTCCAAGGAGACCTTATTGTGGCCTTCCAGTATCTAAAGCGGGCCTATAAGAAAGCTGGTGTGGGACTTTTTAAGATGTTGGATAGTGATAGGACTTGGGGAAATGGAGCAAAAATAGAAGTGGGTAGATTCAGATTAGATGTTAGGAACAGGAGTGAGACACTGAACAGATTGCCCAGGGAGGTGGTGGAAGCCCCATCCCTAGAAGTTTTAAGGCTAGGCTGGATGTGGCTCTGAGCAACCTGATCTAGTGTGAGTTGTCTCTGCCCAAGGCAGGGGGGTTGGAACTGGATAATCCTTGGAGTCCCTTTCCAGCTGTGACAATTCTATGATTCTATGATGATGCATGTGTCAATTTACTTCACAACACAGATCAGAAATAGATGCAAAGGGAGACACTCTGTGGATTTTAAAAATTATTATTTTTGGCCTCAAATACGTCAAACCAGTAGAGGTTTGCTCTCAAAAGTTAGGATGTATAGCAATCCATTAAGCTGGACTCATCTGCCTGAAGTGCCTCAGAATGTCTGTGAGATAAGAGTTTATGTCACAGATACACTCCATCTCCTGAGATTCTTCACTGGGGTAGCTTAAATCCAGTCTCTTGTAAGGAACACAACAACATACAACTGTCTTTTTTTTCTACTAGGACATTAATACACACCAGGTGCAAGACAAGTATTTTTTCTCCTACTACTATCAAATGTACATTAGGAAAAAAAAAAAAGACACTCTGTATGTAGTATATATATGAAATTTTTCTATGTATTAAAAAATACTCTTTATGTAAAATATAGCAACAGAAAGGCCATCACATTATGAAGACCTACACTAAGAATCTCAGCATTGCTCTCTGTTTTAATGACAACTGGTTATCTTTATTTGTCCTATTTTCTAACATTCAAGAACAGATTGGTAATAATGAACCAGGCAAAAAAGTGTACATCAAAATCTTACTGTTCTCTGGCTGCAATCCAGCAAAGCTTGTTAAATCCATCCTGCCTCAGAACTTCCATTAGGATTTCCCTAGAAGAGTTCTTATAAACTGTTCCTAAGAAATTACACAGATAGGGTCTTGGATCACGCAGCATTGACCAGCTGGGTTCTACAACTGGAAAGTTTCTGTAGCTGTTAAAAGAATGTATACATTAGACTGTGTGTTTTATGTCAAAGAAAACAAAACATTTTGCACCATTTGATCTTTACTGCAGCAGATTAAAAACACTCATTTGTTGCCAATCCACATCTATAAATACAGGAAGACCCACAAGCAAACCAGTGCAAGTTCTGTCCTAAAAGTTGGCCTGTATTCCCTTTGCCCCCACCACACTCTTCAGAGAATTTCTAGAATATTTAAGTCTTCTTTCAACATCATAGATAGTACGTGTGCATGTTTAAAAATGTCTTGACAAACATGTTTTTTAGAAAGCAGCTGTCTGGACACCATTGCTAGTTTTGACCAAACTGGCCAAGTTACTGACAACTATGGAGTTTAAGTCTCAGATTACCTTAATCTCTTGCAATGCTTATCACCTGAAAATACTACTGGTAACCTATCAAAGGAAAATCTCACTCTGATCTGGGTGGACTTCATACACCGTCATACATTTAACCACAATTTTTACAAATGCTGGTGTGCAAGGACTGCAAAGTCCCATTCTGACACCAGATCTATCTTTCTCCATTCACCTTTGCACTCCAGTTTACTGTTGTAACTGCTGTTGCTTTTTTCTACTTGTCACATTAATTTCTGCACATCAAAATTCATCTTCTTTTTGCTCAGGAACTTCCAATGCCATGAGTCTCCAACACCATTAAGAATCCAAACTTAGTGTATTTTACTCACACTGTGAGCAAGTTCAAGCTATGCATAAAAATTTCACTTAGTTTGTCAGCTAGCTCAATACAGGATACTGAATTCAAATTCATCATAAGATATGAAAATAATACTGCATTCCTTTAATCTTGTATAAGCAGCTAAAACACTATAGTTAGTGAGGAGTAAAAATGCATCTAACTGAACTAAACCTTTACCTACTCCACATAGTCTGAGTAATAAGTGTAACAAAAATGAGTCTGTGAGTAAGCAGCTAAGCTATCTTATTTCACTGAGATACTGGAGTATACTAATTCCAAATGGGAGGAATACAATTCCCTTTTGAGAGCCACAGCTGAGGTTTAACCAGTGCTACCCCTTCCCTTTCTTAAACAAGCAGCAATTGGAACTTAAATTACATAAATATCCTCTAAATCCCCACGTCATTGGTACATACTACATCAGCAGTTATGATAAATCTCAAGAATAAATCTACTGAAGGAAAAATTAACAAACATAAAACCCTAGCAGACACAGGTTCTTTCTTTTTAAAGCTCCTTAAATGCTAGCATTTTTTTTCCTGTTATCATTTTTACTGCTAAATGCAATTTCCAAAGTTTCCAATGCTTGATCTAGAAAATCATTAATAGGATCATGTTCTACAATTTACTTACTATAATTGTTTTGGGTATCAGCAGTAACATTCAGATGTACTCATGCATAACAATTAAGTTTCAATTGTAATTTGTCTCTATAGCACTTACGTAGCTACTCCTAAAGGCCACTGGAAAATATCTTCTTCATTTACTAACGCATAGTCATATGTAATGAAGAGCAGATTTACAAATCCTCCGTTTCTTTTCAGGTATGGCTGAATCCATTCATTGTTGCACTGCTCATTTCCAAGCAGCACGACCGCTACACGCTGTATTTTGCGAGTCTGAATTAACGTCCGTGCGTAATGCAGCCACTGGGTGGCGTAAGCGATCTTCGCTGCTTCTCTTCCATTCAGCACTAGCACAACGTTTTCAGCTTCAACAGCGAAGTAGCCAGGAACCACAGATGGACCACTGATGAAGCTGTGAAAACCAAAACAAACGGTAAAAACGAATTATTTATTTCAATTCTCTAAACTATCTTGCTACTCAGTCAGCTCTCCAAATCATTTTTTTTCTTCAATAAATTAAATGCAATATACCACAAAGCAACTGCAACCATTTCTTTTGTTAGTATCTACAGCTTAAAGGACGAATAAAGCTATCTTTATTCAGGAAAAAGGAGATTAAAACTCAAATGAAAATAAGGTATTTTGACAATAAATTGTAAAAATCAAACATGAAAATGTGGGCAAATGAATCAACTTTTAAAAAAAGGAGGTACTTTGATGTTCACCAAAGGTCAAACTTTTTAATCCCAGTAATAACCAATGAATACTGTATCAGAACAGCAGAGAGGCACTTCCAAAATCTGGAAGAGTAGATTTAGATTGGGTGTTATGAACAAGTTCTTTACCATGAGGGTAGTGGAACACCAGAACAGGTTGCCCAAGGGGGTGGTTGAGGCCCAAACCCTGGAGATATTCAAGGTGAGGCTCGACGGGGCTCTGGGCAACCTGATCTAGTTGAGGATGTCCCTGCTGACTGCAGTGGGGTTTGGACTGAATGACCTCTGGAGATCCCTTCCAGCCCAGGCCATTCTATGATAAAATAGGTATCACTATGAGGGACAGTTAACCAGTCTAGCATACTACTTTTCCCTGTAATTTTGGTTAAGGTTAGACCTAAAAAATATTGTGTCATCTGATACCGAGTAGTATCTGTTTCATAAGAGGTACCAATCTCTGATGTTGCTTGTGTGACCCAGGTCAGACTTGAGGCTCTTGAGGTAAGCTAGTAAGCACAAACGTTTTAGGCAGAAAATTGCATTTACAGATCTTGCACAATTTATTTAACAGAGGAATTTCAATTATGTAGCAAAATTATTAAATTGCTGATCATGTACAAGTATCTGATAACAGCCATTTAGGAACTACAGTGAAGCTGGTGTTTGCCAGATCCTGCTTTTCAGTGCTAACAGACTACTGAGTGAACTCAAAAGACTACTAATTGCACATCTTTGGAAAGAGTGAAGGGGAAAACCACCTAGCAATTAAATTTTATTTAAAGAGTCAATTAAGTGTTCGTTTTTCCAGGTCAGATGCATTACAGTTCTTCCAGCTATTAGCAAAACTTCATTTCAAATGAGCATGGGTTTAAACTAAATCAGAATGACTGTGAATTTTAGCTCATGAAGTGCTGAGACTGACAGCTAGCTTCAGTTCAAATGTGCTTAATGAAGAAAAGAAAATTCACAGCAATAGCTGTAAAAACTGTGAGGCTATCTGAAGCAGACTGACACTAGGCAAGAATACCCCAAATCTGAGTTAAGCTTATTGGCAGATGGTTCAGTGCGAGTTGTGTGTTTTGGAAGCTATGATTCTTGAGGCTCAGGATTTGGAATCAAGACTGCTAGTTTAACAGAGAATGAGAAAACAATCACTGGGATTCATAAAAGAGAACAACCTGAGCATCAGAATGCCTAAAAGAGTTAATAGGATGTGTAGCTGATTGAGTGATTGCCTTGTGAAAAGAGACCTAGGGGGGAAGGAGTTTATTTATGGACACAGCATTGTGAAGCTATCAGCTTTACAGGAGTAAGGGGATGGACAGGTGGGCAAGCAACGACCTGTATGTAGGAAAATACAAAATTTAGCAACATAAAATTACAGTGGGGGAGAAAAAAAGAAACACTATGGAAATCTCATACATTAATAAGAGAAACAGTGCTCAGTTTGTACTATTAGCTCCCAGTCATAACACAATCAGGACAAGGAAACCTAAAGGAGATTACACAAACTGAAAAATTAAGGCAGTAGTACTAAGACATTTTCACTACTCACATGAAGTCTAGATCATGGAGAGATTACATCTTTTGGAATCAATAAATTACTTGCTTCCTATAAAGTCTCTGATTTCCTTTACAAGTCTTAGAACCCATATGAAGAGATGCTATTCCACACTATGTCTTCCAGACCTAATTCCAAAGGTGTTAGTCATACAGCCATTCAGTAATAGAAATGTAATTTAACACAGCAGCAGAAGAGAACATATCAAATGCACCCAGCATTGACATACCTCATATGCAATAAAGGAATCACTTAAAATAAGAAAATCAAGAACGAAACTCTGAAAGCAGTACCCAAATAAGAAGAAGCTTGCAAAGAGCTTTTAGGTTGTTCAAAAACACTGCGTAAGAAGCCCAGGCAAGCTGTGTGCCTCAATCCAAAATAGAACCAACGCAGCCCTCCTCAAACCCATGTAGCTTCATAGAAAAGTTAGGGAGGCTGTGAAAGGGCAAAGGTCATCACTGGTATCAATGAAAAGCTTGCCACAACAAATAGAAAAGTACCTGAAAAACAGGTTTACAGGTGAAGGTTCTTTAAGCATATGAAAACCAAAATATATTAAAAAATATACAAATATACAAATAGACAACTACACAGCTGGAAGGACAACAGTTTAAATAGGGTTTAAAATGAGATGACAAAGCCATAGCATCTAACTCATTCTCTTCAGCAAGCAATATAAGGTAAACCAACAAAGGTATTGTATCGGATGGAAGAAGCAGACCTGAATGACATTCACCTGAGAGTTATGAAACAGTAAACTGCAGAACTGCTAGCACAGGTATGCAGCTGTCATTATGAAGAGACATTGTGCCTGTTGAGAAGGTGTCCACCAGTGTCACTCCCATCTACAAAAGCAACTTGAGAGGACCCTGGAGATATCTCTGGAAGAGCCTGCAATAAATAACAAGATCACTGGACCTCAGCAAAAGGTAAGATCACTGATCACATATGTGGATAAACACTGCTGGAAATCCTTTCTCACTGATCTGATGGAGAACTACAAGTATTTCAGTAAGAATACAGATAAAGATACAGATAAAGCGGTTCCAGCAGACATAGTGTATTTGGATTTTCAGAAAGTTTCACCAAAGGCTATGAAGGAAAGCAAATTGTCACAAGCTGTCCTTTGCAGAATCCTTTGGCAGATACAGAAATCTTTGCTGGTTAACTTCATTGACAATTATGCTTTCATCTGACATGAATCAAGATGATTTGCATAAGGAGGACAAGAGGATGGGATTTCAGAACTGCTTAAGAACTGGGGCTAGCAGGGACTGTCAAAAGGTAGCAGTGAACACAGAGGGAGCATAAAATACAGAGGGTGCTAGTCAGTGGAGCAGAAATTTAAGAATGCTCTTACCTAATAATGAGGGATTACTAAATCTTGCACTCCCTATTCTGAAACACCTTAGATAACAAGAGAGAAGATATGAATTGCTTCAGGCCAAAGAAAGTGCTAAACCCTGCTCTCCTACTTCTCTGAGCCCCCAAACATGTCACTAAAATCCACAGCTATGCAGCTCCTTGTAGTCATGTTTTTAAATAGAAGTCCCTGCATTAAGTGCAGAATTTGATAATTTTAGTATTCATGAGCCAACTTCTTTAGTAAAAATCTGAAGACGTCAAAATTTGTATTAAACACATGTATTCTCTATGATAAATATACAAAATGGGCTTATTCATGCAATTCTATTCAAGTGATATTTTGGCATTTGTCTTCAGATTTGATATTCTTTAAAAAGACTCATCAGAGTTCTATGTTTTAACAACTGTTAGACTTACCACAAAAAAAAAAAAACCTGCACAGCAGAACATATTCTCCAAATATGTCACATCAGTTAGTAATCAAAGGGAGGGCATTTACCTCAGCCAGGCAATAAAGAAGTCAACAGTTCTAGAAAAACTTATAACCAGTAAGCAGGCAAAATAATGGACTAATTCTTCCTCATTAAAAAACCATACAAAATAACATTGAATAAAAAACAGAACTTCAGCTCCTGGATTTCAGAATCCTCATCATTAAAAGAGCAGTTATGTTTGCATATTTTCTATACTTGACCCAAGTTCCTACCAGTCTGTCAAATTTTAACTCTCTTACGTTGGCACCGAACTTACACTTTCTGTTTTTACAGGATGCAAGATGAATTTAAAATGAAGACTCTATTATCCCTCATTTCTCTAAACAGTAAGATATTGAAATACTAGAAGTCTTTCCTTGAGAGAACTGTTGTGGTTTGGAGCCGGTAGCTTAGCTCAGTTATGTTGGGGGGGTAATTCCTAAACCCACCACAAAGATGCCTACCGTAAGGAACAATGTGAGCTTACTATTAATCTGAAACAGACACACCAGAGAGAAAATAACCATAATCAGTCAAGTGAAAGACTGATTAAGTGCAGCAACCTTTCTCCAGATCTGTGAATGGAAAGCTTTATTGTTCTGTCAAGGTAACTGCCAAGATGCTGCTACATCATTCACAGCTGATTCACTAATCTTGTAGGATCAGGTTAAATTTGCAGACAAGGAATACAGCTATCTTATTTTTAAAGAATATGTCATCTTATCTATTTTCTTAGATATAAGACAAACTCTTTAATAATTACTATGTTTAAGTCTATGTGCCTGTCTAGAAAACGTTTTTTAGTCATTTATGAATGTGATGTAGGAGGCATTAATGGAAAGATTCTATGGCCTGTATCATGTACACAGTTAGATACACTGATAATTCAACATGCTAATATAATTGTAATCACTTAAAAAAACCCTTTTGATTCACAATCACTTATTAAAACATTACCTGCAACTTTCTACTAGAACCCCACCTTACTGTGCAAGGAAAAAATGCCTTTCTAAAGCAACACATTTTTCAGAAGTTAAACTGACTGAAGCCTGTCTCTTAGGCTTTAACAAAATCTTTTTAAACAAATGGATTCTGGTCTAAGTGACTAAATGTTGTAGGAGAGTTACTACTGCAGACCGGTGAACTGGTCAAAGAGATGAAAACTCCTTCAGCTTTCACTGTATCTTTACAGAAAGCCTTCAAAATGGTATTAAATAGGACTTCAGAGAGAAGTTATATACCATTCACTAAATAAAACATTTGACAATAGGCTTAAAACATGCACAGGTGAAAATCCATTTTAAAAACAAACAACGCTTCAAGTGTAATCTCCCTTTGCAAATCAGGTATTTAGTCAGACGCCAGGTCTCACAGACTGTTTTTGTTATAAACAGAAACACACTATGGGTTTCATACAAGCTTATTTATGAATGGATAAGTGAAGTCTCTTTTCCTGAATACAATAGGAACCAAACAGCAGGAGACATCTGATAAAATAATGCACCTGTGCATCTCATCATGCTCTTTAATTTCCCAGTGCATTATTTCTTAAAGGTAACACAACTGAAGGCAACATCATGCAGTTACTACCTGAAATATGTTTTTCCTGCCTTTTGGCTTCCTTCTCTCCACTGTGCAGTCACATCAGGTGGCTCAAGCTGCCCTTCAAAAATATGCTGCCAAAGGTAAAGACCTACATAAATGAAGATATGACAGAGAATTTGAATGCACCGATCTTACCAACTCTACATCCCTAGCAAATAAAAGTATTTTTGAGAAATCAAAAAGTGTAATGACCTAAGAACTTGGGAAAATAATGCTAGAGCTTCTTATACAGTATAGATGTTGCTTCTCAAATTCCATATGATTTGGAATTAGCTAAGATGAATTTTTCATACATCAGGGCATCTAAAAAGATTCTTGGATTGTCAAAGCATCAGTAGCTGGAATTATATCCCAGTAACACTTACGTTACCATCTCATTCTGGTTCACATACCACTTAAAAATAAGCAAATATTGATCATCATTTTAAGCACACTTCTCTTAAGCTTTTGTAGAACACAAAATTTTTGTGATGGAATGCATCACCATGTAATATACCAATGTGTCCTACAATGCTACATTCCAACTGAGGCTGGAAATCTTACATTTTCAAGAAAAGGTAAAATAAGAACAATTGTATGTCTTCAGTAGTTAAAAAGCTTGAGAAGACTTTGGCCCCTCCATTTATGTAGAGGGGAACCTTGCTGTCTTCTACAACAGAACTTCTAAGTTCGTCAGTGGTGGTAAGTCTGCAGTATAGAAAATGCGTAATTTCTCACTGTAAAATATTTTATTTCACAAAGCGTAAATGTGACAGAAATAAATATTCTGGTTTAGCCGAACAAGAGGCTTTGTGTTGTACTGTAAGGCAGATTCAAAAAGCAACTCTGCTTTTCTGCCATTTGAGCTGTTTTCTCTGAAAGATGTGAAAAACAGCCTTGAAAAGAACTGACACAAAGAAATTGGAAGTCTAACTACTCTTATATTGCTAGTAATATAAATTTGAGTAAGAGCTATCACTTCCTTAATGCTCTTCTTGTACAGATATCCCTGTTATTTAATAATGTACATAAATTTTTGTAATTAAAAAAGTGCTATACCAGAAAGATTATGTGATTAATAGACATTGATTACACCTGCTTACCAATTGCTGCTTTGCCCCAAATCTGTACTCTAAGACTGGTTTGTTCTAGGTGAGAGCTTGCTTTTTTTATCATCTTAAGATTAGCTTCATATCTCTGCTGAGAAGCAACCACTTCATTTTTCTCGTCCACTTCCCACGGATTCCACTCTTCATTTCCCAAGGCAGCATTATCTAAGAAACCCCAGAGCATAATTTACTTAAGAAGAACAGATTTACAAGTTTATACAACTGACGATTTTTCTCGAATGCTTAATTTCAAGCAGCACCGTAAAACCCTCCCGCCCCACTCTCCGCCACACCGCCTGCCCTTCCGCCGCTGCGCCCGCAGCCGGGTGCCTCACGAGGAAATAGCCGCCGCTAGCGCAGGCCTAACCGCGGGTAGATGGGAGCTTGGTCCCGGCCCTGCCGTTCCTGAAAGGCTGCCTCTGAGCCCCGCCTGCCACGGTGCTACTGAGCACAGGCGCTGGGGGACGACGGGCTGTTCTCGGCCTGGCCTGGGCTTTCCAAACAGGGGGCGAGGTGCCGCCGTTCATACATGCCGCGGGCGCCGAGGCCTCTCTGGAGCAAGCAGCTGACGACCCACGTCAGGCCCACATCACAACCGCCACTCCCCGGCCCTGCATCAAACCCGCTGCTGGCCGCAGCCAGGCCAGCCAGCCAGCCCGCGGCAGGGTAGCTCAGAGCGGCTCCGCCACTGCTCTTACCTCGCGGGCCGCGCCGGTCCCGGTGCGACGGGCGAGGGGTGGACGGGCGGCGGGGTCGAAGGAAGACGGTGTAGGCCGCATAGAGGGAGAAGAGGCCGTAAGCGACGATCAAGGCGGAGCACAGCCGCTTGCGAGCGCCCCGCATCCCGCCCGACGCGGGCGGAGGGCCCGGCGGGGGGTGCCGCGAGGCGGTAGCGGTGAGAGCCGCGCCCGCTAGGGCGGGAGGAGCCTCCTTCCGTGGCCCTGGGCTGCAGCCCTTGCAGAGGAGGCATGGAGCCTGCCGTACCATGACCTGTCGTGCTGCGGCAGCCCGCCTGGCAGCGCCGCAGGCTCAAGTACCCGGCGAATGTACGCAAACACACGTCCGTAGCGGCTCGGCGCATGGAGCCGAGGACTCCCGGCCTCTTCCTGCCCGGGGGTGCTGGCGCGGGGTGCCCAGGTGGAGCCGTGCTAGAGGCCCCCAGGCAGCCGTGGTGTGCGCCCCTCTTGAGGGCTTCCATAGACTTTGGAAAATACAGGATCGGTGCGCACTGAAGATGGGTTCAGGAGCGCCTGTCGAGCGAACGTAAATACCTGTCACCTTCAGCGTTCTACACGTGTGGGCCGAAGCTCCTCTCATCCGTGCCGGGCGGCTTGGGGTCTCGGGAGACGCAGGAGAAAGTGTAGTCCTGGCTAGCAGCAGCCTTCTGTGGGTAGCTGTGTGATACGTTGTGTAATCACGTTGCAAATGGATAGGTGAACAGCGCTATCAAATCATGGGAGTTTCATGTAATGAGGAAAGCTTTGGAATAACTGAACTGAGTCGTGTTGCACAGTAAGAGAAAGTTGAAGCTCCTTTCTGGCTATCTGTGGTCTTTGTTAAGGCTAGATGTTACAGCTTGTGTAAAGCCTCCACTAGCCTGTTTTTAAACACCATGATCCAAACGGTAGCTAAAAGCACAGTGGCCTTCACCTTCCCGAAGCCGAGCAAGTCTAGTGGAGTGCAGATTATAATGCAACACACAACCCTGCAGCTTGCTCTGGATCTGAGTTTAAGTTTTGGGTTTTTTTCCCCCCCCCTCACTTTTATAAACACCAAATTTTATACTAGTCCTGACCTAAAATTTATTTGATGAACCTGCTTTAGCAGGCCTGAAATAGGTTTGCAGTAAACCCATTTGGAGCTCCTAAATTTAATTTACTTACTTACACACTCACAAGTAGAAATCTAGCATGATGACCCACAGTGGCAGCTACAAATCTTTTATTTTGACATCCCTTTTTGATTATCTGTGTTACCCTGACACATTACTTTCTTCCAGTCCAGCTCTTAAGTATATCCCTGATTTTATAGAAGCATAGAATATTTTGGATTGAAAGAATTGAAAAGAACTTTTTGAAAATCATCTAGTCCAAACCCCCAGCCACAGTCAAGGACATCTCTCACTAGATCAGGTAGGTCAAAGATCCATCCAACCTGACCTTGAACACTTCAAATGATGGGTCAGCCCCAACTTCTCTGGGCAACCTGTTTCAAAATAAAAAAAGTCTTCCTTTTGTCCAGTCTCTTCCAGTTTAAAACTGTTGCCCTGTGTTCTGTCACTACAGGCCCTGGTAAAAACTTTTTCTCCATCTTTCTTACAAGACTCCTTTATATACTGAAATCTTACCCATTTAAAATCTGCATATAATGTCAATACTAGTGGTAATCTACTGCAGGATTGCAGCCTGTTACATTTCTTCCTGTTGGGCATCATGGCCACTTTGCTTTGGTTATAGTGATTTATGGGGAAAATGCACCAGATAAACACTTTGAAAATGAAGACTGAAACTTCTTTCTTCCCTTTCTAATTTAGTGTACCTGTGTGAATGTACAGTGAAATGGTATAGTTACAGATTCTGGGACAATCAGATACATGATAGCTATAGTGATGCTAAGCTAAACTTTTCAGTTTTATCTGCAGTCTGTTTTCTAGACTGTATCAGTAATTGAGTCCATATGCTGAGTTGCAAAAATTCATAGAAAATCTTTGTAAAAAGACTTTAAAACATAAATTTGACCTCAATCATGTTTATAAATATGTAAAGGGTGAGTGCCAAGAGGATGGAGTCAGTCTCTTCTAGGTGATGCCCAATGACAGAACAAGGGGCAATGGGTGGAAGTTGAAGTAGAGGAAGGTCTGTGGAAACATGAGGAAAGTTTTTTTCCCTGTGAGGGTGCCAGAACACTGGAACAGGCTGCCCAGGGAGGTTATGGTGTCTGCCTCCGTGGAGATACTCAAAACCTGCCTGGATGTATTCCTGTGTGATCTGCTCTAGGTGATCCTGCTCTGGCAGAGGGGTTAGACTGGATGATCTTTCGAGGTCCCTTCCAGCCCCTAATGCTCTGTCATTCTGTGATAATATGATAATGAAATTATAATAAACATAGAGCCAAAGGGAAAGAAGGTAATACAACTGAATTAAGAATAGCAAAGAAGAAAGTAAAATGTTAAGTCATTTGGGAACACAGGAGCTTCTCTGCTTTGAATGATAAAGTTCTCTCTTTTCCCCACATAGATGCAGTTAATTTCTTATAAACATGACAGAAGAAGCTTGAAAAAGGATTAATCTAAGAAGAGTTTGGGTTATAGACTGTTTCTTAGGATATCTTAAAATCTGCATTTGAATGTGTATATTTCAATACAAAATGCAGATAGCAAATGTGATATAAAACAGTAATGATCATTGCTCAGCAGGGCTTTCACAAGAGTGATGATACAATCATCTTACAGCAGCAAGGAAGCTGAAGTGAGGCAATACCAAAGTCATAGAACAACTGTAGTAGAAGGCAATGTCTGATCATTTGGGAAGAAATGAGAAGGAAGAGCATATACTCCTTGAGCATAAAATCTTAATCTTACATTTCATACCGATACTAATTAATTGTATGTTTTGCAAATTGCATTGGTTCATTTCATAGCCAAAACGGTATGGAGAAAGCTATACATAATGTCAAAAAGCATATTCATTTTATAAAAAGAGCTTTGGCTTTTTTGTCCAGCCCGTTCAGGACAGACTCAGGTAAATGGTTTTCCTGTAATGCAAACTCAAATCGCATAGAAATTTGTGGTATTTAAGAGTGTGTTTAATGTTAAGAATGTACTAAGGGGAGGTGGGAGGATGGACTTAACAGAATGTCTACATGAGTTAAGACTTTAGAGTAGCAGCTTTGGCTAGGGACTATAGAGGAGAAACTTGTAGGGACATAAAATGGGAAGGAACCACCTTAGCTATGTAAAACCACATAGCAGATACCAAAGTGAGTAAATGCCTGTACTTCATACACAGTGTCTTGAGGGAGGGGGCTGCAAAGCCCCTCCAAGTACTACTTCCTAGTACTCTATAATAAGGGGAATGGAACATCTTCCTTACAAGGAAAGACTGAGGGAGCTGGGGCTCTTTAGCTTGGAGGAGACTGAGGGGTGACCTCATTCATGTTTATAAAGATGTAAAGGGTGAGTGCCAAGAGGATGGAGTTAGGCTCTTCTTGGTGATACCCAGTGACAGGACAAGGGGCAATGGGTGGAAGTTGAGGTATAGGAAGTTCCACACAAGCATGAGGAAAAAAATTTTCCACTGAGAGGGTGCCAGAGCACTGGAACAGGCTGCCCAGGGAGGTTATGGAGTCTCCCTCTCTGGAGATGTTCCAGACCTGCCTGGATGCATTCCTGTGTGATCTGGTGTAGGTGCTCCTGCTCTGGCAGGGGGATTGGACTGGATGATCTTTGGAGGTCCCTTCCAGCCCCTAACATTCTGTGATTACCAATATAAGGTAAGGGAAAGCAGCCATAATATTAATATTTTAAGAATATAATACTACATCGTGATACAGTTAATAAATAAGTGTCTTCCATGACAAGTAAAAGGAATCTTTACACAGAGGACTATGCCAAAGAAAATAATAATATATCATATAGTTAGAATGGAGAAGATCAAGCAATAAGATCAGAACACAGAGGTAAAAACTTAAAACCTGTAGGTCAGTGAAGGATGTTTATATGCTTGAATAGGAGCAGACACCCATGACAGTATTGTAAAGGATAGATGTAGCTTTTATGATTCAACAGGAGGAAACTTCACTATTGCAACCAGTTTAAGGCTCAGGAAATGTTTTGTACCTCCATGACTGCCTGTGATCATAATGCTCCTGCTATTCCCATTGGTGTTTTCTTCCAGCATGGTTCACAGGCTCTCCTCAGGGTACAAAGACTCATGCTCTTCTTTACAGCCTAGGAGGCTGTGCTTTTCACCTGTAAATGTCTCTTTAGCCTATGACCTCTTAGGCAAAATGTTTTCCCCTCCAAGAACGAGAGGGGAACCATATTCTTTTCCAGCTCATAGACTTTCTTATTTAACAGGAAGGACTGGGCTTTCCTATCATTTATGACTTCTCTGAGTGTTTCCTTACAATGGCTGTTTATCAAGTTTCATCCCCTCTTTCATCTTCTACTGCATACCACAGTATGAATTATTGTTGTGCATGCTCAGTTCCAACCCTCTTTCATGCTATTTGAACAATCAAGAAGATACTGTACATGGATGATTTCTTTCTGAACTATTTTGTTGATTTAGAATGGCACATGTCAGTTCATTAAATCTATTTGTGCATCTGAGACTGTTTATGTGTGTGTCCTCAGCAGTGTGCCTAGGTGGCAAGGAAGGCCAATGGCATCTTGGCTTGTATCAGGAATGGTGTGGCCAGCAGGACTAGGGATGGAATTCTGCCTCTGTACTTGGTGCTGGTGAGGCCTCACCTCGAGCACTGTGTGCAGTTCTGGGCCCCTCACTGCAAGAAAGATATTGAGGTGCTGGAGAGGGTCCAGAGGAGAGTGACAAGACTGCTGAAGGGATTGGAGGGAAAGTCTGATGAGGAGAGGCTGAGGGAGCTGGGGTTGTTTATCCTGGAGAAAAGGAGACTCAGGGGGGACCTTATCACACTCTACAAGTACTTGAAGGGAAGTTTTGATAAGATTGGGGTCAGGTAACTTGTGTAAGGAAAGATTGGATGTGGCACTTAGTGACATGGTCTGGTCAATGTGGTGGTGCTAGGTCATAGGCTGGACTTGATGATCCCAGAGATGTATCCCAGTCTCAAAAATTCTGTGATTCTGAATAGTTTATTTAAAAAGCTTTTTGGAAGGTGGAATAGTATGAACATTTTGGCATTTTTTGAAGTTAACAGTGTAGTTTATAATTTAAAAATAACAGTGCAATGATATAAAATAAATTACTTTGTGGAATAAAATTGCTTCATTCTGGGCTCAACAAAATTCCTTTTGAAGTGAAGCTATTTATTTGGGGTTTCTCCTTTTTAATCTGTAGTGATAAATGCAGAAGAAAATGCTCTGAGATGAACCAAAATAAACTTCTTTTTTCTTTAACGTGGTGGCTTCAGTCCTCTGTTTTGTAGTTGGGCTAGCTACCAAGAAGTTACTGTCACAGCTCTGTCTGAGTTTCATATTAGTGGTCAGCCTGAAGGTGGTTTAAGTGAATCTTGTTTATTTCCCACTGCATAAATGTTAAGAAGAAAGACAAAAGCAGTTTGTTACTGCTTCTTAGCTGAGAAGCAGCAACTTTCATCAGAAGAAAGATGTTTTATTGAAACACTCATCTTTTTTTGCCATTGTGAGCATTGCTTTCAGCTATTTATACCAGAATTACCTAAGGAGATGTAGCTGTGCCCTTCTTATGTATGCAGTCTAAATCAAATCCTTTGTGTCTATTTTATGTTCTTAAATTTTTTTTTTCCTACAAGACATGGAAATAATGGAAGCTCTAGGCTTTCTGAACATATCCCAGTAGGAAGTGAGTTCAAACAACTATAAGAAAAGCTAATTATGAAAGCTGTAACACGTATGGTTTTATACCTGGAAGCCATCTTTTTATTTTTGAGCATCTGATTTTTTCTGTTGAGCTCTTTCATCCCACTGAAAGATTTTAATTATATTGCATATTCTTTTGGAGTCCTTGGATAGACAGTAGATGGAATACTATCAAAGCTGCTCTTTAGCTTCAGAACTCTGAAACTTTGAATATGAATCTGTAATGAAATTAATTTGCTCTTATTTTCAGAGATTTGTGATTCTCTTATTATTGGCTATTTACATGACTTACCATCTACTGTTGCTTCCAAGGTGTCTTACTTTGCCTCAAGACATCTGGCTGTGTGCTAGGCTGAGAAATTGAAAGCCTGCTTTTAGCAGGGTGATTTATTATTTCTTCAGATGGAATGTCAAGATATGTTATCTTTGCTTATCATCCTTTCAGATATACACCACCACAAGAGAACAAACCAAAGTGACTCCAGTGTTTATATTCTGAATGGCATCTATTTATGCAATCTCACAGTTCCCTAATGATTAAGTAACTTAGGGGGGAAGTAAAGCTTCTTAAATCAGAACAGAATGTTTCTCATTTTATATGGGGATTCTGTCTGTCTTCTCTGTTCATCAAGTAGAGCATGCTCTAACAATAGGCCGACTCTATTCTCCTGTTAAAGGTACTTAGGCTTCCTGGCATGATGAAGGTACTGATTTTTTAACACTGCTTCTTTTGTACTGGGCAGAGGCAACAGCGTCACTTCTCTGCAAGGACCTTGTGGCTTCTGCTGTGAGACTTGTCACTCAGGCTTCATTGACAAGAAGATCTGATTGAATGAAGTCATCATCTACCACATTTCTAAGAGGTTAAGTATTTTTTGCTACATCTCTGTGACAGCCTCCTTATACACTTCAGGAAATGGTTAAACTGCATGTGTCCAAATATCAACATTTTCAGTTTTCTAAATATGAAGTCCTGTTCTGGTCCTCTGTGAATATTATATATCTGCTCCAGAGTGAGATCCTAACTCACCACCTACTGCCATGAGAAGGCAAAATCCAGACCAGCGCTCTGGGCCTGAGGAAGGACTATCTCTGAATATGCCATTCTCAGGTGGAAAAAGCTCAAACAAGTCGATAGTGCCATTTCTCTTTTTATAAGGAGTTACACAGCCAGTATGTAACACCTTCCAGAACAGAACAGGATGAGGGTGAAAATGTTTGTGCACTGATTTCTAAGTCACATCCAGAGGGTAGTGCTCAATGGCTCAAAGTCCAGATGGAGAGCAGTGACAAGTGGTGTTCATCGGGGTCTGTACTGGGACCAGTACTGTTTAATATTTTTATCAATGATATAGACAGTGTCAAAGACTGCACCATCAGCAGGTTTGCATATGACACCAAGCTGAGTGGTGCTGTCAAGATTCTAGAAGGACAGGATGTCATCCAGCAGGACTTAGCCAAGCTGGAGAGAAGGGCCCAGGTGAAGCTCATGAGCTTCAACAAGACCAAGTGCAGGGTGCTGCAACTGGGGTGGAACAATCCTCAGTATCCATACAGACTGAGGGATGAGGTGATAGAAAGCAGCCCTGTGGAATAAGACTTGAGAGTTCTGGTGGATGAGAAGCTGGACATGAGCCAGTAATCATAGAATCACAGAATGGTCTGGGCCAGAAGGGACCTCAAAGGTCACCTAGTCAGACCTCCCTGCAGTCAGCAGGGACATCCTCAACTACACCATGCTGCCCAGGGCCTTGAATATCTCCGATGTGCAGTTGCAGCCCAGAAGGCCAATTGCATCCTGTGCTGCATCAACAGATGCGTGGCCAGCAGACACAGAGAGGTGATTCTGCCCACCTTACTCTGCTCTGATGAGACCTCCCCTGGATTACTGCATACAGGTCTGGAGCCTCAATACAGGAGGGACATGGACCTGATGGAGCAGGTCCAGAAGAGAGCCATGAAAATGATCAGGGGGTTGGAGCACCTCTGCTACAACGACAGGCTGAGGGAGCTGGGGTTGTTCAGCCTGGAGAAGAGAAGGCTCCAGGGAGACCTCATAGCAGCCTTCCAGTGCCTGAAGGGGGTCTACAAGAAGGATGCAGAGAAACTGTTTACAAAGGCCTGCAGTGATAGGACAAGGCACAGTTGCTTCAAACTAGAGAAGAGCAGATTTAGATTGTTAGGAGCAAGTTCTTTACCATGAGGGTAGTGGAACATTGGAACAGGTTGCCTGTGGAGGTGGTTGGGGTCTCATCCCTGGAGATATACAAAGTGAGGCTTTGACAGGGCTCTGGGCCTGATCTAGTTGAGGATGCCCCTGCTGACTGCAGAGGGGGTTGGACTGGATGACCTTAGGAGGTCCCTTCCAACCCAAGCCATTCTATGCTTCTATCTATGCTTCTATTGCCAACAACACAGACCCAAGCCTCCCCCACAACTCACTGGACAATACTGTCCACTTGAAAGGTTTTTGTAAATCACTAAGTGGCTGCAGAGGCAGCACCTCCATGTGTGAGCTGCTGCTGATGTACATTTGTGACAAATCCAGCCCCGTGGTCCGGGCGGGTGTTGATGGAGCAGAAGCATCACTGGTAACCAGCAGCACTTCCTCTGGCTGCTTGGGTGAAGCCAGGTATGCTGCTGCTGAGGGGTGGTGTGACGGTGACCATCTGGCCACCACTGGCCAGTGCCCGCCATATCCATTGCTACCCTTGGAGTAACCCTGCTGTCAAAGGGGTAGATTTCCTTTGCCTTGTCAAGGCCGATATGGAGGATTTTGGTCTGAATTTCTAGTCTTTGATTTCTCTCTCGACATGCTCCTGCCACCTGCCACATGCATTAGCAACCTCAGACAAAAAGGGAAATAGTAAATCCTTGCACCACCAGCCCAACACAAGATGTCTTCAACACTACCAACAATTTCAGAGGCACACTTGCAGAAAGACTTAAAAAAGGACCCCTTGCAGGCAGGCCTGTACTAATGTATTCCAGTGATGCAGCAACTCTTAATTAGGCTGTGAAGGCATTGCCTGCTGACTACAATTTCTTACTGAAAATGGACTTGCCAAGACAGCCTGCCAGCTTCACACCCTTCACAGTTTGCAGTAGGCTTGCTGCTGTAGTAGCAAATCATTGGCATTCCTCTCAAGCTTCTGCCTTTTCTGGTGGGAAATGTCCTGGGATAAATGATGGAGAAATTCTGATTAAAAAAAAAAACAAAACAAAAGCTTCTTTGACTTTTAAAAGACTTAAATGCCCCATAAACACATACTGATAAAATTTCTATTTTTGAGCTTCATCTCAGAAGCCAACTCTTGGAAGCTTGTGAGTTTTTAGTGTATTATCATAATATTTAAAAATTCATGAGATGTAAGAGGATTATTATATGATGGAAAGATCAAGATACTGTGGTTGGGGAAATCAAAGTTTGGGCATAGAATGCATGTCACCACAGTGTATACCAGACACAAAAGGAGGCAAAGGTGTTTCAGAGGGATACCACAGGTGGTAGATATTTGAGATCAAGACTGCTTGGAAATATATTTACTTCAGTTTTGTGCCTTGTGTTGGATTCAATAATGTTACAAAGGCACTGTCTAATTCTTAACTGGCAGCTTCTGTAGGCTTTGGCTCACCTTGACATATCTGTTGATTCAACAATCTGTTGTTTCTGTACTGTGTTGTTTGTTACCCACTAATTATGAGGAAATTAATTGCTACATCTTAGCAAAAGATTTCATTGTGCTATCCTAAACCTCTGAAAATCCAAAATTTATCAAACTAAATTATATTGGGTCCCCATGAGTCAAAACTCACAAGTACAGAGATTTATAGTTAAATGGATAGAAAGCACAGATAAGGCCTTTTGTCAGTAGGGACCCATAAAATCAGTCATGCACAGGATACTCCCTATTGGAGAAAGTCTCTTCCCCCAGGCACCTCTGTGCCATTGAAAAAAAATTATGTGCTAATGCAAAGCAGTGAAGTAATAAGGAAGCCTATCTGGTGAGTCAGGCCAGGAAGGCAGAGCAGCTTGGTGTCCCCAGCCTTGCTGCAGTGCTGCCAGTGCATGATTTGGCCATGCACACTGATACAGCAGATGTGACCCAGCACACTTTGGGAAACATTTGCAGCTCACCTCGCAGATGCTGTGCAGAACCTGGCTTGCAGCAGCCTGGGAGTGGGACCTGCCAGCTGGTGGTCTGCTGCCAGCTCTGCCTGGCCTTCAGCTTGCTCCATGCACGCAGTGCATCCCTGAGTGCTTAGCAGCCAAACGATTTTTTTTTTGATACAAGGCTTTGAGGGCTGGACGCTGGTTCAGTTCCCAGTCCTGTGTTTCCAGGAGGTATGGTGTCCAGAGAAATTGTTTTTCCATATTCCTGTCTCTGCTTAGCTTCTCCAGCTTTCTGTTAACGTCCACTTGATTTCCTACCTTTCTTGCATAGAGATGTATGCATTCCAAGAAGATCCTTCCTTTGGTTTCCGCACCTGTGAGAGGTCAGTTGTATCTCTACCTATGGGCACATCCAGAGGGATGGATAGGAGGCCGTGAATGAACCTGGCAAAGGTCTAGACCAGCAATACACTGGGATGGATGGGCATGCTGAGGTATGAGGGAGAGTGATCTGTAGTATCTTAGCACTCTTCCTCCCCTCTGATGATTGTGTAGGAAATCAAGCAATAACATGTGTGAGGATAGAGAAGGATGGCAGCTGCCTGGTGTGAGCTTACAGCACAATGCTGTGTCTGAATATTTTTACTCCGTTGAGGAACGTGCTGTTAAATGGCAATGATGCTTTTCTTTTTAAAAGATAATAGAAGAACCCAGGAACTGACACATTTAAAATAGAAACTGTTAGGAAAAGCACCAAGATTACAAATTCAGATGCTTGATAACTAGGAAATACCAGAATTGCAGAAAATTTCTCTGCAGCCTCATGGATATGCATTATACTATATCTTTATTTCCTCACTGTGCATCATTATCTCATGGGACCTTTACAAGATTGACTGTGGTGGCAGGAAATAGTCTAAGGATGAATTAGGACTGTGCAGTGAAGCGGACTGTTATTTATTATTCTGCCTTTTACATTACAGAAACAAAAGGTCTGTACTTACTGAAGCAGGAAATTTCAGAATAGGAAAGATTGATGTCAGAATTAAATCTTAGAACATTGCTCTGTAGAACTCAGTTTGGACACTGAGCTCCTGCAGTTCTCTACTGCAGGAATAATTTGATAGAATTTTTCATCCAGAAGCAGTCACTAACTGTGTGATCTTAAATTCTGATTTTCCATGTGAATTGCTAGGGTTTGATTTGTGGATATACTGAGCTTTCAGAGCCATGACTGATGCTGGTGAAGTGCTCAAAAGTACCATGTATTCTGAAAGATCAGGTGCAAGCCTTTCAAGTTGTGTATCCACACTTAACAGATTTAATTACATTTACTCTCACATTGGTGCTTGTTCCCTAAAATACCAAAAATTTCACTCTCCCATGAACTTGCCTGCTGTTCAGATTAATGTTGGTGCAGCACCCTGACAATACAGTAGAAGAAATTCCATGACAAACCCCAATGTTTTGTAGCCATAAGGAGTTTTGAATGATGTACTGTGCATAAGATATGTGCCCCCACTCAGCAATGAAATGAAGCAACATAGTCCCAGATCCTAAACTGAGTAATCACAATTTACTCTGACCTTCAGTGTAGCGCAGGCCATTTCTTCCCTGAATGAGTTTTTTGTTTAACCGTAGCATCTCTTTTTAAGAGACAGAAAATCTTTGCAGTATGGACAAGCTATCATTATTTTTGTTAAATTGTTGAAGTGATTAATATTCATAATACAAATGCCTGTAATTCGTGTTTCTGAATGCCTCTACTTTCAACTTTGAAGCACTCAATCTTGTTATGCTTGTGCTTTTGAGACTGAAGAGCCCTCAGTTATCAAATTTTTATTCCCCCTAGACGTAATTAGAAACTGCCATCAAGGCACACTTTAGCCTTTTTGTTAAGGGAAACAGACTGAAGTTCCGTTTTTCACTAAGGGAGGGTTTCCAGTCTTCTAATTTTCTCCTGTTTCCTTGCTGTACCTGAGAGATTCAGTCTGTTCCTTCTTGAGCTGTGGGCACTGGGACAGTGCACAGCATCTCAGAAGACTTGCTAGTGCCAGGTTACCTAACCTTTCTAACCTTTCTAACCATTTTGGGTATTGTTTTTCTTGTTTATCCCAGGACTGGCTTTTTGTTTTGTTCTTATTCCCTTTGCATACTGTACAAGGACCTGATCTGCAGCTGACTGACATTCCAGTTACTGCTCCCAAGACAATGTCTCATTATGTCTGAAATTCCTGAATTATAATTATCTGTATTGATTCAAGTCATTTGCTTGCAGCAGCTTATCAACCCGTTTGTACCTTCTTCATGGTCACATGTACACTTTAATCAGTAAAGATTCTGTCATTTCTTCCAGATCATTAATAAAAGTGCAAAGGCCAAGAACTGACCTCAGGGTGGCCTTAAGAATATCTGCCCTTAATGAGGCTTCACTGTTTATGAAAACATTTTGAGACCTGACAATACCTTTTAAAAATTCATTTTCTGTCTACCACATTGTTTTTGTTTTAATTATCAAAACATTGTATATTGCTAGGTTTGAAGGGTTCTGACTGTTCCATATGGCCTTTGTTCCCTTTCTCAGTCATTGAAGGAACGCTTGTGGATTGTGCATGGAGTGAAGGCATCTGACAGGAAAAAAGGATTGTGATCCTGTAGTTAAAGACTATGCATTGATCTAAGAAAAATTAATTAAAGGTGTTCAAGACTATATAATCCCTGCATACCTAAATTTTTGTATGCTGCACTTTAGGGTCTACTTTTTCTAATATAAAGAGCTTCAGGGAGAGAGATAGACAGAATGTTGGGAGTTATTTTGATACATGCAAAAATAGGCATAGGTGCATCTCACCAGTGTTCAATGTTTGCAAATGAGATCATCATGAAATGTACTTGATTTACCTAATTGAGGGATATAGGCATTTCAAGAACATTGCTCACTCATTCAAATGTAAATGTACAGATTGCATTAACTGCACATTTCTTGCTGCTCACTAGAGAGAGACTGTATAACCAACTCAGATGTAAATGCTGGTGTGAGATATCCCAGGTTAGATGAGATGAATCCCAAACAAAGCACACGGACTTCCACCATGATTCCTGGATTTCTATTTTGATTATGAAGTGTATAACAAATTAAATTATGTGGAAACTAAAAAATAATTCTGAATATTTTGCTTTACTAAACAGCATTTTGTTTGTTAATCAAGAAGCTATTTAGCAACTGGATCAGCTAATTAATCACTATTCATTTTAACTACAGAGTCCTCCTCCCAGTCAGGCTGTATAGCACCAGAGCCCACAGCAAATAGAAAAGTGCCTGTAGAGCTCCAGCTCGCTTCAGTTATTTGGGAACTTGGGCTGGAGGAAAGAATGACCAAATAGATCGAAAAGTTAGGAAAAATATGTGAAGGCCGTAAGTGCTATCCACTTTTCTGAAATGATTTCATAAGAATTCTTGAGAGAGAAGTAGAAAACAAAGCAGTGACAAAACTCTGAAGAAATTGGAAATCTCTCTCTTTGTCTTATCTGTGGGGATAATCTCCTTTGTCTAGCAGCATTTCTGTTTTCAGTAGCCTAATTAACGAACAATATCTCACATGATAAAATGATCTGGGCACGCTTCCATATAAATGTTAGGTGATATGGCAGAGAAACTGATTAGACTTCATCTGTCTCATGTGCCTGGAGATTAGTACTAATAGCATTTAGTATATTAATACTCAGATTGAACTTAACCACAGAAAATTAAGTGAAATAGAACTTCACTAAGTGTTTTGGAGCTTCATGGATTTTTTTTTTCTCTTTCATTTTCACTGAATCACAGAATTGTTAGGATGGGAAGGGACCTCAAAGATCATCCAGTTCCTCACACTAGATCAGCTTGCTCAGAGCCCCATCTAGCCTGGCCTTAAAAACTTCCAGGGATGGGGAAAAGAATATGAAAGTTTCTTCATCTCAGCTATTGCTAATTTAGACATTCTTAGAAATAATAATGATAATGATGGTGATAATAATAATATCACCATCAACAACAATAATAATAATATTCTAATCATATACACAGTCTAGAAATGACATGAGGAAGAGAACTATGTTTATGATGGGAAGGTCTGTGAACAAGGCTCATCAAAGAACTCCATGCATGAAAACATTCCCACTTTATCAAACTCCATCAATTGATTAAAAAACCCTTAATGTCTCTCCTTGCAAAACTAGCTTAAATGACAAGAAACAATTATTAAAAAAAAAGAAAGGAATATACTCTATGAATAAAATATGTCATGTGGTAAAACTGAAACTCAATCATGTCTGTGTATGCTGTGTTCTGTCTGTTATCATAGCTACTGTGGTATTTAGGGGATGCAGCTCTATCCTAAAAAAGTCCTTTTGATGTATTCACAGTATCTAATGCCTATCTTTGTTGGTTTTAGCATTTGAATCACAGAGAGAGGCCTGGAATCATTTCTTTGCAGGAGACTGGAAATAGGTAGACATTTGTGAAAGAGATTCCAACCCTTCTTCCTTCAGCAGCTCCCAATGGTCCCATCCTTTTCTCCCAGAGGCAAAATTATCTGCAGAAAGCAATGGAAGCTCTTGGAAGCCTCAGGGGTCGTGCAGTAAGTGCAAATAAAAAAAAAAAAAGTTATCTTGATTTTTCGTATTAGCATCTTTATGCTCAAGCAAGCCTGCAGTGAACTGAGCAAAACTGTCCTTCTGCAGTCTCTGGGGTGATATTTTTTTTTCTTTACTGGAAGGGATATGAGAATATCCCATATCCAAGATCTCTCTGTGAACCAGTTTCAAGTGCAATTATGTAAATTATGGTGGTATGCTGAAAAAGTCCAAATCGTCTGTAGTTAAAGCAGGAAATTTTTGGTCTCATAAAAGCAGAATAGTAATTTGTGGCTTGTTTTAACTCTGCACTATGCCAGAAGTAAGCTATGAAGTAAATGTTTACTCACCACCACAGAACTAAGCCCTTAAGGAGGTGATGTTCATAGAATCATACAATGCATTGGGTTGAAAGGGACCTTCAAAGGCCATCTAGTCCAAGCCCCCTACAGGGACATTCCCAGCTAGGTCAGGTTGCTCAGAGCCCTGTCAAGCCTAACCTAGAATGTCTTCAGGGATGGGGCCTCCATCACCTCCCTGGGGCAACCTGTTTCAGTGTTCCACCACCTTTGTAGTGAAGAATGTCTTTCTAATGTCCAGTCTAAATCTGCCTCTCTAGTTTAAAACCACTGTCCTTGTCCTGTTGCTACATGCCTTTGTAAATAGTCCCTCCCCAGCTTTCTTGTAGGTCCCTTCAAGTACTGGAAGACCACTATAAGGTCTTCCTGGAGTCTTCTTTTTTGCAGGCTGTACAATCCCAACTCTCTTAGCCTGTCTTCACAGGAGAGATGCTCCTGCCCTCTGGTCATTTTTGTGGCTCTCCTCTGTACACACTCCGTCAGGTCTACATCCTTCTTGTGTTGAGGGTCCCAGAACTGGACACTGTACTCCAGGTGAGGTCTCACCAGAGCTGAATAGAATAGCAGAATCACCTCTCTTAATCTGATGGCCACGCTTCTTTTGATGCATCCCAGAATTGGAATGTTAGGAAAAAGTTCTTCACCATGAGGGTGATGAGACACTGGAACAGGTTGCCCAGGGAGGTGGTGGAAGCCCCATCCCTGGAAGTTTTTAAGGCCAAGCTGGATGGGGCTCTGAGCACCCTGATCTAGTGTGAGATGCCCCTGCCCATGGCAGAGGGGTTGGAACTGGATGATCTTTGAGGTCCCTTCCCACCCTGACAATTCTGTGATTCTGTAATATTTGCCTTCTGGGCTGCAAGTGCACATTGTTGGCTCACGTCCAACTTTTTGTCCACCAGTAATGTTAAAAAGACTTCAGGCTGTGAGCTGGATGTGTATTCTTTCCATAAGCCCTATCATTGATCAAGAGCTCAGAGCCAGAGCCCTGATTATGCTAAAACCACTCTTCATATATCTACCTACAAAAAGTGGCCTCAGGATATTCCTTCACCCTTGTTGACTACATGTATTGTATTCATTGGAAGCAAAGCAAAATAATTAGAAAGAGGTACATCTGGCAAAGGTGATGTCTAATTAAAAGCAACAAAAATCCCACTAAAACAATTCCTGTGTCAAAGGCGCATGTCAGGAACAGGCAAGAGCAGATAAGAGCCACACACTTCCTCATACTGAATTTCTTTTTCCCTGTCTTTTCTAGTAGATACCCTCTCTGGGGTCCTTCTCCAGTGCTGCTTGTATGGAGGCACTGGGATTCACAGCAAGATCTGTTCCACAGAAGCACAGAATCACAGAGTGGTAGGGATTGGAAGTGACCTCTGAAGGTCATCGAGTCCAACTCCTTTGCTACAGCCAGGTCATCTAGATCTGGTTGCACAAGAATGTGTCCAAGCAGGTTTTGGAAGTCTTCAGAGAAGGGGACTCTACAACCTCTATGGGTAGTCTGTTCCAGTGCTCCGTCACCCTCAAAGTAAAGTTTTTCCTTATGTTCAAGTAAACATTTTGTGTTCTAGTTTGTGCTTATTGCCCCTTGCTCTGCATGCCTACCATATCACTCAGCGCCAGCTTCTTGCCTCACCCTCTCTGGGACAATCCCTTCCACCTGCTTGTGCCATGGAGTGGATCTCCATGATGGGTTCCACCATGGTAAACCACCATATTAGATGTAGAATTAGCTGCTTGTAGGCAATTCATCTGTTCCTTTAGCAAGCACTAATTAACAAACAGGATGTAATTTGCACATATTCCGACTCCTCTATGCACCCATTGGGAATGAGGAACAAAAATAAAGAACTTGATCCATACCTTTGCATTTAAGAAAGCCACAGCTGACATATTGAGGATTAAGCCTTGAAAATCAGGCTGGTGTCTGCCTTGAAATCTTCTAGCCATTTGCTCAAGAGCATCAAGAACTGTGGGCTGCTATCTGCTCTGGAGACTGACATGCAACCTTATCAGCCTCTGTTCCTTGTTTGATAAACAGTGTTTTGCATAATGCAGACATGAAAAATACACAATTCCTTTCAACTGGAGGATAAAAGAATTCTCACAAACCTTCAGGAAACAAAAATTGATCCTTATGGTACACCGAAGAAGTCAGAGAATCATATGCATTAGAGAAGAAAGGCAAATAATGATAGTCTGGGGACATAATGGAAATGTAGTGATTTGCAGATGCAGCATTCCTTAGGACAAACCAGAATCCTGTACAGGTTTTCTCATATTTTTAAAACAGTGCTATTGAATTTCATTATTTCCAGAGCAGCAGAAAATGTGCCTTCTGAAATCGATAGTAAATAAAGTCAGGAAAATCGAGGCTATAATTCTGTGACCTCATTGCACTTTGGTATTTCATTATGCGTTTCAGAACTGTGTGCAGAGAAAGAATGCATACAAAAGTATGTGGAAAAAAAAAAGGAAAAATTAAACAAAGAAACAAATGCCACTAAAGAAGCAGCATAGCATTTTGTGTAGGCTACAGAAATCATTAAATATCGTACACTGCTGCAGTAACTCTCAGAATTCAACCTTGAATGTGTCAGAAATGACAGAATCACAGAATGTTAGGGGTTGGAAGGGACCTCAAAAGATCATCCAGTCCAACCCCCCTGCCAGAGCAGGATCACACAGGAACACATCCAAGTGGGTTTTGAATATCTCCAGAGAGGGAGACTCCACAACGCCCTGGGCAGCCTGTCCCAGTGTTTCATCACCCTCCCAGTGAAAATATTTTTCCTTACATTTCCTCGTGTTTTCTCATATAGTTAGGGAATGAAGTGTGAGAATTTGTGGCACTTAACACATTTGATTTCTACCGTCTTGAAGCGTGGACTACCTGGCACCAAGGTCAGTGAATAGGTTTGGGGGGGGAGGATATATTCCTTGTTCTGGGGCAGAGATTTCACCTGCAGTTTGTGGTAAAGACCATGGTGAAGCAGACTGTCATCCTACAGCCCATGGAGATTAACACTGCAGCAGATATCCACTTGCAAGCGAGCACGATGTCCTGCCCCCATGTTCTCTGCCATAGCCTTGCTGAAGCCATCCCTGCCACACTTCTCAGAGAGTCAGGAAAGTATGGGGTCACTAATGACCACCCTAGGCAGCAATTAAAGGTGTAAGTTAGAGGAGTATGGTAGCCATGTACAATACTCTTCTGGGTAGTATCTGGAGGACGTGCAGGAGGTGAAGTTCATGAAAATTTTACCCTTGTAAAGTTGGGAAGATTTGGTTCCCAGTGGCCCAGTGGCTAGGCAAATCTAAGGCTGGTCTGATTTCCAGATATCATCAAGCTGTCATCTCCATCTAGCTTTATGCCTAAGTTATTTTAACCAAAGAATGGTTTGGGACTTATTGTTGTTGTTATTATTATTTTGGTACTATGAAATAGTATTTTGTAACCTGGTTGTGCATAAGCACTATGCTCCAAAAAAAAAAACCAACAAAGGAGAAAAGATAAAAAGGTGCATTACAGTGACTCATTGTCATGCATCTTTCCTATTTAAGTGTGAATGATGCATCAGAAAACACAGCATGGCCTGGTCAAGGTACCAGAGCTGGCAAAAAAAAAAAAAAAAATCCACTGAAATAGTATTTTTTATGGTCTGTTTACTGCATTGGAAAATGCCTAAAATCCAGATATTAAGCAGATTAATTAGACTGCCACAATGTATACTGAGGTCACTGGGGAGAGAAACATGTCACATTACAGATGGAGGAAAGAGGCTACATTTGAAGCTTCTTGTTCTCATGTAACTCATTTACATTGAAATTGCTTTTAAACATCACACTGTCAGATCTATTATGTCATACATTGACAGGCAAAATATTATCTGGGAAAAATAGATGCCTGGCAACTTAGTGGAAAAAGCATCTCATGACAGAAAATTAAAATCTTTTGTATCCACAATTGTATGAAAAAAAAAGTGATGTTCAAGGAGACTGTGAGAAGGAGAAGACAAAATGAAACTTGCATTCAATCTCCTTAAGCCAGGTGTGCCGACCTCCTCATCCTTTGAAAATGTCAGATCCATATGGAGTATTATCTATTGTTAAGAGGAATCATTCCTGCTGGTAGTGATATTTTGAAAGAGATAGGACTATATGTTTCATCACTGCAAAGGAGGAATTTTCCATTGACTTCAGAGAGACTGGGAAGATAAGTACCCATGCCTGTAGAGGAAGAACTGAATGACAGATAAGAAGAAACTCAGACTGCAAGGTTTTTGATGTAGGAATATCATATTTCCTTGACATGCTTTGCCTTTTGGACTATTGTCAAATTTTAACTGTAAATAACGACTGTGATGAATGCTGAATTTTCTCAGTGTTTCCTCTATCACTGTGATATGTATCATCATTAATAATACATAGCTTGAAATAAAACCTCTTTGTCTTCAATAATAAAAAATAATAGGCAGGAATTTCATCTTGAATGATCTCCACTTTCTTATATACCAGGTTATCTTACTCACTTCACTGCAAATGCTACATTTTCTCCACTGACTACATTTGCAGCTCACCTTAAGGTGTGAGTGTCTTCCTACCTTCCAGGTTTGCTTTATGTATGTGTAAAATGTTTTTTGAGCTATGGTATTTGAGAGTAAAGCTGGGTCTCACTTTTCCTTCAAATATTGTCATTAGAGTAGTTGGCCCTAAATTTATGCTTTGCTGTGATTGGGTTTTGGGTTGGTTTTGGGTGGATTGTTTGTTTGGGTTTGTTGTTTTGTTTCTTTTTGTTTGGCTGGTTGGTTTGGTTTGGTTTGGTTTTATTTTGTTTTTTGAGCTGCTCAGCCTTTGCACTGAGGCAGCCCTGGGAAATACAGCTTTGTTTCTGTGACCCGAACATGTTGCTGTTTATCTGTTTCTGAGCAGTGTTTGAGTGACAAACGCATGAATGGATTCTCCCAACTACCACACATTGAGAGAAAACCCGAAAGAGAATGCATTTCAAAATTTAGTGAGTGCTAAAGAGGACATACCTATGATAGAGGTCAGTATTTTCAGCATGCCTGAGCAGAATTATGGGTGCTTGTGAGATAGAGCCTACAAAGGAGATTTAGGGGGCATCTGGAAAATTGTACATCCTGGAGGAGCCATTCCACTCCCCACACTGATGTCCCCAATCCTAGGTGACCTTGTCCTAGAAAAACAAAAGCACAGCTTATTTGCAGTGTTTTCATAGAATTATAGAATGGTTTGGACTGGAAGGGGCTTTAAAAGTCAGCTACAGCAACTAGTCAAAGGCTAAGGTGCAACAGAAGTCCCTTCCACTCAATTCCTGCTTCAACAACAGCAGGAATATCCTATGTAGTCAAAGGGATTAATTTCATTATTTCGAGGAAGCAGGTTTGAAGCCACACAGAGCAGCATACAGAATCCCATAATCCCAGAACGTTAGAGGTTGGAAGGGACCTCCAGAGATCATCAAATCCAACCCCCCCTGCCAAAGCAGCATCACCTAGGGTAGTCCACACAGGAATGCATCCAGGTGGGTTTGGAAAGTCTCCACAGAAGAAGACTCCTCAACCTCTCTGGGCAGCTTGTTCCAGTGCTCCGTCACCCTCACTGTAAAGAAGTTTTTCGTCATGTGGAGGTGAAATCTTCTGTGTCCAAGTTTGTATCCATTTTTTTTCTTATTACTGTGCACCTCTAAAAAGAGATTGGCCCCCTCCACTTGATGCCCCCCCTCAGATATTTACAGACATTGATCAGATCCCCTCTCAGCCCTCTCTTCTCAAGACTAAACAGCCCCAGGTCTCTCAATCTTTCTTTGTCAGGGAGATGCTCAAGTCCCCTAATCATCCTCATGGCTCTCTGTTGGACTCTCTCCAGCAGGTCCCTGTCTCTCTTGAACTGGGGAGCCCAAAACTGTTGTTGGTGTTGTTTCAGCAGGGAAGAGTAGAGGGGGAGAAGAACCTCCCTAGACCTGCTGGACATACTTTTCTTGATGCACCCCAGGATACCATTGGCCCTCTTCGCCACAAGGGTACATTGCTGTCCCATGGAGAACTTGCTGTCCATTAGGACTCCAAGGTCTTTCTCCATGGAGCTGCTTTCCAGCTGGGCAACCCTTAACCTGTACTGGTGCCTGTTGTTATTCCTCCTCATTATAATAAAATGTTGATATTATTTTTACTACTTCAGAAATGAAGAATAACAGTTTTTTCACCCAATGAATAAGTATCTCTCCAGTATACCAATAATGTCTTCACTTCTTAGGTATTTTGTAAATGAGCTGTATCATGCTAAAACCAGGAGATGGAGCCCTGCAGCCAAAGGCTACCACCAGAAGAAACAATGCCTTGCTTTAATTGCGTTTGAGGAGAACATGTGTTGTTTCTGCTTCCCTGAGACAAGATCGGATGTGTACCATTGCTCAGCAAATATGTGGCCACTGGATAAGGAAATGGGCTGGTTGGCTTTTGTCCTCAGAAGAGGGCCAGCAACTAGAAGAGTGAAGGTAGCAAATAATCTGGTCAGTTTTACATAGGTGGCTTCTGTGGTGCTAATTAATGCTTTGAGTAACATTAATGAGGCTGAGATGAAGCTATCTGCTGGGAGAGGAGAGGAGAGGAGAGGAGAGGAGAGGAGAGGAGAGGAGAGGAGAGGAGAGGAGAGGAGAGGAGAGGGGAGGGGAGGGGAGGGGAGGGGAGGGGAGGGGAGGGGAGGGGAGGAGAGGGGAGGAGAGGAGGGGAGGGGAGGGGAGGGGAGGGGAGGGGAGGGGAGGGGAGGGGAGGGGAGGGGAGGGGAGGGGAGGGGAGGAGAGGAGAGGAGAGGGGAGGGGAGGGGAGGGGAGGGGAGAGGAGAGGAGAGGAGAGGAGAGGAGAGGAGAGGAGAGGAGAGGAGAGGAGAGGAGAGGAGAGGAGAGGAGAGGAGAGGAGAGGAGAGGAGAGGAGAGGAGAGGAGAGGAGAGGAGAGGAGAGGAGAGGAGAGGAGAGGAGAGGAGAGGAGAGGAGAGGAGAGGAGAGGAGAGGAGAGGAGAGGAGAGGAGAGGAGAGGAGAGGAGAGAGGAGAGGAGAGGAGAGGAGAGGAGAGGAGAGGGGAATGTAATACTTCAGTGACCCAGGTTCACCAACTTCCTTCACACCCCCCATCCTGGTCCCTGCCCTTCCAGGGGCTCTGTCATGGGATGCCTGAAGGGACAACAACCAGCATCAAAGGAGTGGCACAGAGGGGCTCAGAGTGGCTTCCTTGTCACTCCCAAGACTTCAGAGGCTCTGAACCCTGGGCACCAGCTGTTCAAGATTCTGCCATTCGCGTGGTATTTATATGTGGCCAGGCTATGGCAGTTTAATCCATTAGCAAGGCAATCAGGCTAGGAGGACCTGGCTGTGAGCATCTGGCATGGCCTAAAAGCCCTCTGTGTACTCAGCTTTTCAAAGTCTGGAAAAGCTTGCCACTTCCCTTTTTGCTTTGCTAGTCAGTTATTAACAAGGACAGTGCTTAGCAACTCAATTCAGCAGCTTTAGCTGAGGTTTTCCTGGCATGCAGGTGTCTAAGGCCCACTCGTTTCCTGTGCGCTTTGATTACCATGCAAGTGATGCAACTTGATGGAAGGCTGCTGCCTCAACATTGCTTTTTTATGACACATATGTACATACACACACACACAAACTGTGAATCAAGGGTAACTACTCACTTCACTGAATATATACAGGCAAAAGAACATCAATCTGTGAATCTGTGAGTCTTGCAAAACTGTTTGCTGTTTGGACTACACATATATGCACAAAAAATACAGAGCAGGGAAAACCATTCAGTGAGTTATTTTCATTTGTTTTACCAACACAAAATGCTGGATGCTAGGTGACTCTCGTGCCAGTTCAGACGAGCACGGGGCTGCCAGAACAGCACAGAACAGCATTTACCATGCCAGTGACCCTCAGCTAATTATGAAGGGGTGATTTCAGGGCAAAAGAGAGAAAGGACAGCTCCAGTGTTAGGCTCCAAACCAGCTGAGAAGATTTCAGATAGCAATTTCTTCTGCTTGAGTGAGGTCTTCAGCTTCATAACAGTTTAGAAGTACACTTTGAAGATTATGCTACTATTGGTGTTCTGTTAATTAATTACTCAGTCATACTAATTCCCTAGATGGCAGCTTCCATTGTGGTAAACCCAGAAAAACAGTGAAAAGTGCATTAAAAAATGGAAGTTAGAATTGTGATGCTTGCAAGACCACAGTGAAGGACTCCTGAGCCTGGTGGCAATAGCAATGAGCACATTTTGAATCTTTTCTATCATGATAAGAAATGCACTCCACTGTCCTACCTGTACCAGGATTTCTGGCTCCTGCAATGCTCATCAGCACAGTGCAGAACAAGGATGTGTGGTGCACGGACTCTTGTTCAAAGCACTCTTTTAAAATACAATGAAATGTTATATTCTGTTTGCCAGTGTCCATGCTGGGTATGGAAAGCACCAGACAGCACCAAGTGGTTGCACTTCTCTGCACACTACTTTCCCCTTCTGCAGCCTGTGAAGAAACATGGCATGGCGAAAAGAATAAGGATGTTGTTCATACACCATTATTAATTGATGTATCCATTTCTTTACTCTATCTTAGTGAAAAGAATTTTAGAATACGTTGTCAGACTTGTACAGAAATAGACTTGATTTTAATTCATCTGGTTTGATAATTTTAACTAAATTTGCAGCCTGTAAAGAATCACAGAATCACAGAATGTTAGGGGTTGGAAGGGACCTCCAAAGATCATCCAGTCCAATCCCCTGCCAGAGCAGGATCACCTAGAGCAGATCACACAGGAATGCATCCAGGCAGATCTGGAACATCTCCAGAGAGGGAGACTCCACAATCCCCTAGGCAGCCTGTTCCAGTGTTCTGGCACCCTCACAGGGAAAACTTTTTCCTAATGTTTCTATGGAACTTCCTATGCCTCAGCGTCCACACATTGCCCCTTGTCCTGTCATTGGGTATCACCGAGCAGAGCCTGACTCCATCCTCTTGGCACTCACCCTTTACATCTTTATAAATATGAATGAGGTCACCCTTCAGTCTCCTCCAAGCTAAAGAGCCCCAGCTCTCTCAGTCTCTCCTTGTAAAGGGCACTTCCCCTGCAGACCTGCTGTTTAAAACACCCTAAGAATTTGAAGTGATGCTTCAAATTAATTTGGGAGTGTGGAATTGTCTCACAAAATAATAGTTAAAATCAGTTACATACCAATATGTACCACCTGGCTGTAGAATAATTAACTGAGTAATCAGATTATGACTGTGTATGCCAGACTGACATCCAGAAATGACAAGGTGTTTGTGGGGCTCCCTAGATGACAGTTGGGAACCAGGAGCTTATCCTCCTCTTCCCTGTTTACTTTGGCTGTTACATGTACCAGACAGAAGGATACAAGTACTCCCATAATAGCCCTAATACATGCTTGTATGTGTAAACTGCAAAGATTTATTGCAGGTAGAGTTTGGGACATCTTTCAAAAAGAACACTTATCACATGTTTAGTGGGGTTTGGGTTGTGAGAGGAAGTAATATTTTTTATTAACTCACCTTATACACCTGGATTAAAAGATGAACTTTTGACATGCCAGCTCTTTTTCACTTGAATGTTCCTAAGGAAAAAAATGACAGCAATTTATCTTTTAAAAATAAACATGTAGTGTATGAAATATTTGCTCTAACATATTTAAAGAACATAAACTCATGCTCTACTGCTGCACATATCGAATGGGAGTGTTAAAAGTGAGGACTTGCTTTCTCTGTTGGTTTGCTGGGTTTGTGTCAGATGTTTTAAAGCTGCCTTGTCAAACGTGGGGTGTTTCTGTTAAAAATAATCGGTCCATAAATGCAGCTTCACAGCATGTGGATTTCTTTGGAGAGCATCAGGAGGAATTCACTAAAACTGAGTGTTTTGCCACTGAATAAATAAAACTTTTGCTTTGAAAACGATGATCCTATCATCACCCAAGACAAATAACTAGCATTTAGTTAGTTGGTACCATGATCAAATGCTTTCCTGTTGCTATTTATGAAGTGCCCCTAACCCTCATTTGATTGTTATCAGGGAGGATAAAAAGAAAGGCCTGCCACCCACCTTGCAATCCTCATGTCTTCCAAAGAAACATGTTTCCCTTTGTCTCTGCTACTGTCTTTTCATCAAAAGTACATTACATTTAAGTGAATGGCTTTGGGCTGAAAGTTGTGGATTTAATGTATTCAGCTGCACTGGACTCTGTTTAAACATCCTGTGCTGTGAGGTGTCCTGGATTATCCCAGATTTACTGAGAACAAACTTCTCCTTTTACTAGGTGGTCCCTGGACACCCATTAACAGCTGTTTTGCTTCATTTTCAAAATTAACGGAATGAACCACCTGTTGTGGGTTTAAGACTGGATGTCTTAACCATAAGGTCCTCCAGGGGTACTAGGGAAGTACAAGGTAAGTGTAATCTTTGTTATTTCGTTCCCATCAGCCTGCACCTCTGTACAAATGGACTTTACTGTCTGTCCTGCCCTTTTTTTCTCTCTCTCTCTGCTCCCAGCGTGTCAGGCTGTTATCTCTCCGGTATTCTGGGGGAGCTGCGGCTTTCTGTGGCCTTGGCTGTGTAGCAAATTTTGTGCTATGCAATTTTGGCCTAGGCTGGGAGGGTGTGTGTGGAAACAGGGAGGGATGGGGCGGGGGAGTCATTGAGGCCTGGTGTTTGGCCTGGTTGGGGAAAAGGTTTTGGTAGGTGTTGGCCTGGTGAGGTCTTGGTGAGCCCAGGCTGGAGGACTGGGCTGAGGCAGAATATGAATTTGTGCATTTTGTATTTCTGTATATATTTGTGTGGCAATTTAGACTGGGTGCCTCCTGCTACTGCCACATAAGTTACACCTCTGGTGTCCTAAGTCTCCAGTCCAATAAGGAGGACACAGGAATCAGAACATTTCTACCCATAAACCCTGCACCCTATAAATCACTTTGCAAAGTCATTCCCTTCCTCTTTCTTCCCTCTCTGCTCCTGTGGGAGATGTTCCCTATCAGGTAATGGTGGGGGAGTATCTCAAGGCCTCTTAGGCTTGTCTAGGCCTAATGTCAGGAGGATAAGGGGGGCAGTCTCAGACCTGGCCAGCCTGAGACTAGCCTAGCCGTGGGGGGTGGGGGGGTGGGGGGGGGAAGAAAGAGCCCTGGGGGTTTGGGTATACCCTCAGGTGGGGTGAAGGGAAGTGTTGGGGGCCTTTGGGTGTGGTGTAAGGGACTCTGTACGCTTTGTGATATCTTTGCTACTATGCTTCGTAGTTTCTGTAAAACACTAATTGCTTTTCCATTTAAACTTTCCATCACTCTCCAATCCATTTGTGTGAGCATCATTCTTTTGTCCCTCTCAGGGCAACAGAGGATCTGTCCAGCCTTAAACCAGCACAATTTATGAATAGTATTTCTATTTAAACTTTCCAGTTCTGTGGAGTGTTTTTATTTTACTCCTTTGGGGAGGGGTAAACCAGCTTTCTGTCTGCTTAAACCAAGACACCTCCTCTTTTTGAAAATCCCATATAATATTGGTCCCTGAAATTATTTTCTGTTCATGATCATATCTAAAATGGAATTAGTGTATAAAGGATACATTTTAAGTACTGTACTATAAATGGTATTATTGATCAAATTCCTCCATACCTCTTCCTGAATTGCTAACGTTTTTATTTATATCCATTATTGAAAGTAAAATTTGAGGAGGGGTATTTTCACACAGTGTTTCCAAGAGAATCATGTGGTGATAAAAAATGCAGACTAATGCAGCTACTACATGATGTGTATTCTTGCCAATATTAATTTGGCAGAACAAAATTGATTCTATAAGGGAAGACACTACTGGCAGCTGAAGGAAGGAAGGTTAAGAATCACAGAATCACAGAATGACACACAGAAAACATCCATTTGGAAGAGACCTCAAAGCTCATCCAGTCCAGCCTTTGACCCAGTTTAGGGTTAATCCTAAACCACGTCCCTAAGCACCAGGTCCACATGCTGCTTGAACACCTCCAGGGATGGTGACTCCACCACTGCCCTGGACAGATCATTCCAATGTCTGATAACCCTCTCTGGGAAGAAATATTTCCTAGCATCCAGCCTGAACTTCCCCTGGTGCAGCTTGAAACTATTTCCTCTAGCTCTGTCACTTGACACCAAGCAGAAAAGGCTGCCCCCTTCTCACTCCAACCTCCCTTCAGGTAGATGTAGAGAGGGAAGGTAAGATGAGGAATGAATGGCCACAGACGTGGCCTTGGGTTGCCGTATGTGGCCCCATTATAGAAGCACAAATATATTTGTTTGACTGTGGGTGAATTTTTTTCTGGGGTTGATTGTAATTATATTTATATTTTTAAGTTATATTATTTATTTATATATATATTTAAAAGTATTTCTTTATTATTCCGTTCACAACAAAGGTTAATCTAAAGTTTCCTCTGGCACAAATTTGGACAGAAGACATTTACAGAAAAAAAAATTAAAAATTGTTAGATTTTCTTCAGTTTTGTCGTTCTTAAAAATCTATTCACTGCATCTTCACCTAATTTCTGGTGCTGCTGTGGCTACCTGGGCAGGCAGCTGCTGGTCCTGAGGACAGCTGAGGGACTTGTCCTGAGGGTCATTCTCTCAGATGCGTGAAGTTGCATCTGAGAAAGGGTTAGACAGTTGCCTGAGTAGCTCTGACAAAAGCCCCAGAAGATCTCTTTGTCATTCAGCAGGTGTAGGTGTTAAGGGACAATAACATTTCCAACAGGAGCACATGCAAGGCTTGGAATCATTCTGCTGTGCACTGTAAGTAAATGACATGAGCCTAATAACTTGAGGTTGAAACAAATTAAGCATGTTATTACCTGATAAGATATGCTAATGGTTTTCTTCACAAATTAAATTTATGTTTCTCATTTCCACTTGAATGTCCTTTTTCATCTTCTTCTGTCTGAATTCTTCTTTGTACCATATTATAATAATTAAGGCTACAGAAAAGAAGTGTCCCTTTGGACCACATGTGAAAATAAAGGAAAATAACATATTTAAATGAAGTTTTTGTTGCTTCCCACCAGATGTCATCAGTTAGTGATAGACTAGGCAGTGTATAGACCAGAAATTGCATGTGTATTTTTTATCAAGAAGGGACTACACACATGTGGTTCAACATTAGCCCACAAAACACTATACATAAAAAAAAAAAAAAATAAATACACTCAGTACCTTTTACCTTCTAAAAATTTCTCTGAATAATGACTTCACGTCCTTCAACTTTGTGCATTTTTCTGTAACATTTATGGAAAGTTAGTAAATGGTTTTTCAGGGGGAAATTGTGAAAACTAAGCATATATTAGTATTTTTGTGTTCAGAGATGTGTAAGATAGCTTAGAATTATTTTTTTAAATGTAAAAATATTTAATATAACAGTAAAACTCTGTCCTGTGCTACAGACCATTTTGAAAGTTACCTCTCCCAAAGAGAATCATAGAATCACAGAATTTTTGAGACTGGAATAGATCTCTGGGATCATCAACTCCAGCCTATGACCTAACATCACCACATCAACCAGATCATGTCACTAAGTGCCACATCCAATCTTTCCTTGCACACCTCCAGGGACAACGACTCCACCACCTCCCTGGGCAGTCTGTTCCAGTCTCTAATTACCCTTTTGATGAAGAAGAGCTTCCTAATATCCAAGGAGGCAATGAATTGATTACTCACGAGGAATTCTACCCCAAGTAGGGAGGTGCTGCTGCTGTATTAGCCACTGAGGCATTTTGGGGCGCTGTCATGCGCCAGGCACAGCTGGTTGCTGGCAGGAATGCCACGCAGTCTCGGGGCTAGTCTGGCTTCAGCAGGACGGCAGGCTGTTTACTACACTTCTTGTGACAGGCACTTGCATCTTCCTGGGTAAACAGAGGCATGGCAAAATTCTAGTTGTTAGGGGAAGTGAGGCTTGGCTCCGGCTCCTAAGCCTCGTGGCTTCTCTAGCTTGCAATGCATAGGGCTCATGGCTTCTATCCCAGGTTTAGGATCAGGTAACTCGAGGCAGGGCAACTCGAGGCAAGGCAAATTAAAGCAAGGCAGATCCAAGCAGGCAAGGCAAAGGCAGAGTGAAGGAGACTACAAATCAGCCTGTATATATATCTTGCTCGAGATTCAATTGGGCCAAGAGGGCAACTGAAGCCAGGAAAGAGCTACCCAATGAAAAGGGATTCTGCCAGGCTGTGGCCATAAAAGGCAGAATCATAGGCCTGGCCAGGGAGAAGCAGTGGCCAATACACCTCCTCTTACCCAAAAAGGAGACTTGTTTACCAGACACGTTAGGTCCTGTCCCTTTGTTCCTTTTCCCGTGTTACCCCAACCTCTGCAGGAAGGAGGGGAGAGAGGGGGACCATGTCTAGATACATCAGGGCCTGACTGGGTTTGTGCTGGGCCCATTTGGCCCTATCATGACAACCACCCCTGCAGCTTCAGGTAGTGCCCTCTTGTCTTGTCACAAGTTGCCTGGTAGAAGAGCCTGACCCACATTTTATTACAACTTCCCTTCAGGTAGTTGTAGACTGTGATAAGGTACTCCCTGAGTCTCCTTTTCTCCAGGATAAACAACCCCAGCTCCCTCAACCTCTCCTCATCAGACTTTCCCTCCAGTCCCTTCCCCAGTCTCGTCATTCTCCTCTGGACCCTCTCCAGCACCTCAATATCTTTCTTGCAGTGAGGGGCACAGAACTGCACACAATTCTTGAGGTGAGGCCTCACCAATGTCGAGTACAGGGGAAGAATTCCATCCCAAGTCCTGCTGGCCACACTATTCCTGATATAAGCCAAGATGCCATTGACCTTCTGAGCCACCTGGGCACACTGCTGGCTCACGTTCAGCCGGTTGTCAACCAGCATTCCCAGGTCCCTCTCTGCTAAGAGGGAAGATTTGGATTTGCCCTGGAGTTACAATCCAACTTTCTCAAAGTTGTCATTACCAAAAGGTTGATAAGGAAGCACACTGGCTTCAAGGAACCACTGGTTAGCATTTATTCTACAGGTCAATGATAAAAATGATTTGCTTTTAGAATACTGAAAGTCTCCTGCTAAGTGGGGAACAGTGGAAAAAGGTCTTGTACATATGAATTAGATTGGTGTAAACCTTATGCACCCCATGATTAAAAGCACTAAAATCCCATGTAAATATAGAGCTGGTGTTGGACTGGCACTTTTCAGGTGACCTCTCTTAAAACCCTCAAAATGACATTTAAGGTGCAGATGGTATAAATAATCCCTTCTGTTTACTAAACTTGCTTGGTTTTTTTTGTAAACCTCGAGTTCATGTCCAGCCTGCAGATGAAGCCAAGAGAGGCTTCCTGATAATGGATGACAAGGCAAAGGAGAGGAGGGAACAAACTAGCATTTTGGGCTCCCTGCTGGGCAGTGTGGCCTGGGAAAGAAAAGACCTGATGGGCAAGAGGAGAAACTCTTGTGGTCAGAGGGATCTGCAGGGGCTGGGCAACACTGGAATTTTCCCCATCACTGGCACTGTCCACATAGAAGTAGCAACTGGGCAGGTTTTTGCAAGTGACCAGGGCAGACACCTAGGACTTTCATCAGTCACAATGCACATATTTTTTTAACTTTGACTGTTTTGACCAATTGCCCTTAACTGCCTCTGAGTCTGTCTGATTAATCTGGGAGATGCTCTAGGGGTTGATTAGGACAGAATCTTTCCTTTCTGTTTCCAGCAGCAAAGTAACTTCCCCATTTCCCCAGCCTCAACTTTAAGTGATTTTTAGTGAAGAAGCTCAAAAAATGCACCATTCCTTTATAAAAATACTATAAAGAAACTCCAAAACAACAAAAAATCCTACAACTGTACACAGCTGCCATATTTTGCCATTCTGCTTATAAGAAATATTGAACATTACAGGACCACAGGATGTTAGGTATTGGAAGGGACCTCTGGAGATCATCAAGTCCAACCCCCCGGGGCAGGACCATAGAATCTAGCACAGGTTGCACAGGAATGCATCCAGATGGATCTTGAAAGTCTCCAGAGAAGGAGACTCTATAACCTCTCTGGGGAGCCTGACACTGTCCTATTTTTTGAGCTGTCATTTACATAGTCACATCTCCCTGACAATGACAAACACTTGCAAGCTGTCTTGGAAGAGGGTTAGGTGTCTAATGCAGATACAGGTTTTGATAATCCATGACAGGACTTATCTGCATATGGTTTTGGTTGGACAGAAAGCGCTGACCAATCGGCAAACTGGCAGGAACCATGACAGGCAGCTGCCAAGGCTTTGTTCTGGTAGACGTCAACCTCTTTTGGAGGCTGAGTTGTTTGTGGTGAAGCGTAGAAAATGAGCTTTAAGCCATGTTCACTCTTTCCTTGTTTCAGAGAGCCTTAGTCAGGAAAGAAGTGAGACTTTTCCTTCGTGTGTAGCTGTTAATATCTAATTATGTATTCAGAATGATGAGGACTTCTGTTAATTGTCCTGTCAATGAAAGATGGGAACTAGAAAAATCTAGGCACATGCATTAAACAAAAATGCTAGAAAGAGAAGAATCAAACATGATTATATTTTGCAAAACCAGTTTTGCACTTGTGAAGTTTAGCGAAGTTTAGCTACACATTTAACTGGAGGAAGAATTAGCTCTTAAGTACCTTACTGAGAGGAGGTGGAATTCAAACAGTGATTCATTGTTTAATCATTATTACTCAGAAACACATTCTAGACCTAATGAGACATTTGCATGTTCAAAGAAGTTTTAAATCGTATTTTTCAAGCATAGCTTGCCTTTTATTTTTTTTTTAAAGGCATACTTCAATCAAATTGAGAAGATGAAGAACTGTACACAATTTGTTCAATGCAGAATTAAATAAGCATTGTATATTACTAAGCTCAAAAGTCAGAGATACAGATCCACGTTCTGGTACAAGTGTCATCTATCTATCTAATCTAAGAGAAGATTAAAGCTGGACTAAACAGTAAGGTATAGAGTCATGTTTTACAGGAATTTTTTAACCCTAGAAGTCAAAAAAGCATAAAGTCCCTAAATCAAGATTTATGCACAGAAATTGAGAGTCTGAAACAGCAAAAAATGGATGGGTTAATTTTGTTTGCTTGATTTTATGAGATAATGGGGTAAAATATGGTAATATTTGCAAATTACGCCATTCAAATAATACTTCACACTACTAATACTACCAGTACTTCTCAATATAGAACTGGTAATCTCTTCTAGATAGTCTTAAAGCTGAGATCTGAAGGGGGCCTACAAGAAAGCCGGTGAGGGACTTTTTAGGGTGTCAGGTAGTGATAGGATTAAGGGGAATGGATCCAAGCTAGAAGAGGGGAGATTTAGATTAGATGTTAGGAAGAAGTTCTTCACCATAAGGGTGGTGAGGCACTGGAACAGGTTGCCCAGGGAGGTGGTGGAAGCCTTATCCCTGGAAGTTTTTATGGCCAGGCTGGATGTGGCTCTGGGCAACCTGAAAGTGTCTGGGGAGATCCAGCATTTCTTGTATGCTCTTCTAAATTATAGAGGACATGGAAGATTGGGAAAACCAACTGAAATAACTATTGTGTTGTTTCCTAGTAGGTGAGAATGTTGCCCAGCTTTCCTGTCTGTCCAAGTCTTGCTGTGATCCTGTTATCCCTCCTGAGAGCCTGTATTCTTATTTTTGCTAGTAAAAATAAAATTCCACATAAACAGTTAAGCAACTGTGATTTTTAGTCACTGACACAAACTGTTGCTATTTAGTACTACTCTAAAGGCATTGAACTACAAAGTTATAGATCCTTCAGCCCCCATTTGCTCCTGCACCGTCTCCTGTTCAGTTATTCTGTTTTTGAAATGAAAAACAATGTAAAAGAAAGGTTGGGGAAAATGTTGCTGGTCAGATGAACTCGCCATTCTCTTGACAACCTAAAACCAGAGTCTAAAGACAGTGCTTCACAGTTCCAAGGCAGCATTTTGTAGCTCTTTGAACTTTTTCAGTACAATCTAATTAGTAGGGTTAGTAATAAAGGATGAAAACAGCATGCATGAGCACGCAGAGAGCCTTTTTTTTTCCCTTGATGAGCACACAAACTGCTCTTGATGTGTGCTGGGAACACTTGCATAAATTTTCCTTTGCAGATTAGGGTCTTTATATAGCAGATGGAATGGGATACAGATGCAAAGATGTTATCAGATGCAACCACATAACAAGAGGATAAAATAGAAAGATGAAAGCAGAGAGGACCATAAACTGGAGATTTTCTGTGACTAAAGACAAGTGTCTTTTTGTAGTCGACACTAGTATGAAATCCAGGACATCTGCTTTGTCCTTACCTGAAAAGAGTACTGCAGACCTTAGTTCTCCCTATTTTTGTATACATAAACACTTGTACTTCAGTACCAAAGGAAGCTCAGAATAGTGATATAGGAAAAAAGCAGAACCTAGGTGTTTCCAGTGCCTTAAATCCTCCTGTCCCTGGAGATTCAAGATTGGCATGTGAGGTTATCACACTAATACATAAAACATAAAGAGTGTTGAAGCAAGGCAACTATCTGGGTACGCTAGGAGTTTTCTGAGCACCACACTGGCTGTCAGTTTCTGAGTGAATGTTAAGAACTTGTCCTTGAAAACATAATAATAATAAATACCAACAATTTGAATGGTATTTTGAAAAAAACCCCACCACCTCAACATAAGCAGGATAGAAATAAAATTAGTGTCTGAGGTACTTTTGAGCCCAGGTGATTACAATAAAGATGGGTATTTTAGTGACAGAGAGATTATCCTACTGCTTTGTGCTGAGGTCCTCAAGGCCATTAATTAGCATACTTCAGTTTGCAACTTGGAATGAGAACCAAATCTGCTGGTCATGGTAACTGAGCTGTTGTCTCTGAAACTCTTCTTAGAGAATCTGCTGAGACTGTAATCAGTCTATGGCTATATATTGCTCCATGCTGAGAAATTGCTGTAGAGGAATGGGGCTTTCTGTCTTCAATTGTCTGAAGATAATAGGGAAATGTGCTGTTCTAGTTCCTGCAACAGATCACTATGAACTTAATGATCCAAGCATAAATACAGTAACAGTCAGTAAGGGATATTGTAGAACTTTTTTTTTTCCTGACCCTCTCTAGGCCCTCATTTTATGAGACCAGAAGTTTTTTCATTACGCATTAGATGCAACATATCTTGAAATCACGAAGTACCATCTTCCTTGTGCTTATGGCTTACTATTTCTAAGGGGAGAACTCTCCTAACTGTAGAGGCTCTTCAGAAGTATCCAGTATCTTCCACCTGAAGAAGGAAATGGAAACTTTTAAATTGTAAACTGTTTTTGCATGCTTTCACAAATGAAATAAATTCAAATTGGTGGTAATGAAAGTTTGAACCCTCCCACAAAAGACAATAATCCATGACCCGAAGGCTTTCTCAGAGAAAAAAAAAATAGGGACTTTTTAGGATATCAAGTAGTGATAGGACTAGGGGGAATGGAATAAAGCTGGAAGTGGGGAGATTCAGACTGGACGTGAGGAAGAAGTTGTTCCCCATGAGAGTGGTGAGAGCCTGGAATGGGTTGTCCAGGGAGGTGGTTGAGGCCCCATCCCTGGAGGTGTTTAAGGCCAGGCTGGATGAGGCTCTGGCCAGCCTGATCTAGTGTGAGGTGTCCCTGCCCATGGCAGGGGGGGTTGGAACTAGATGATCCTTGATGTCCCTTCCAACCCTGACTGATTCTATGATTCTATGAATTTGCATTTTGGGTGTAGTTATGAGGACAGGAACTGGCTCTGAGCTGCTTTAGTGGAGTAGAGGAAACAGCAGAAAGTTCAGACAATTAGTTAGCAATCCTTCCTGGCTCCTTTCACGTACAATAGAGCATAACATAGGTCAGAGGACAATTTAGTCCATTAGGTGAAAGGTAGAAAATTCCTCTAGTAGGACTGTTAATATTTGCTCTCCGTTGCCTCTGATCAAACAGCAACTGTCCCAGCTACCCCTGGCTGCACAGTGCCAGACACTTCCAATGAAGAACCAGAAAGGCCAACTCTGGTTTTGAACAAAGAGCTTGCAGATCATTTCTGAGTTTGTCAAACTATCTCTTTAGACAAGAGTTGTGGAAATTTCAGAAAAGGCCACAAGATGTACAAAATCATCTACAGTTCATTTGCTGCTGGCACTTTATATCCCTGCTCCGTAGTCTTTCTCCACCTATGGAAAATTGAGGACAAAGGGGGCCAATTGTATCTGAACCTTCAAGGCTTGTTAACTGATATATCCAATTAATTAATCGATTCCTTAAAGCCCTTTAGCAGGTCTGTACTGTGAGTTTAACGCACCTTCCAATTTAAAATACAAAATTAATGCTGTTAACCCATTCCTTGCAGTGACCATGGTACCAGGTATAGAATCACAGAATGGTCTGGGCAGGAAGGAACCTCTAAGGGTCAGCTAGTCCATTCCCCTCTGCAGTCAGCAGGGACATCCTCAACTAGGTCAGGTTGTCCAGAGCCCTGTTGAGCCTCACCTTGAATATCTTCAGGGATGGAGCCCCAGTCACCTCCCTGGGCAACCTGTTCCAACATTCCACCACCCTCGTGGTAAATAACCTGTTCCTAACATCCAATCTAACTCTGCTCTTCTCTAGTCTGAAGCCATTGCCTGTTGCCCTATCACTGCAGGTCTTTATAAACAGTTTCTCTCCATCCTTCCTGTAGGCCCCCTTCAGGCACTGGAAGGCTGCTATTAGGTCTGCCCAGAGTCTGCTCTTCTCCAGGCTGAGCAACCCCAACTCCCTTAGCCTGTCTTTGTAGCAGAGCTGCTCCAACCCCCTGATCATTTTCATGGCCCTCCTCTGGACCTGCTCCATCAGGTCCATGTCCTTCCTGTATTGAGGGCTCCAGAGCTGGACACAGTACTCCAGGTGAAGTCTCACCAGAGCAAAGTGACAGAATCACCTCTCTCAATCTGCTGGCCATGCTTCTTTTGATGCAGCCCATGGTTAGTTCTGAAGAGGAACACAAGGTTGGGGCTGGCATCTGAAGGTTTGGGTGACTTCATGGCTACAAAAAACTTGTTAACATGTGCCCCATGAGAATAAGCACCTTTCTGCTAAATATTTTCACCACTGCTTCTAGGCAGGGTACAGCACTGGACATCTGCAAGTATCAGCTCCACTGGAAGAATCTTTTGATTTTATTTTCATTCTCCTCAGCCACAAAAAAATTGTAATTGTTATAATTAACCTTGTGCTTTAATTATTAAAATAAATATAAAATTTAAAAAATTAAAAATAATTTATTTGAGGTTCCATACATTTATAAGAGCCTTCTAAAGTCCAAAATGGTTTGTTTCTATCATGGCATTTTAAAGCAGTCACTAAAGCAGAAACAGTTTTAGGTTTATGCAGACTACCATGAATGCCCAGGAGTTTAGTGGAGCTCTTGGCCATACTTTTAGGAGATATGCTTTAGGAGATACTCTGTCATTCACAACAGAAGGTCAGGTGGCTGTCCTGTGAAGCACAGCCCCACTGGATACAAAATTTAGAACATAAATTACAGTTAGATTTGATCAAAGCAGGGACTCAAGTGAGTCAGAGTATTGATGAGGAGAGGCAGTATGTCATCTGGCCATTTGCTGCATTTATTTCTGGCATTCAAAAGGTGGCAACTTATCTTCCTTCCCACAAGGACCTCCTAATATGTTAAATCAATAAGAAAAGGGAAAGTGCCAACCTCATTATTTGTATTTACTATAAATAGCTTGGCCCAGGTTAACAAAGCAATCAGTTGGATATACAGTATCAGTTTTCCAAATATTAATATTTACTCACAATTTCTAAATACTGTGTGGGATATCACAGAGTTTCTTTCTAATATTATGCGAGAAACCAGCTGTAATGACTGATACATCAATAAGGCAGCAATAATTAGGAAATAATCCCTTTTTAAATATTATACAGCTAAGTAATTAGGTTAAATGGGATTAATGGGCTACTGATTATAAAATTCAGTAAGATTTAGATTTTGAGTCATCTTACAGGAAAAAAGGTGTGAAGTCAGTACTAGAGAAATAAAGGCAGTTCTTGAAGGGTTCAACAATCTACACACAATATCAAAAGCTCAGGAAAAGAACCTCAGGCTCCAGAAAATATTTCAATTGCCTTGCTGGCCACAAAAGGAAAAAGGATTCTGAATATGACTGTCAGCATCTGTCTTTACCACCACATCCAAGAAAAAGAGGGACAATGCTCATAGAATCACAGAATCACAGAATATTAGGGGTTGGAAAGGATCTCCAAAAGTGATCTAGTCCAATCCCCCTGACATGAGCAGGGACATCCTCCATTAACTCAGGTTGCCAGGGCCCTGTTGAGCCTGACCTTGAATAGCTCCAAAGATGCAGCCTCAACCACCTCCCTTGGGCAACCTGGTCCAGTGTTCTACTACCCTTATGGTAAAGAACTTCCTCCTAACATCCCACCTAAATCTACTCTCTCATTTAAAGCCATTGCCTCTCATCCTATCACTGCAGGCCTTTGTAAACAGTCCCTTTCTGTCCTTGTAGCCCGCTTCAGGTAGTGGAATGCTGCTATTATATCTCCCCAGAGCCTTCTCAGGTCTGAACAACCCCAGCTTCCTCAGCTTGTCCTTGTAGGAGAGGTGTTCCAGCTCCCTGATCATTTTTATCGCCCTCCTCTGGACCTCATAATTGAAACTCAGTTGAATCACAACCAAGAGCACAAAAATCATCCACCCCAGCACTGTTGTGATACCTTGGAAAGATGTATGTTGCAGGGTCTAACAAACGCTTCCATTAATTTCAGATGGATTATTGGGCAGAATATAAGCTATATAAGTAAGCGAGGAGAAGAATATACACTTTAAAATGCCTTCCATTGCACAATGCTGCAAGACACAGGAATCTTACTGCTCAGTGTGATCCTTCTCATAATATTTTTAGACCAACCAATGAACAAAAAAGAAAATGTTAGCTTTTTAGTACTACTTACTGCCTTTTTAAAAAGAAAAGGTAATAAATTAACAAACTGCCTGTGTGTTGACTGTTTAGTACTGCACGCCTTTTTGGTGATTGATGGAACAGGGAGTAGATAGTTTGGGCCTGTCACTGAGGAGGAACATAGGAAAATTTCCCTGTATAAAGCAACAGTAAGAATTTACAGTGGATCAGCTAAACTGCACTATGCTTTATATGTCATACAGAATGGTAATGGCTATATTCTATTTACAATGGAAAAGTCAAATTAATTCGATTAATCTTTAATCCCATTAAAAGCAGTCTCCCAAAAGGATTTAGTTAAGTTTAATCAGCCCATTCTAAAAATTAATTCTATTCAATTTCATTGACTGTCTTTCTGTGAAGAAACCCTTTCTTCTTAATGAGTAGCTGTATAAGAATATAAAATTGTATAAAAATATTAAAGTGTATAAAATAAATTGAAATTAATAATTAAATCTACAAAAGTAGCTAAAATCACAAGTGTTTATCTCAAAATACTATTGAGTGTAGGAGTATATAGGTTGTAAACGTTATAACAGTTCAGTGATTGTTTCTGCAGACTCAACGTGTTCTGCAGTGACTACTTCTGCAATCTCAATGTGCTCACCATGTCTCTGTGGAATGAAACTGCTTTTTCATTTACTTCCTGAGGATGACAGAGAGACCATGAGGTTTTGGGCTGTGGTGGGAATACCTGATCTCTGCTCATGGCCTCGAGAGAAGCAGACATGGTGACCTCTTCACTGACTGCCAAGCAGTTCGGTTGAAGTTGATCTGTTCAGAGATACTCTCTTCATAGAAGCAATAATTGTATTTTATTTACTTTTCCTTAGCTTTACTTTAGATACCTGCTAATGTGGCTTCATATGTCACTGTGTCTGCACCAGCTATCATCTCTCCATACTGATTTGCTCTTGGCTTGTGTGGGGGCCCTGACAGGAGAGTAATGCATTAGGCCATGGGGGCTGCTGCTCTGCAAGTTGTTGAGTTGCACAGGATCTGCCACTGTACTCTATCTTATTGATTAAAGTCCTTTTGGTCCTTTGCATCAACAGCATAAAACAGTTACTTAATATCAATTTTAGTACTGTTTTCTTGAGAGAAATTTCACAAAAATTTCCTAAGAACTACTTTATCCAGGTTAATTCAGAAGTCCTTGCATCCATTTTGCTCAGTGTTCACTTTGTGACTCACACTCTCACTGGTATTTTTGCCCCATGAACTTGCAAAGACAAATTAAATATTCCATAGCATTTTGCTCACAGTAAAATAATGTATCACCTGCTTTCTTTAAGAATAAGTTTGTTTAAGTTGCACCCTGATGGTTTTGCTCTCGCTGCTTAAGCTTCTTCTTGGGGTGTAATATTTCCAAACTAAAGATAGTAACATTTTCTTAGCTTGGATAGAATTTGAAAGTAATGAGGAATGGCTTATAGCTTAGAGTTCACAAGTGTTTTCCTTCTAATGCCAGGGCTGAGGCCCTTATAGCCATCAATCTGTGAGACTGACAGCTTCATAATGACATTATTAGTTCTCTGAAAGATCTACTTACAAAATAAATGGTCTACTGAAAAAAAAAAAAAGATAACTTATCTGTTACCATGGATACCAATGCAAAAAAAGCCCAACTTTGTGTGGCAATTTGAGCCTAGGTGTCTTTAAGAGCACTACAGCGTTGAGATCTCCAGGAGCTAGAGTATCCAGGAGGTGTACCAGAAGGTGTCATCTTTGTATTTCTTCCCATAAATCCTGGATCCCCATAAAGCTAGATGGAAAGCCAGTTTCTTCCCCTTTCTTCCCTTTCTGCTCCTGTGGGAGGCACCCCTCTTATCTTCTGGTATTTTTACTGTGTAATTACGGCCTAGGCATGGGGGGTGTAGTGTGGCCCTGATGGGTCTTAGGAGAGAGAAACAAGGTGGGGGGGTGGGGGGCAGTTTTGGGCCTGGCCAGCCTGAAACCAGCCTAGCAATGGGGGTGGGGAGTGGCATGGAAAGAAAGAGCCCTGGGATTTATGGCAAACCCCGATAAGGGAAAGAAGAGCACTGGGGCGTGAAAGCCTGAATTGGTTGGTCTGGTGTAAAGGGAGCTCTGTGTGAAGCTTTGGCTTGCTGTGGATTTCTTCATATTTTACACGCTTTGCTATGCTCACCACTATGTAACTGTAGCATTGTAGTTTGTGAATAGCCTTTCCATTTAAACTTTCCATTACTTTCCAATTCAACTATGTGAGCATTATTCTTTTGCCCATTTTGGATCAATAGAGCAATCTGTCCGCTCATTAAACCATGACCACTTTGATAAAAAACAACAGACTTAAAAATTATTTTAACATTTTGGATCAATAGAGCAATCTGTCCGCTCATTAAACCATGACCACTTTGATAAAAAACAACAGACTTAAAAATTATTTTAACATTTTGGTCAGGGAAAAATTGTATTGGGAAGAGCATTGGCATACTCGCCTTCAACTGATTTTGGATTCTAAGAATTTCTGGCCAGAGGTCTCATATCCCTTTCTGCTAAGATATGCAAACCTTCCAGAGACACGTGCCTCAGTTTTTAGTTCTCCAAGACACACTCATTCTGACATGGTCTTTGAAGTATGTCCACTTCAGCCAGTTTGACTTGCATTCAGTAAATGAGATTACTTTTATCTTAACAAATGAAAAGTTCAACAGGTTTTATTAAAGTAAATGATTGAGCAAGACAATAACAAAGTTCAAGCGATTTCTGTTGAGAGAGCTGCAACCTGTGGTGACAGTATGAGAATGAAGCAGGATCAATCCTCAACTGTGTGTCTCTAACCCTTGTCTCTCATGTGCTCTTTAGTTATAACAAGGAGTGATCTCTATTGTTTACTTGTGTTGCTGAGCCGTAAGATGGACCTCTGCAAAGAAAAAGCCCTCAGATACAGAAAAAATAATTGTACTTTCTTTTGTCAGAATGTTTCCTGAGCAAGTTTCACTCCTGTTGGGACTCATGCATTTTCAGGTTTTACATAGCTCCATTTTGTAGTCCTATGTTAAGAAGACAGTAACCCATAGATAGTTACTCTTGCCACAGTGTTAAGAGCTGAGCCTTCACTGGGGAGCGGACCACCTGAGTCAGGTAAGACAGCAGAGATATAAAAGCAAACCAAGTGAAGAAGAAGGTGAGAGAAGTTCTCCCTCATGCTGAGTAAGGAACCAAGCTGTCCCTGCTGTAACACCATTTGGTTTCTACCCTCTTCCTGGATCAGTACGACTTCTGCATTGGATTTTTTGCTCCTTACTTTTATCAGCAGACAGTGAGCTTGCTCCAGAAAGCCTTGCACTATTTCCATCAGTGCATGCCCCTGGGGTTCATCTTTGCTGGGCTGAGGGCTCTGCTTCCTGTGTGTCAGAGGCCAGCTGGCCATGGGGACATCCAGCTGCCAAATGCAGCACTCTGCCTACAGCAGAGATGTTCATTTGCAATCTCAGATACGGAGCTGTTACACTGGCAGTGACACAAATGAGAAGTTAAAGCTGGTTATAAGGAGATTAATTTGGTGGTTGGATTGAAGGTTCTCTGGCAGAAATATTGTTGAGAAAACTAGATAGGCAATAGAGTAATTAAACAGGGGATATGGAAGGTTTTATGGCTTTACTATTACTTTCAGGTACAAAGAAGGCATATACTCCACTTATGCAAAGGAAACCAGGGTTATCTGAATTTGAATATAGACATTTTTGCTTATTACAAATAGAACTGACCAGATATTTTAAATGAGAGTTCATGCTGAGCATTGAAAGTCTTTCCTAACATTATTTTTAAAGAAGTATAGAGCAGTATGAGAAACATTTATGTTTATACACAGCAGATATTAAGGACACTAACTATGCTTCAGGGCTGACTGAAAGAAATGTCTGTCTCTAAATATAGTAATTGATCTTAGTGATATCCACTGCAAACTACCTTCACCCTCCCTTACAAGGTCTTTAAACATTTTAACTGGTAACTGCTAGCATTTATTATTATCCTGTTGCAAGGATGGTTCAATAAAACATCTCTGGAATCTCACAGAGCTGGTCACCACAGTAGATTTTATAGTGGAAAGGTTTCTCATTTGTCTGAGTAATCAATCTTTCCTTTCTATTTCATATGTTTTATTTCCTTCCAAAATAAGGGGTGTGTTAGAGTAGTGCCATTCTAGCAACACCATCTAATTGTTAACAGCTAGTATACATATTGACCTTGTGTATACTATTCAAAAGACAGTCTGGTGCCAGCACAAATAGAATGATGATGATGATGATGATGATGATGATGATGATGATGATGATGATGATGATGATGATGATGATGATGATGATGATGGTGCTGATGATGATAACAACCAAGTTTACCAAGTTCTAGGTAGGGCTTTGCTTTTTTTATTCCTGTGCATTACAGCCAAAGCAGATTTTTCTCTTCTGGTGTCACAGATTTGGAGGTAGGATCATGAGTTATTAAGGTTATAAGTGGTTTGTAAAGAGATCATCAGTGATTAATTAATTAATTGATAGTAAACTGTGAATCTCATCAGCATGTTTTACACACATCAGTGGAAAATGCTCAAGCTCTGTTGTTGCCAGCCTTTTGGCCAAGAAATAATCAGTATTTTTGAACGACTGAAAAGAACCACATGGAAAGAGCCTCCATGGTCCCCTCTGCAACAGGAGCAGGGGCCTGCACAGTGATGCTCACTGGCTCCAGTGAGCCCCTTCCATGGGGCTCAGGGCAGCCACACAGTCTTGCCTAAAATTCCTGTGCTGATGCATCAGGACAGAAGCTGACTGGAAGAGTTGATTTTGCACTATGTTTTGCTCCTGCACTGAGGAAGGAGGGTGGCTGAAGAGAGGCAGTTGCTACCCAGCAATGTGTGCATTTTGTTCCTGGTCCCCATCCACCCTGAGAAACCTCCAGCAGTGAGCAGGATGGATGTCAGACCTGAAGAATTACTTGTCAACAGCAGTTCAGGTTAAGACACCATCTTTTCATGGATCCTTTGGAATTTGCAGCAGAATCTATTGCTGCTGCTTGTCACCCAAGCAAAACATATGTTGGAGCAAGGCCAGAGGAGGGCCACAAGGATGATCCAAGGGCTGGAGCACCTCTCCTATAAGGATAGGCTGAGGGAGCTGAGGTTCAGCCTGGAGAAGACAAGGCTCTGGGGAGACCTTATAGTTGCCTTCCAATAGTTGAAGGGAGCCTACAAGAAAGCTGGAGAGGGATGTTTCATAAGGGTGTCTAGGGGGAATGGTTTTAAGATGAGGGAGAGTAGGTTTAGACTAGATCTTAGGAAGAAGTTCTTCAGTATGAGGTTGGGAAGACTCTGATATTTTCATATTTAGGCAGGAGCAGCAACAAAAGGCTTTTCAGAGTAGCCCTTGAAACCGCACCATGAATAATCCAATGGAAACTGTAGTATAAAATAAAGTGGTATCTGTACTACCTTGTGAATGATTGATTTGATTGTAAAAAGAACTACCTTGCTATAAATCAGAATGAAAACAAGGCCAAAATTTAATTTTGAAATAAAGACCTGGTTTTCAGCTGTGCCTTTTCCAGAGGCTCCAGCAAGCACAGTTCACTTTTGTGACAGCATCCAGCTCAGTCCTGAGTACGTGAATTGCAGCACAGGATTTTTATCAAATAACTGGATTCTGCACAGGTTCTAGACATGAGACGTATTTTCTGTAATTCAAAGAAAGAGAAAACATGAAGTCACAATATCTGGCAGCTTATGGGTGAAAATATTTTCATATGTGTCTGAAATGTAACTTTCATATAGAAAAAAGTCCCCATTCTGACACATCCCAAAATATGTTAGAGAATATGCCTAAATTTAAGTACTTGCATGGCTCCACATACAACTAGGCACTTACTTACATCCTTTTCTGAACTACAAACTCTGTTCTTATCCTGTTTCATTATATTTCTGCCATTTTTCATGCTATCACAGAATCACAGAATTAACCAGGTTGGAAAAAATACCAGCTTAAAGGAACTATGCTCTAGGAATTACTGGAGTTGCTCTTGAGCAATAATTTTTGGCACTTGAGGACATTCTATACAAAACTGTGTACTGAGCCGATGGAAATTTTATTTATTTATTTTTTAATACGTTAACAGTCACTACGCCATATCAAGCACAAATGTGCCAGATGTTGGAGAAGTGTTCTATTATGTTAGCATGTTCTTAGAGGTGGCAATAAATTGAAAAGTAATGCTTGCTTCATTTCCTCCCCAGTGAATTAATTTAACCCTCTTTCTTTTTTTTTCTTTTCTTTTTTTTTCTTAATTTTTGTATGATTACAGATATTAAATCTAAAATAAACAGCAGCCAGTTCCAGTGTCCCCAGTCAGACAGACCATCATTGTAAAGCCTGGATTGGGCTAGTTCTCACACATAACCTTTTTATGAGTGTCATGGGTTAAGTTAAATGTTTGCTGCTGTTATTCAAAACCATCCTGCCTCATGCCAGCTTCAAAATGAATTATGATTATCTAATTCCCATGGAGGAAAACTGAGTCCTTCTGATGCTGGGTGAATGAATTCTGCTGTCTCACATGCCTGTGAACATAGCTGGATAACGAAATTAATGATATGCAGAGCTTCTTTCTTCTAAGCCTTGATAATAATTGGTCCAATTTATTACTTTGCTTTGAACTGTTGCAGAGAGGTGATGTCAATATCTGTTGATCCTGTTGCAGACATGAAATGAATGTCCTCACCCAGACTTCCTGAGTCCTATCAGACTCAGTAGGTTTCATTCCACAGAATGGTTTCTTCTGTAGACATCAGGGATGTGCTTTTAGGATGGCACCTGGACAATGCCTGTCATCCCATCTGTACATGTTTTTAGAAGAAAGCACTGCTATCCTGCAGACTGATGAGAAAGCCACCATCAGAAAAATGGGTGAGGTTTTCCCCCTCCTTGTTGACCCATTCTGAGCAGTAGGATTTCTGAGGCACAGATGCTGCCCTGTCTGGAGGGAGAAGCTAGCAGGTCCTGATGAGTCTGGGACCCAGCTATGCTGCCCCCACCTTAGTATGCACCAGAGATGGGCCTCCTGCACTGCCCCTGTGTGGATTTATCACCCCTTGACACTCTTTCCAGGATAGCACTGAAAAAAAAAAAAAAAAGAGATTCCTTCATTCTCATGCCATACATAGTACAGCAGACCCGGAGAAAGGAGGTTGGTTGAGTAGGTAGAATATCATCCCAGAAAAGTTTTATTCCCCTCCATGTTTCTTTCTGATAGTCATTTTTGTGTGGCTTTATAATATTGAATGAAGTGAGATTATGATGGGAAATAGCAACGCTTGTACGTCGTGTTAATAAAACTGTTCTGCTGTTTCTCATGTATCTTATGTGTATCACTTGTGTATATTGCTTAGACTGAGGAATTTTCTAGGTTTCTTTCTTAGAATGCAAAGCAAGAATAGTAAGATAATGAAAGTGTCATTTAGGTTTTATTAGCTTTTCTTGATGTAACTGGAAAGAATAGTGAAAAAAACGCTTCACACCTTCTACCTTAGAAGATGGGCAGGGAAGAGAATGAGTGGGATCTGCTGCTTTGCATTGGTGTTCTAGGAATCATGATTTTACAGGCAATGTCAATTTACCCAGAATTTTCCTTAATTTCATTATTGCCATTGGTCATGATCAAAGCAAATGCTTCAGATGAGCGCAACTATTTTAACTGATGATTTCAAGGCTTTATTTTATGCAGTCTGAATATGCTTTAAAATGGAGTAAGGGAACGTTTGTAAAATGAGAGGCAGAAGCAATCTTCAATGAAAAGTGGGAAATCAGATACATCTATTCACTGAAAAAAAGACAAAATTACAGTAACTTTTATCTGCTGTTCTCTCAATACCTTTGTTTCCCAGGTATTTCTAATGCCTCAGAATAGAGCAGTTAACAAAAGGTAGATGGAGCTGGATAAACTAAATGGAAGACCAGAAGCTCATAAAAGAACTAAATGTTCTCCAGACACAGTGGTGAAATTTCTGTGTTTATGCCTATAGGAGACAGCAGATTCCAAAATGTTGAAAAATACGTAGGAGAAACCTTTATTGGCTTCACTTAGTGCAGTGACCTAACCAGTTGTTTGTCAAATCTGCATCTTCATTTCAAGTTAACATTAAACTTTCACTTCAAAGTGTAGTTGAAACATACAAAACCTTCTGGTGAAATGGTGCAGCAGCCAGAGCATCTCTGTGCAAATGAGAGCAAAACCTCAGGGGCTCAGGGGCTTGGGTCAGTCTGTGACAGCTTCAAAAAAGGCTTCACCATGCCAAATCTGCATCTTTCCTGAATACCTTTGGGTGTGAATGAATTCATATTTATAAATTTTTGCTTTACAAACCTCTGTGAAATTTCTGTAAATGCTCAAGATTGACCCAATCTTATTCCTGCAGCTGCTGAGTTCTCCCTCTGAATGAATGTCCCAACAATCAGCCTAGCCCCAGAAAAAAAAATATTGCCCTCTTTATACGGTCTTGCATTACCTGCCAACTTGGTTTATGACACACTAATTCTGAGATTCTCCTTTGAAACAGGAGGTATAGGCTGGTGGGCTAAATTTTTCAAGCAGTTATCTGCTTTAGCTTTGTTCTTCATCCCTGATTTCCATCACTGACTTTGGTGAGTCACCAGCACTGCACATTGCAAGTACACCACAACCACTCATGCAGTGCTGCATTTAAGCCATGCTTTTTTTGGCTGTCCCATGCTCACTCATGTGAGCACTCAGGTACTATGTCCACAGGCCAGTGCTACATGTCGACACAGCTCTAGCATCTCAGTAGTGCTCCCAGTGTGTCAGATCATCTTTCTCTGTTCTAACCAAGTAGACATGTCCTACCCTTTGGCTTGATGGGACCTTCTGTGCACTGCACACAGCAGGGATTCTCCATGATTATGTAGGGTGGTGTTTGAATGACAGATGCAGTAACAGAGCATTGCTTTCAGAGAAGGTAGCCTGCACAATTGTTTAAGGGAGGGCAACGCCTTTTGGTAATGTTAAATGATATTTAAATAGAATTTAATAAGCTGTTTGTGGATGTATTTAATCTGTCAAAAGTACTCATTGGCTCTGACTAGAATTATAGAATTGTCAGGGTTGGAAGGGACCTCAAAAGTCATTCAGTTCCAATCCCCCTGACATGGACAGGGATACCTCACACTAGATCAGATTGCCCACAGCCTGGCCTTAAAACCTTCTAGGGATGGGGCTTCTACCACCTCCGTGGGCAACCTGTTCCAGTGTCTCACCACCCTCATGGTGAAGAACTTCTTCCTAACATCCAGTCTGAATCTACCCATCTCTATCTTTGCTCCATTCCCCCTAGTCCTATCACTATTTGACATCCTAAAAAGTCCCTCACCAGCTTTCTTGTAGGCCCCCTTCAGATACTGAAAGACCACTATAAGGTCTTCTCAGAGCATTCTGTTCTCCAGACTGAGTAGCCCCAACTCTCTCAGTCTCCATAGGAGTGGTGCTCCAGTCTTTTAATGACTGGAATATTCACAGGGGAAAATTAGATAGTTGAATAAACTCTTTTTCTTGCAAACATCACTTGTCAGAAGAAGATGCTAATGAACATCTGTGTCACAGAAAAAAATATTATGAAATTTTAAATAAACAGTATTAATTTTCACTAATACGTCAGTAAATTGATAGATTTTACTTTTGTGCCTTCCTGGGAGGGGCACAGAGTTTTATTCAGGAATGGTAGAACAAATGACTAGCGGCTGTGCCTCTTTCTTATGCATGGAAAAGTTAAAGGAGTAAGAACATCATTATTTGTTGTTGAAATAGCTTTTTTCCAAAACATCATATTGCTCATTCATTCTCAAAAGATCAGGCACATTAATTACATGGAGACACAGAAGGGCTTCACATACTTTGCATTACTACCTAACATGACTGTCCTGCCTTCATCTGGAATAGAGTTCATTTTCTTCCTAGCAACTCATATATCGTGTTGTAGTTCGGGTTTAGTATGAGAACAATGGACATGTATGGATGTAGTATGAGAAAAATGAGAACAGTGGACAAAGTTTTTTACAAGAACACTTTACTGGTGTTCTGTTTGGTAAATATTTTGTTTGGGAAGTCACATAAATAGATTTCAAAACTGAAATGGCTACAATTCTTGTTTCACTTCCAAAAAAGCCTGTCATGCTAACTGTACGCTGACAGATAGTAAGGAGATCAACAGGTGTCCTAGTTTTGAGCCATGAGCTGCCCAGAGCAAAAGGACAGAAAAGATATTTTACCCCTTTCCCAAGATGTAAAATAAAAATGCTCCACACTGGATTGGAAGTTTAAATGGAAATTCTATTTACAAATATATACAAAATTTATTCAGGTAAAAGGAATACATTCACAAACTAGGCTCAGTTCTTCACCTGGGCTCACCAGGCCAAAACCTTCCAGAGCCTTCCAAAAACCTTCACCCCACTCAGCCTCAGCAGCCTCAAGAGCAGCCAAACTGCTCTCCCCCACTAGACTCAGGCCTACCACAGGCTTCAACAGGCTCAGTGGCATAGCTGGAAATTCACTGCCAGCCAAGGCCAGGAGAAAGCCTCTGCACCACAAACCATAAAGATAAGAGCATATGTCCTGAGATGGAGAGGAGAGAGAGAGATTTGGGCCCTGGAGGTGTTTGTGAAGTGTACAGACATGGCACTTTGGGATGTGGTTTAATGGTCATGGTGGTGTTAGGTTGATAGTTGGAACTGATGATCTTGGAGGTATTTTCCATCCCAAACAATTCTATGATTCTATGATAGGGTAAGTAGTCATACAGGCAGACCCAAAAACAGTCTGAAAGCATTTTTTCCTGAAAACTATATATTCCTCAGAGGTCTTACTACACCCCATAGGCAGTCAGCAACCTACAGATTCTGGTATACCTGGCAGCATATAACCCTGTTATGCTCACTTTTCTTTATTTGTCAAACATATTGCAAGAACCTGTCACCATTTATCAAGAAAATCATCTCATGTGGAAAGTAGATAGTCCATCTTCTCTTCTCTTCAGGCATGTAAACCATCCAAGCTGCTATTATAAAGGACTTGAACTACTTCTCGTTGTTTGATTTTGTTAAATAAATAAATGAATGTGCACATAAAAAAACCTGTAAAAGCTTTGCTTTTCTTTTCTGCAGTACAAACTATGCAGCATTTATCTAGCTTCTGAATTTAAGTCAAGAAAAGAAGGGTCTTTGAGGTAGTAACTTTCTTTGCTATTCTGTTTTGGCTTCAGTATTACTCTGCCTTACCTAGGTTTACATAAAATTTTCCAAGGGTGCTCTCTCTGTCATTTCTGCTCATTATCAGCAATCACTTATCCCTGTGTGCTCACCATCTTTTTTTTTTTTTTTTCTTTTTTCTAAGCTCTTACCTTTCCTCTTTACATTGCCACAGTTTCATGGAAGATCTCATTTCCTTCAACTTCCAGTATCTTCTCACGCAGTTTGGGAATTTAAGTGTTTTGATGTTTAATTGTAAAACTGGAGGAACTTTATTTCTTTTAACTTTATGTTTCATTTACTGAGATGAAAGCTTTTGTAATACTGCTTCATGTTACGGCCTTACTTTTCCCTGTCTCTTGAGTCCTTACTGTTTTCTCCTAGCCACTTTTAGAAGTCTGTAAATAACTTACACAGCCTAAGAAATTAATATGTGTAGGTTAACTCCCTGCTCAATAATGGAAGGTACAGTGATGATTCATTAGATGCGCAGGATCCTGCATCTGGGTTGGGGCCATCTCAGGCACTGATATAGGCTGGGCACTGACTGGCTTGAGAGCAGCCCTCAAGAAAAGGACTTGGGGATGCTGGTGGATGAGAAGCTCAATATGAGCTGTCCCTGTGCACTTGCAGCCCAGAAAGCCAATCAAGCCCTGGGCTGCATCAAGAGAAGTGTGGCCAGCAGGTTGAGAGAGGCGATTCTCACTCTCTACACCTCTCTACGGAGACCCCACCTGGAGTACTGTGTCCAGTTCTGGAGCCCCTATTGCAAGAAACATGGATGTGCTGGAACATGTCCAGAGAAGGGCCACAAGGATGATCAGAGGGCTGGAGCACCTCTCCTATGTGGACAGGCTGAGAGAGTTGGGGTTGTTAGTTTGAAGAGAAGGCTCCAAGGAGACCTTTTTCTGCCCTTCCAGTATCTGAAGGGGGCCTACAAGAAAGCTGGTGAGGGGTTTTTTAGTGTGTTGGGTAGTGATAAGACTAAGGGGAACGTTTGCATTGAAACTAGTCCAATAATTTCATTTAAGAAAACAGCAGAATATTAATGTTTATAAATATGTAACAGGTGACTGCCAAGAGGATGGAGCCAGGTTATTCTGGGTGATGCCCAATGACAGGACAAGGGCCAGTGGGTGGAAGTTGAGGCATAGGAAGGTCCATGGAAACATGAGGATTTTTATCCTCATGTAAGGATGACAGAACACTGAAACAGGCTACCCAGAGGGGTTGTGGAGTTTCCCTCTCTGGAGATATTCAAAACCCACCTGGATGCATTCCTGTGTGATCTGCTCTAGGAAATCCTGCTCTGGCAGGGGGGTCGGACTGGATGACCTTTTGAGGTCCCTTCCAACCCCTAACATTCTGTGATTCTGTGATTTCTAACACCTGGAGACCCATACAGCTAGAACAGTTTCAGGGTGGGCACTCCAGAACTGCAAGGCAGTATGACAGGAACTGCACATGTTTTGAGCTGGAGGTGGACACCAGTGTTGAAAATATGGTTTATAAAAGAAGATAAATTCACTGCCAGAGGCACATACTGCTACATGACAAGCCTTCAAAGAGAGGGCTCTGAATTTGATGTACAGGACACTGGGGAGATGGTAGAGATCCAAAAGGAAGAGCAGAAGGGTGAGTTTAGTGCTGTGTCGGGGAAAAAAATAGAATGCTTAGCATGAACCTCTGGAAAATATATCCCTTTAGCAGGATTAGAATAGCTAAATAAACCTTCAGTATCATTACAACACCTGGACCCTTTTCAGTAGTGATTTTATGATAATATAAACAAGGTTGGACAGTGTAGTCTATCACTGCACTACTTTTATTAGTATTTGAATTATTCCTTTTAAACTGACCGTATAATCAGTTGGTGCCTTAAAATCCCAAGAGAGCTGTGCATGTTCTTAGCTGGCTATAGAGCTTGCAAATGACTACATATATTGCACCCATGTTGTGCTGCATTGTGACAAGAGATGGCCTCAGCAGCTGTAGGTACTCTCTGACTTGGAAGCCCAGGCTGCCAAACCAGCCTCCCTTCAGGTCTGCACAACGCTTACACCAAGGCACAAGTGGTATGAAGTGGAGTCTGGAGGCTCTAATTAGGTGCAGTACTGATGCAGGAAGGTACTTGACCTGGTACGCCCTATTTTTCCCATTTTGAAAGCTGTTGTTTGTGTGGGAAATTGCAGCCTTGTATTTACATAGGGGAAATGGCTTTCCATAAAAGCAAAAAACAAACAAGGATCTCTTGGGGATAGCTGTGTGTCTTCACAGCAGAACTGTGAGTAGGTGACACAGTGGGAAAAAAGCAGTGAATGAAACGACCCAGACAGCTAGCAGAGCCTCTCATTGATCAGAAATGGTAGGATGAGAACAATGCTGTTTTTCCAAGCTCTAAAATGAGCTCATGGCAGTATCTCTTGGGATTGTTTCATTTGTGCAGACATTGCCATAAGAATTGCTTGTCTATTTCCTCTCAGCATCTCTTTGCTCTTCACAGTTTGGGAGTGCACCAGAGATATGAGGGAGAATCAGGAGAGAGGGAACTTAAGGGTATAAATGCACAAACTCCATGTTTAAAAGGACTCAGTAAATGTTATGCTGTAAAACGCTGGACAACAAATACTGATAAATTCAATAATCTGGAACGGATCAAACCTGCTGTTACAGCTGCAGAATAAGCAATGCAGCATTTGCATTGCAGAACTCCATTGTTTTAACATGTCCACTTCAAAGCACAACCCTCTTTCTGAAGGATTTTCTCTGTCAGACCCTAAACTCTTCCATCTGAGATAGGTATAATGACTTTAGTGTACACTTAGAAAAAGGCTTCTAAGCTTCACGTATGGTGAAAGATCTTATGGAGGAGAGTTCTCCTGGAGCTGCTTCTGACAAGCCATATAAAGAGCTTCAGTTAGAGGTAGAGAATGCAGGGGTATTCATGAGAGAGTTTTCATTTCCATTTTGGTAGAGAGAGAGCAAACAGGAATGTGTTTGTGGAGAAAGGAACATCTGAGATCAGCTGGGAATGTCTAGTGCTTGTGAAGACGCAAATAGAAACTGGGAGATTATTTAGCTAGTAAAGAACTGTTTTGCTGCTCAGAAATTAGGATTTTTTTTCTTCTTTAAGAGAAGCAAGAGAAATTGTTAGAAAAAGGACACAGGAACAAGATACCTTGGAACCTCAAAAATGTTGATTCATGTGTCTAAGCCAAATGCTTTTTGTTTAAATTAATTGGCAGGTTTGGAGTACAGGCAGAGCTATTCCCAGAGGTTAGGCAACTATATGTCATTGAATGTTTCTGTCTTTAAAACTCATTCTGTAACCAGAGGTCTGCCTTGTCCCCCAGCATCACCTGAGAATATTTGCTTGTCAAAACACCCACAAATGCATTTCAATAGGTCAAGCACCTCCCTCTCCCTGTAATCCTATTCTCCACTCATCCTCTCCCACTTGAGAGTTTGTGCAATGGTCTTGCAAGAGAAAAAAATTTCTTTTATTTCAGTTTTTATGACTGCATCCAAACACCTAATATCCTTCAAAGCTGTAGCAAGTGAGGATAAAAAAAAATTGAGTGAGATCAAAAGAAGTGATGTTGCATACAGCTCAAATTAAGACAATCATCTAATAGATCAGGACCTCTAAGCTCTTAAATATTAACAAAGGAAATAATGTTTCCAAGTTTCTGGAGTCAATAAGACTTTGGGAAATACCATCATTCATAGTGATTTCTGTTCACAAGAATTGTTTCCCTGGAATATTTTGCTGTCCCCTCTGACACGAACTTAAAACCAAGTTCAGGGGCTCAGGAACCTTGCTCCAGAAAAAAAAAATGGATGCTGAAAAGACTGAAAGAACTTTGCTGAAAACATAAATGATGGGCTACATCAAATCATGTAAAACCAGTTTGAAACTATTATGAAGATTACATGAAAGTGATACATAACTAGAAAGATCTGCGTCCAGAGAAGGGCCATGAGAATGATCAGAGGGCTGGAGTACCTTCCCTATGAGGACAGACTGAGAGAGTTGGGGTTGTTAGTTTGGAGAAGAGAAGGCTCCAAGGAGATCTTATTGTGGCCTTCCAGTATCTGAAGGAGGCCTACAAGAAAGCTGGGGAGGGACTTTTTAGTGTGTCAGGTAGTGATAGGACTAGGGGGAATGGATCCAAGCTAGAGGAGAAGAGATTTTGATTAGATGTTAGGAAGAAGTTCTTCACCATAAGGGTGGTGAGACACTGGAACAGCTTGCCCAGGGAGGTGGTAGAAGCCCCATCCCTGGAGGTTTTTAAGGCCAGGCTGGATTTGGCTCTGACCAACCTGATCTAATAGAAAGTGTCTGGGGAGATCCAGCATTTCTCATATGCTCTTCTAAATTATAGAGAACATGGAAGATTGGGAAAACCAACTGAAATAACTACTGTGTTGTTTCCTAGTAGGTGAGAATGTTGCTTTGCCAGCCAAATGCCACTCATGTTTATTTGGCTAATAAATGTTCATTTCACTGTGTGAAACATCCTTTTGCACATCCTGAGTAGCAACACACACCTATTGTCAAGTTGCTTTGATTTTGTAGATTTATTTATTAGCAATCTACACATTAACATGTTAACCAGCACCAGAGGGTTTAACATTAGTTTTCAAACAGAAGTTGATTGCCAGATCAGCCCTTCTGGATGAATTTGATTACCTGCCAATATCCCTCCCTTACTTCTCTTCTGAGGATGCTGTAAAAGGTGCTAAGTCAATGATACAAAATTGCAGACTTAATTAACAAGACTTTTTTTTTTTTTTGGCCATTTCCCCACTTAATAAGGGCTCTTACCAACAGAAGACATGAAATCAGATGTATAATCTCAATCATCTTTTATTTCTGTATTAGGGACAATGCATGCCAGAAAATGCCCTAGGATCTAATCTTTATAGTTTTGCCTGTTCAAAGGGTAGTGGTCACTCTGTGTTGTCAGTGCATTCCAAGAGACTAAGAGCAGCCTGAAAATGATCAGTGTCATAGGATCAGATGTTCTTACTGTGCAAGAAGGATGTTAAACTATTACACAGCTTGGAAGAATATGGTATCAGCTGGATCTCAGAGACCTGTAGGAACTTCTTGCTCAAGGGACTGACCTTGCACTGGTGTCTCTTCTCTGCCACTCTAATCTGGTTAGCCAGCATGCAGCTCCTTAGGTGTCATTTATCTTCATTAAGAAAAGAGAGCTCTGCTATGAATAGATGGGAGACTGGGTGACTTGATGTGTACAGTTGGATCAGTTTGATATGACCACCTCAGTCTCTGATGGCTATTTATGCTTTCTGGTGATAGTAGTTATAGGACTTTGGTCACAAGTGCAACGTAGAGAGCTTAAACCAAAGGGGATTAAAGAAAACAGCAGATCAGAGGAACAACACAGTTTTTCTGCTTCCGGCTTAAAGTGTCTAAGAGATAGTGGTTTGCAACTCCTTCCTGAGTCCTCTTCAGCTATCCCAGACTGGGATGTGGTGATTTTTAAAAGGTGATTGATCTGGCAATAAAATAAACCCTAGACCATGAGGAGAAAAGCAGGATAGTGGTGCAGATATACAGGTCAACCGTCTAGGGCAGATCAACATATTCATGGTAAATATGTCAAGCTGCAGTTTCTTGGTGCTTTGCACTGCAGCTTCTGCACAGGACACTTACATTTTTGATGTGTGCTGATGCAGAGTGTTTGAAGAATGGCCTGGATCCCCTGTCGCAATGGCTTCAGCCTGGCTTTCCTACCATTCATCTCTGACTCAGAACAGTATCCCCATCACTGTGTCTTGCTGCCTGACCACAGCAACATCTCAGACTCTGCTGTCCCTCCCCAGACTCCCTGGTGAAATGGATGTCACATGAATATCAGTTATTTGCAGCAGGGAAAAAAAAAAAAAAAGCTGTTCAGGCAAAGAAGTGGAAAAATGGGTTTATCTCCAAAGCAATCTCCCAGAGGCTTGTTCTCTTCTTTTATTTTTGTTCCCCCCTAGGGCAGAATGATAGCCAGGCATGATCTGCAGACTATTAGCAGTTTCAAGTCAGCCAGGACAGCTGACTTCATTTGGCTCACAGGTATATCCCATACCATAAATGTTACACTCAAAAGAGGAAGTTTGCTAAGCCCCCACTTCCTTGGCGGTGGGGGGAGCCTAAGGCTCCCCTGTTCAGAAGAGACAGGGATCTGCTGGAGAGAGTCCAACAGAGAGCCATGAGGATGATTAGGGGACCTGAGCATCTCCCCTGCAAAGAAAGACTGAGAGACCTGGAGCTGTTTAGTCTTGAGAAGAGAGGGCTGAGAGGGGATCTGATCAATGTCTGTAAATATCTGAGGGGTGGGTGTCAAGCGTCAATCTCTTTTTGGTGGTTCACACTAATAAGACAAGGAACAATGGATACAAACTTGAACATAAAAGGTTTCACCTCCACATGAGGAGAAACTTCTTTACAGTGAAGGTGACAGAGCACTGGAAGAGGCTTCCCAGAGAGGTTGTGGAGTCTCCTTCTCTGGAGACTTTTCCGACCCACCTGGATGCATTCCTGTGTGGACTACCCTAAGTGATCCTGCTTTGGCAGGGGGCTTTGACTTGATGATCTCTTGAGGTCCCTTTCAACTTCTATGTTGCTATGATTCTAAGGGTGGAGGTCTCCTGTCTGGGCTTCTTTTGACCCTATTTTTGGTTTTGAGTACTGCTTTCCTGTTTATTGTGACCAGTGTACTTCTGCTGGGTTGAATATAACTTTGTATACTGTGTATTGGTGTGGTATTAGTTTTGCTGTTCAATTAAATGTGTTTCCATTTCAGCTCATAAATATTCTCTCCTTTTCCTGATTTCTCCTTCTGTGTTGGGGAGGGGTCATGGAGTGATAGAGCAGCTGCTATATTTTAGCTTCAGATATAGGCTGAATGGAGGAAAGGTATGGGGCAGAGGTGAGGTACGAGGGGCAGAAGACCCTTGAGGAGCAGGAAAATGGATGGGAGCTACTTGCAGGGGGTAGATGGAATGAAATGGGCTGATGAAGAGGCAGGGAAGCAGAGGAGCTGGGGGTGGATAAGGTGTCCTGTGAAGACCATGTGCGGGGTTGTTGTGAGCAAGCTGCCCCTGGTTCATCCAGCTGCAGTGGTGATGTGCACCATGAGCCAAACTATAAGTGAGGCCCCTCTCTGTGTGCTGGAGCAAAAGTGTCTGGCCATGCTGAGGTGGTGGCAATGATAAGGCATATGGCTGTGTGAATTCAGATGCGCTGCTGCTTTCTGGGGTGCCAAGAGAGACCCCAGCTGCAGCAATGGCCCCCCACTTCTGGTGTGCAGACACCAATTCTTCCTTCCTTCCTGCCTGGTGTTGTCCTCTTGGAGCCACCACACTCCTCTCCACGGCCATGAGGATGCTGCTGAATATACATCTGACGTGGCCTGGCATGGTGGGATAGCATAACTGGGATTTTGTGCTGCAAAGCACAGCCTGTTGCTGTTTTATTCAACAGTGTGGAAATGTTCCTGCATGCAAGATGTCTATGCAAGATGTAGCTGACTGTTTAGAGGTGGTAGAAGTAGTGAGGGTTTGTCTTGTGGGAGGTCAAAGATGTTCTGGCTGGCTTCTAGACATTGATTTGGATATTGCCTACCTTCAAGACAGCTCTTTTGTAGTATAAACTGCAAGGTCTGCTCTGAAACTCTAGATCACAGGGAGGTGGATAGAGCCCTCTTAGCTACTGCCAGATGACGGGCATGCAGGCATGAGATGAGAGGCCAGCTGCCTGGCTAGCATGGGGTAGCCAGGGAGCTTCCAACCTGAGCCAGGACCCTGTTCCTCAGGGCAGTGAGCATGCCAAACATTTAACTATGCTTCTGCAGAGAGCTGGCTGTAGCCCTGGACTCCCTAACAAGGTCAGTTGTCTGCTTTTAGATGGTGTTTCTTGATGAGTCATCTTCCCAAATTTAAGGAAGTAGAGCTGGCAAATCAAGGAGAGAGGTTAAGGCAGACTTTCCAGGGCCCTGTCCTGCTCCTTCCTAAGCAAGTTACTGGGATAAACACAGCTATTTGTCTCAGAGCTGCATGGGGGAACTGCTCCTACTTGAAAATTGTTTCCTGGGCCTTGATGGCATCCCATTAAGCAATATGGTAGGCTAGGGAATTGTGGTTGTGTTTTCATTTGGGGACCAACTAATGCGTAATGCCACTACTGTTCCTGTGCTGCTGTTGTTTCCCTTAATGGCATACTGATTGAATAATGTTAATGGCCCTCTACTTAGAATAGGATTTACTTGGATTAAAGTCTGCTCAGAATAAATAGCTTCAATGTTTTGGCCACCATATCGAAATACATTGTGGCTGCCCTCAACTACGTTCTTAGAAGAAGTATTCTGATTGCCTCTACAAATGAATTGCATCCTCTCAGAATAATATAGAAAAGGGTATGGTTAAAGCAACAGAAATTGTTAGAAATTGCAAAGGAAAGATAAAATCCAGCCTTATTTTGTGTGGCCTTTTGTTTAGCTGTGACCCGTTAAATTATACAGGCAAGGCTCCTTAGTACAGCCCTCACAATTCTGAAGTCTTTTGCAGACAGCATTTCTATCTTAAAAGTCATGATTATAACTCCTTTAGTTGAAAACCCTTCAATTGCAAAACCATGTTATATACATTTTGCTTAAGAAATGTAGCCATGGCAAGAGTGGATTTTTGAATAGGAAGTCTAATGGAGTGAAAAAGAGGGGATTAGCCCACAACAAATGCTGTCAGAATAGCTCAGTATGGAGAGCAGTGACAGAGGCCATTCTTTGACTTCCCCTTGTCTACCTGGTTCTGGAAGCAATTTCAGGTTGCTTTGTCAGAAGTCATTTAGTGCTCATACGTGTGCTTTTTGTGCTAATTAGCAGTGTTTTGAATCGAGTCACTTCTAAGCAAGATGCATACAGTCTGCTACTGTGCCTGTTGTGTGGACTAGGCACCTGATGTCATTGATGTACACTCCTGCCTGATGCTCAGGATCCCACCTGTGAGAGGCTGTTGAGTTTAGAGGAGACTGGTGAGCACTATCATGGGAGTCATAGAATCATTTTGATTGGAAAAGACCTTTAAGATTGACTCCAACCATTATCTCGCTCTATCAAGTCTTGTGCTAAGCCATATCCCTTAGCACCACGTCCATGAGTCTTTTCAACACCTGCAGGGATGGTGATTCAACTAACTCCATGGGGAGCCCATTCCAGTGTTTGATAACCCTTTCAGTGAAGGAGTTTCTTCTAACATCCAACCTAAACCTCCCATGGTGCAGCTTGAGGCCATTGTCTATTGTCCTGTCACTTGAAATCAGGGAGAAGAGACCAACACCTACCTTGCTACAACCTTTTTCTCAAATGGATGCAGAGAACAATAAGGTATCCCCCAGTTTACTTTTCTCCAGGCTAAACAACCACAGTTCCCACAGCTGATTTTCTTAAGACCTGCTCTCCAGACCCTTCACAAGCTCTGTTGGCCTTCTCTGGACCCACTCCTCAATGTCTTTCTCGTAGTGAGGGCCCCAAAACTGAACAGACTTTTTGGAGTGTGGCCTCACCAGTCCTGAGTACAGGGGAACAATCATTTATGTGGTCCTGCTTGTGGCAGGAACATAACCAGTAAGCAGTTCAAATGCATTGGAACTTCGAAAGTTGGATACCAACACTAGTAGGAAATGCCTTAATTGTAACTTGCTGCTCACTTGTTATTTATATATCTCAAACAGGGACAGGGATTGACTTGAGAGAGTCCAGCAGAGGGCTACAAGGATGATTAAGAGACTGGAGCACTGTCTTATGAGGAAAGGCTGAGAGACTTGGGGCTGTTTAATCTGGAGAGGAAAAGACTGGGAGCGGATCTAATCAATGTATATAAATAGATAAGGGCTGGGTGTCAGGAAGGAAGGGACAGCCTCTGCTCACTTGTGCCCTGCCATAGGACAAGGGCCAATAGATGTAAACTTCAGCACAGGAAGTTCCACCTCAACACGAGGAAGAACTTTACTGTAAGGGTCACAGAGCACTGGAATAGGCTGCCCAGAGAGGTTGTGGAGTCTCCTTCTCTGGAGACTTTCAAGACCAGTCTGGATGCATTCCTGTGTGACCTGTGCTAGATTCTATGGTCCTGCTCTGGCAGGGGGGTTGGACTCGAAGATCTCCAGAGGTCCCTTCCAACTCCTAACATCCTGTGATCCTGTGAACTAAGCAGTACTTTTCAAGCCTTTGGACATCAAGAAGTATCTGGATGAACTGTCCAATATTTGAAAGTTGCAAGCAATGATATGGAAGGGCATTGCACACTGATAGTGTCATGATAGATAAATGTTCCCTTTGCTTGCATTTAAAACAGTTTGGTTTTGTGGGTTTTTTTTCTTTTTAATGCTGTGTGATCCTTCTTTACAATTCAGTAAAACTTAAAAGTTGGGGTTTTTCCCATTTCCCCACAACAGCTTATGATCAGAGATATTACTATTGCTGTCTTAATCTTTAGTCATAAAAACAATGGCAGCCTTAATCTGCTGTAATAAGGTATGGAAAGGAAATATTTTTGGCGTGAAGATGTAGGGAAGGCAGGAAAGGGGGAGCATATGGGTTTTTTAAAATGGATTACATTGTGGCCTCCTGAAACATGCAAGTGTTATGCAGGGCAGATGATGCCTGTGCATACTCAGTATGGAGCTGTGACAACTTCATTTGCCATCTACAACAAATTTTTGTAAAGCCTTTCTGAAGTCTGTAACACAAATACAAGGTGGGTTTTACCTGTTGTGGGAAAATAACTGAAGATTGGTGAGGAGGACTCTAGAAACGTTCAAGTGAGTTACTGCTGAGGTGTAGCAAAACACATATCATGCTAATCTTTATTTAGCCTTGTGTGTTTGACAAGCTGAACATCTGTGTTTAGATAATGCAGGCCTGTGATAGACTTACAGGCACCCTATCGAACATACTTGAGATTCCTGCCCTGGGAAAGATCAAAGCACAGTGGTAAACTACACCCTGAGTGAAGCCCTGATATACAGGTGCAAAGAGAAAATTTGGTGATGTTTTAGCATGGACTGAGCTCTGTGGTGCTTCTGTCCCTGCTTCTGTGCCTCCACTCAGGTGCTTCTTCAGGAATTCCCTAGTTGGCGAGGTAATAAAAATAATTTTACTCTTTGCATTTAATCTGCTTTTGTTGTTGTTCCTGACTCCTACCTGGCTCATACTCCTGTGAAATGAAATGAAGATTTTTGGCTTGTAACATAGTCTATAGTTTGATGAAAATGCCTGATTCAGTGTTAATATTAAAAAATAGATTTGTATCTCCACAGTCAGATATCTAACAATGTTTAGACAAACTTTTATGTTTTGAATAACTTTTTCCAGTATAATGTCTGGAATTGGATGCTTAAAGTGTATGAATTTTAAGCTAATTGTGGCCTGTCAGAACGTAGTTGTATTTGTTTACTTGGTAGCCATCATTTTTTGTTGCTTCTAGTAAAAACCTTTAATTTCCACTTTTTATGGTTCTGACTGACTAGTTGTTTTCATCTGGGCTGAAGAGAGCAAGACGCCAGGGGGTATACTGAGAAAATTTGGGGGTTTAGTAATTCTGGGATCTTGGAACAGGAAAAGGGGGGCCCTGAGCTGGTTCATATCTACCAGAAGTATATGGCAATGGGGAGGAGATGGGACCAAGGGACCAGCTCTTCCCTATGTTCTGGTTAATGTGATGGTAAGTGGTGTGGTGCTGCTGGGAGGAGTGTTAAAGAAATGGGGGAAAGGAGCATAAAATCATAGGATTGTTTCAGCTGGAAAAGACCTTTAAGATTGACTCCAAACATTATCTAACTCTATCAAGTCTTGCACCCACCTCAGTATAACCTTCTTTCAGGTAGTTGTAGAGAGCAATAAGGTCTCCCTCAGTCTACTTTTCTCCAGACTAAACAACCTCAGTTCTCTCTGCCACTCCTTGTAAGACTTGTTCTCTAGACCCTTCATCAGCTTTGTTTCCCTTCTCTGGACCTGCTCCAGCAACTCACTGTCTTTCTTGTAGTGAGAGCCCCAAAATTGAACACACAATTCCTTTCAGTTTTGTCTGGGCCTAAGTAACCTGTTATGCCTGCAAAGTGATGTTATGCACAGTTGATGACAATGTAGGCCAGAAAAAGCTGCTTTTCATCCAGACCAAAGATATTGCCTCTGTAGGAAAACTGGGAGGTGATGAATTCTCAGAGATGACAGACAGCCTAAACTGTATCAGTGTAGTGGAGTCCCAGAAAGTGCTTAGGAGATATTTCTTCACTATCTCAGGTTTCAATTCAGCATTACAGCTCTTGCTAGGGATTGAGTTTGAACACAGGAGTAGCTGAGGTGAAGGATGTGGGCCCTGTCTGGCCAATTCACTGTGTGAAACCCTTTACAGAAAAAAATATGACTGGTTCATTGTCTGTGTCTGCACTTGCCTTCATATAGCTGATGCTGTAAAAACACTTTGCAAACAGCAAAGTAAGCTTCTTTCCTTGGATGATGGCAGCCTGCTTGGTTTTGTGATCCTGAATATCTTCTCAGGTTTTTTCTGTTCAGTGAGTTTTACTTTCAGGAGCCCTTCTCTATACTTTGGGATTGTCCATGGACAGAGGGATGACTGAAAGCTGGCCAATGTGATGCCCATCCACAAGAAGGGTGGGAAGGAGCTGCCAGGGAGTTACAGGCCTGTCAGCCTGATCTCAGTGCCAGGCAAGACTATGGAGCAGGTCATCTTGAGTGCAATCATACAGCACCTACAGGATGGCTAAGGGATCAGGCCCAGCCAGCATGGATTTACGAGAACAGATCCTGCCTGACCAACCTTATCTCCTTTTATGACCAGGTGGTTGCCTGGTGGATGTGGGGCAGGCTGTGGATGTAGTCTGCCTGGACTTCAGCAAGGCCTTTGACACTGTCCCCCATAGCAAACCCCTGGCCAAGCTGTCAGCCTGTGGCTTGGACAAGTGCACTCTGTGCTGGGTTAAGAACTGGCTGAAGAGTGGGACCCAGAGAGTGGTGGTGAATGGTGCCACATCCAGCTGGCAGCCTGTCACTAGTGGTGTCCCCCAGGGATCAGTGTTGGGCCCCATCCTGTTCAATATCTTTATTGGTGATCTGGATGAGGGGATTGAGTCCATCATCAGTAAATTTGCAGACGACACCAAGCTGGGAGCTGGTGTTGATCTGTAGAGGGTAGGAGGGCTCTGCAGAGAGACCTTGGCAGGCTGGTCAGATAGGCAGAGTCCAAGGGCATGAGATTTAACAAGTCTAAGTGCCGGGCTCTACCCCTCGGCCACAACAACCCCAGGCAGTGCTACAGGCTGGGGGCAGAGTGGCTGGAGAGCCGTCAGGCAGAAAGGGACCTGGGGATACTGGTTGACAGTAGGCTGAACTTGAATGAAAAACCCCAGCTTTAGAGTCAGGGTAAGCCTATTACTGACAGATGTAGTTGGGAATGCAAGAGACACTACCTAGAAAGATAATCTCAGATAAGGCTTGTGGCTGACTAATGGTGCCATGCTGTTACTGAATTTAATTACATGAAACTGTTTGGTGCTAAGATGGTTGAGCCAGATAATTGGAAATTAAGTGAAGAGATGGCCAACTGTGGTGAACACTGAAGGGGTCGAGAGACCTGGGGCTGTTTAGTCTTGAGAAGACTGAGAGGGGATTTGATCAATATCAATAAATATCTGAGGGGTGGGTGTCAAGTGGAGGGGGGCAAGCTCTTTTTGGTGGTGCACATTAATAAGACAAGGAACAATAGTTACAAACATGAACACAGCAGGATTCACCTCAACATGAGGAGAAACTTCTTTACAGTGAGGGTACCAGAGCACTGGAGTAGGCTGCCCAGAGAGATTGTGGAGTCTTTCAAAACCTATTTGGATGCATTCCTGTGTGGACTACCCTAGGTGATCCTGCTTTTGGCAGGGGGGTTGGACTCAATGATCTCTGAAGGTCCTTTCCAACCTTTAACATTCTGTGATTCTGTGATTCTCTATGTAGCCCAAAATCATGTATGAGAAATGACAGTTGCACTCAGGGAAGGAATCTGGCAGGGAGACATACAGGCTAGCAGAGGCAGGTCAGGTCAGAGAGTGGGGAGGACACTTAGTACCTGGTTTGTTATGAACTGCGTTGGATTAATTATCTCAATTCAAAAGCAGGGTTTCTACTCTGCACTACAACACTGACCTCATAAATATCTTAGTATAACTTCATGCCTTGGTTCCATTACTGGCAGCTTTATGAGAATAGTCCTTTCTTCCTTGAATCAGCTTCAATATTTCTTGAATAATTTAGGGAAGTGATCAGTGCTCCAATGATTGTGTGATCCTCTCCATGCTGTGTGATGACTGTGCAGTGGGAAATCCTTGGCTAGAAAGGCAAAGCTGTCCCTTTTGATGGTAGACCGCTTCAAAACAGGGTACAGTTTCATCATTTCCCTAAGCTTAACTACAGATGAGAAGAGCAGACTTACCTTCTTTGGCTTCATGTTCCCTGTAGTTTGCAGTCCAAGCATGAGAGGATTTCTTTGACATTGTGCTTTACAGACAGAAAAATAATGTACACAGTTTTCTTCCTGTTCTTTTCCTTTTCCAAGACTTCAAGTAGAATTTAATTTTATTATGATCAGTGTGTTACATGTAATAGCTTCATGGGTTTTTGCCTTGGTCTGTGTCCCAAAGTTTCTACGCTGATCAAAATTCTTCACAAAATGAGAATTTCTCTCTCTGTGTACTAGTTATCACACATGATGGAGATCCTCTTTAATTAGGTGCACTAGTTATGTCACTTAACATACTTTATAACCACTCTGTTTTCTCTCTGACAGCAGCTTTTACTTTTATCGTTTGCATTAAAAATTCTGTGCCAGGTATTATGGCTATTGTGATGAGAACAGATTTTATGATCATGCAGACTTTGTTACATTTTACATGTCAAATAGATGTTAAGTCCTTTTTTCTTTTAACATACCAATATTTTGCACTTCAGAATTTAATATATTGGAACTGTACCTTCACAGCACAATAGAGGATCACAGGATGTTAGGGGTTGGAACATCATTGAATCAACCCCTCTGCCAGAGCAGGACCATAGAATCTATCACAGGTCACACAGGAATGCATCCAGATGGGTCTTGAAAGTCTCCAGAGAAGGAGACTCCACAACGTCTCTGGGCAGCCTGTTCCAGTACTCTGTGACCCTCACAGTGAAGAACTTCCTCCTCATGTTGAGGTGGAACCTCCTGTATTGTAATTTATACCCATTACCTCTAGTGCTATCACAGGGTGCAACTGAGAAGACCCTGTCCCCTGCATTTTGACTCCCAGCCCTCATCTATTTATATACATTTATTAAATCCCCTCTCAGTCTTCTCTTCTCCAGAATAAACAGCCTCAGGTCTCTCAGCCTCTCCTCATAGGGCACACACTCCAGTCCCTTCATCATCCTTGTAGCCCTCCATTGGACTCTCTTGAGTAGATCCTTGTCCTTCTTGATCTGGTCAGCCCAAAACTGGACAAAATATTCCATCTGAGGTCTCACCAGGGCAGAGTAAAGGGGGAGGAGAACCTTCCTCGGTCTGCTGGACACACTTCTCTTAATGCACCCCAGGAGGAGCCAAAACTTTGTTTGCAGCTGTCTATTTTTGGATTAATAAAGGCAAAAGTATTTAATGCTTGTTTACATTGCTTACAGATGAATGCTTACACAATTGCCTCTTTTTACTTATAAAAGTTATTCTTGTAAGTGTATTTTGTATACTGTTTATTTTTCCCCAAACTCTGTTGATTTCCCATAGTTTTTCCGAAAGCATTGACTAGAAATGCAGCTAATGTGGAAGAGGGGGTAGAGTTATGTTAGCTATTATAAAAACTCGATTTGAAGAGAAAAGGTTTTATATTTTATAAGGCATGATTGAATTTTTTGTGACTCATTTTCAGCCTGAAGCTTTTATCCAGTCTGACTGGATGCTGTCAGTCTTTGTCTTTGTAGGATAATATAGTATCTCGAAAAAATGGGATACGAACAAGTGCAAAGAGCATGGAGCCAGGCTCTTCTCAGCAATGCTCAATGATAGGACAAGGGGCAATGGGTGGAAGTTGAGGCATAGGAAATTCCATGGAAACAGGAGGAAGAATTATTTCACTATGAGGGTAACAGAACACTGGAACAGGAGGGTTGTGGAGTCTCCCTCTCTGGAGATATCCTAGACCCACCTGGATGAGTTCCTGTGTGATCTGCTCCAGATGATCCTGCTCTGGCAGGGGGGTTGGACTGGATGATCTCTCAAGGTCGCTTCCATCCCCTAACATTCTGTGATTCTGTGAATCATCTGAAGCCATCATGTTGTGCCACTGCAGAACACACTGTGTCAAAACACACACTACATTATCCCAAGATAAAGCCTTGCTATAAGGGCAAAGCTCAATTACAGCTGAATTCCTTGCTTTAGTAGGAAAGTAGGTTTGGAAGGGAGAGTTGATTTTTAATATTTTTTACCCCCTACTAATCTAACTCAAAGTATTTCTGTAAAATGAACATTAAGAGAAGTTGTTGGCTGCAAGATGGTTAGTCTGGAGTGGTAAGTACAGTGTGCACAAAGGGACAATACATATACACCTGAAAGACTTAAGTGAAGAGCATTTTCCTACTAATTAAGCATTTTCCTGCTAAAGAAGAACAGGGAGTTTTCTACACATCTAATTTTTCAACCTACATATCTGCTTACCCGTGGTCATCCCAAGAATCTAACAATTATGAAAACAGGGAATGCTTGTGTTCTATTTCCAGTCATGCCTTAATTTAGAGAATATATGGTTATTTATAAAGCTTACTTTAATATCATTCACAGAGGTGCACAGAGTTAAACAGCTGAGGTTGTTTCCAAAGCTGTCTTCCTTCATAGACTGCTACAGTTCTGTGGAAGAATTACAGAATCACAGAATCAGTCAGGCTGTAAAAGACCTTCAAGATCATCAAGTTCAACGTATCACCCAATACCTTCTAATCAACTAAACCATGGCACCAAGTGCCTCATCCAGTCTTTTCTTAAACACTTTCAGGGACAGTGACTCCACCACCTCCCCAGGCAGCCCATTTCAATGGCCAGTCACTCTTTCTGTGAAGAATTTCTTCCTCACATCGAGCTTAAATCTCCCCTGGTGCAGCTTGAGACTCTGTCCTCCCGTTCTGTCACTGGCTGCCTGGGAGAAGAGACCAACCTCCTCCTGGCTACAACCTCCTTACAGGTAGTTGTAGAGAGCAATGATGTCCCCCCCTGAGTCTCCTCTTCTCCAGGCTAAACAACCCCAGCTCCCTCAGCTTCTCCTCACAGGGTCTGTGCTCCAGACCCCTCACCAGCCTTGTTGCCCTTCTCTGGACATGTTCAAGCATCTCAACGTCTTTCTTAAACTGAGAAGCCCAGAACTGGCCACAGTACACAAGGTGCAGTCTAACCAGTTCTGAGTACGGGGGCAGAATGACTTCCCTGGTCCTGCTGGCCACACTATTCCTGATACAGGCCAGGATGCCATTGGCTCCCTGCTGGCTCATGTGAAAGACTTGGAAGCTGGGCCATAATGATTTCCTTGAGCTGTGGGAACCCATAGCTGTTGGCTCTGTGCACTGGTGAGTGGAGGAGCAGTTCTTCCATGGGTACAAATTGCCAATGGGTACAAATTATTCACCAGACACTGGAATGGACAGGGAAATCATTATGAGTCAGAGTGAATACCTTATGTACACAGCCTGGAAAGCAGCCTAGACCTGTGCCAGCTGGATGGTATTCTTAATTAAAAAAAAAAAAAAAGTGTTTGTGCATATTCTGACAGCCACCACAACATCCATAACATGGATATTATGGGTTTTAAGACTCTGGCTGTAGAAGTACATGTTGAGATGTATTCTCCCAGTGTGAAGAGTCCCTTGTACACTGTTTCAGCCAACTCTTGCATCCACAAACCACCCAACAAGTTTTCAGGATTATCCTTCTTCAGCAGTCAAACTGTCTGTAGTTATCACAGTAACGTGATCTGTCCTGTCATCACATTTTCCACAGAGAAAGAAGGGAAATGCATGGACAGGCAAAGAGGTCCACATTCCTTCACTGACAGATGAGGCCAAGGAAAGCCTTGTACATTACACTTGAACAGCAAGGAAAATACTTGCTAACTTTTTTTTTTTTTTTTTTTTTTAGAGGACTTGCCTTTTGTCTTTCAAGTTGATTGGGTCCCTCCTGAATAGTTACCCTTTATCATTGATATATTTAGTCTTGACAATCCTTTCTGATGAAATAGTGAATCCTGACAAATGCAGGTTTGGAGGCAATACAATAAGACTAGGATTGATTTGGTTCTCAGATCTGGAGGCAAATGGCTGAGACTGGAGATGAAGTTAAGCAAATGCCACCTGGCTGAAGACATAGTGATTGATTTACGTAGGACTGGACTACCTGAACACTGAGGAATCCCTGTAGATGCTTCACCTACTTTAATCTTGATTGGTAAGAGAACATGCTGACCCTTGAAGGCAAGATTTTTCCAGAATACACAAGCAGAACAATGCCAAAGCCACTACAGGAAATCCGATTGGTGAAAGCAAAACTCCAGACAGCAAAATTCACCTGCCAGTGAATGATACCTGTACATAGTACTGGTGGACTAAAAGTAGTCCTGCAGTGTCTCATGGCTTGGCTAGATCTCAACAAGATACTGTTGCATGCTTGATATGACACAAAATGCTGCTGAAGTGCAAAAGGAAAGGATTACTGGTTAGACAGAGAGTAAAGCAGAATAATATGTCTGGCTGGTCAGACAGCAATTCCATCTATAGCTGAGGAGAGCATTGATAGTGTTTTTAACAATGGGCCATAGAACTGTTTTTCCTGACACCTTATCTGGAGAGAGTAGTCTGATTTAAATGCTTTCTTAAAATAACAATTTACTTGTCCTTCAGAAGCTGTGGCATTTACCAGTAAATATGTTGTGAAGCTGAGCATTGTTGCCACATACAGGTGAAAGGGGAAAAAGTAAATGGAGAGGGTAGTATATGTTCTGGAACAACAGGCATCATTAAAAGTGAAAGATGCTTGCTGACTCCCTGCTTTCAATACACAGAGAGCCCTTAAGGATATCTGATATGGTTTTGCCTTGTGTCAAGGATGGAGTACAGCTCTCTGAAACCTGACTGGCACATGGGCTACAAAATGTCCTAGGAAGGGGATGTGTTTACTCCACTGTGGTCAGTTTTCTGTTCACACTAGTGGTCACTAGGGCAGGGGGAACTCAAACACAGTCCTTTAGAGAGTTGTGGCATGCTATGTCCTGACCATGACTGACCTGTCCAGAACATGTGAAAGGCTGTTATAACCAACATGTCTAATCCTGCCCTTCCATCTCCCACACATGCAGCTGAGGCCTCGTGCTTTTCTAGGAGAGAGTCTTGCAGGACGTTAAGTTATTTTCACAGGCCTGAATCATATCTGTGTGTCTGCCTGTAATCACCATAGTTTCAACTATTTCCTAAGCCCTCCATTAAAGATAATGCCTGTGTCTGCTGAGAAAGGTTCATACATTTTTGAATGTTGCAACCTTAAAACCTAGCAACTGCCTCACAATAAACTTAGCAAAGCTTCAGTACCTCTTACAAAATTTGTAGCTAGTGGGCGATTAAACTAAAAAAAAAATCAAATGGTAAATTTTAGGCAAAGATTTTTTGTCGTAAATTAAATAGTCCTTTTCAGTGTTATGTTTCTGTCCATGTATTTTGAGGCTTTTGTACCCTTTCAGAAGAAATCACTGAAAGCATTTTCCCTCCCCCTCCAATTTCTTCATGTTTTAGGTTGATCTTACTTTGTGAACTTCCATTTTACTGATTGAAATAATTGAAACACTACAGAGAGAAGCTTACTGTGCCTGTAGCTCTCACCTCCATTACTTCCCATCACAAATGTCCAATTCATATCATGAACAATAGACCTTTTCTCAAGAATGGCTTTAGGTAGAATATGTCACTTATATGCATAAATGCCATTGGTGCATTAAAAACCTTGACTAGTGAGTGGAGGTGGGAGGAAAAACTGTCATGAGCAAAAACCTAAATGCACAAATGCCATCTACTTTATTGAAGTGGTGAATGGCATAATAATTGGACAGCAGGTCACACAACAGACCTAAGCACACTCCAAAGAGATTCTTTCCAGTCTCCCTCACACCCACTCCAGCACTGTCCTATGCAGCACCAGCTCAGGAAAGACAGAACATCTGACCTGATAAACCGAATGACTCCTATCTGAGCTTATACTTCTCTTAATTTTAATCATATGGGTACTGCTATGCAGAAGCAGTTACAGCACAAGGACTGTGTGCTCCAGGTCCAGTGATCTTTTTTGACTCTGTGGTGTATCTTCATTGCAACCTTCAGGATTTTCTTTCCATTCAGCCACCACAGAGGACTTGATAAAAGCAGTGTCCACTCTTGATGGCCAGCTCCCGCATCTTCCCAGGCCTCCCTCTCTGATGACTGTGACCTGCGACGTCTTTCTTGCCACAGGCTGCAAGCCCCATCTGTCCTGAGGACCTGAGGTCTTGCCACACCTCCTTGCTCAGCTCCTGATCCTCTAGGGTCCCTTGGGCTGATCTGTAAGGGTCTAAGTTTCTACATGAGAGATCTCAAGCACCTCCCTGACCTTGTCACTTGGCCTTCAGCAAGCTGCCCTCAAGGTGCTGCTGGCAGTAGGTAGATACAGAGGCCATCATCGGACATGGCAGCACTTGGTGATACTGTAACATTGCTAATCTAGTTCTGTTTTCTTGCTCCACACTGGCCTGTGTTTGAATACAATGAATTTGCTACCTATTATTCTGAACACATTGTTCCCTTACTAGTCATGAAGTTTATACATAGTTTTGTCCAATTTCAGCATTTCCAGTTTAAATGTCTATGGATTTTGAGTCATTTCAAAGCAGCATAGAGAAGGTACTGTTCCTGACCTAGCTGCGTGTTCCCAGCACATATTGTCAGCAGCACTCAAGAAAACACACACAATCAACACATAATTGATTGGGATAAAGTCAAAATCAGGCAAAAAAATACCCTTGCTTTTTCTGTTGAATGACCGTCATCTGGAAGCTGGCACAGACTAAGTGACAAGTTGTGCTTCCAAAAAGATTTAGACCTAAGACTCTGAGAAATAGAAGGGGAGGTTCTCACATGAATAAGTGGCTGGTTAAAAATAAGAAAGAGAGTTGGAATAAGTGGTCAATTTTCACAGTAGGTTATTATTGCAGGCCTATTGGCACCTTTATTTTCTCAGGTATTCACAGTGATCTGGAAAAACACATGAAGTAGTGAGGTGGCAAATGCCTCTGAAGACATTATACAGGACAGTCATTACACAGAGATGGGCTAAATGTGTGGAATTCCAGAAGATCATTGTGAATTTGAATGACTGAGTGACAAAAAGGCAGATGAAATTCATATACATGAAAAGTAGCTGTGAATTTGCAAACATGGTGGTGGGCCACAAACTGAAACAAGATTTTGGCCTTAAAATTATCCTAGAAAAATATTAATTTAAAATATTAGAATCAGTTAAAAGCCTTTTGAGCCGTTTAAACGTTAGGGTCAATTAGAAAAGGAATAGAAGAAAACAGCTACTCCACTGTCAGCTTCTGATGTGCTTTTGTCTAAAATTCTATGCTATGTTTCTGTTCTTCAGATTTCAAAATGGATTAGTATATTATGGGAAAGTTATAGAAAATGGCCATAAAAATTATCAAAATACAGAATATATTCTGTACAAAGTATGACCAAATTGACTGGAAAAGAGCAAATGTTACAGAAGTTTCTGAAATCATGAGGAGCATAACTTGGTGATCCTAAGGGTCTTTTCCAACCTGAATGTTTCTGTGATTCTGTGAAATTAGTCAGTGATAGGTTCAATATAAAAAAAGAGTTCTAGGTTTTGATTCTTCCAATATGATGAAGCAGCAGATGCATGGCCAACCTAGAAGTTCATGGAGTTTAAACAGCAACTGGGCAAAACTCATGGAAGAACCACTGACAGCCACAAAATATTGACATCCTCTCTGGGTCAGTAAGTCCTTATTCCTCAAACTGCTGGAGGATGGGAAAAGTAAAATTACATGCTTTTGCACTTCTTCGGCTGTTGGTAATTAGTAGTGATAGGGTATAAACTGAGATGGTTCCTTGCTCTGACTAGTAGAGCCATCCTGATACCAGCTTTTTGCAAATGGGTGCTCTGAGAGAAGCAGACAGAGAGGACCTGCTCCATTGAGGTGCAGGGCAATCTACCCAAATTGGTCATCTAGCTTAGAGAAATGGCTTCTTTTGAGGAATCAGCAGGGGCCCTTTGGACATCTAGTGTAGGAGATATTAATTTTGAATGAAAATGGGAAGATGCCATCCATCTTTCAACAAAATCACACATATGAAAAGAAAGGTAAAAGGTAAAACAGAACAAGCTGCCACAAAATATCTCCTTTAACTAGAATGAGTTCTTGTTCTCTCACAGTACTTCAGTCATGGCAGTAGTCTGTTTTTTTAGCATGATAGCAGTCACCACTTCATAGGCTGTTTGTGCAGAGGACAGCGTGCTCTGTGAATATTGGGCCATTTATCATTAAAAGTGCCATGAAGAAGAATGAAAAAAAACCCCAACATTTAGAGTTTTAAATGAAGAGCAGAATGTGGGGGCTGATGAATGTTCAGAGAACATCACAGATTCGCAGAGCAACAATAAGTTATTTTCTATAGCTTCTGTTTAAGGTGCTCGCACAATGCTTAAACATTAAGCGCAATGCAAATGACAATTAGTTACAGAATCACAGAATTATTGAGGCTGGAATAGAGCTCTGAAATCATCAATCCAGCCTATGGCCGAACACCATCACATCCACTAGACCATGTCACTAAGTGCCATATCCAATCTTTCCTTACACACCTCCAGGGACAGCAACTCCATCAGCTCCCTGAGCAGTCCATTCCAGTCTCTAATTCCCCTTTCCATGAGGAAGTGCTTCCTAACATCCAGCCTAAACCTCCCACAGCTTCAGGCCATGCCCTCTCATCACAAGTTGCCTGGCAGAAGAGCCTGACTCCCATCTTCCTACAATTTCTAAAACAATAGTAGTTGTAGAGTGTGATAAGGTCCTCCTCTTCTCCAGGCTAAACAACCCCAGCTCCCTCAGCCTCTCCTCACTACCTTCCCTCCAGTCCCTTCACCAGTTTCCTTGCTCTCCTCTGGACCTACTCCAGCACCTCAATATCTTTCTTGAAGTGAGAGGACCAGAACTGCACACAGTGCTCGAAGTGAGGCCTCACCCGTGCCAAGTACAGGGGAAGAATTCCATCCCTAGTCCTGCTGGCCACACTATTCCTGACACAAGCCTAGATGACTAGAGAAAAGATTATTACAGAATGTGCTTCTAGCCAAACCTTACACAGCCTTGTAAATAATGAAAGGAACCTGAAAACAAGAGCAAAGGCCAGCAAATCTGAAAGAGTTGAGTCAATCTCTCTGTCACTAAACTACTATCAGCAAATCTCTTGATTAGAGTTGAAGCTTCCATTTTCTGGGAAAAGCCTGACATTAGGTATGGGAATTAATGCTTCTTCCAGCCTTCATGTGTGTACTACTTCTGTGTCTAATCTGGAAAGAGCAAAATTGTGACATGTTCCTTGTAAGTAAAAATAACTTGCAACTGGTCTGCCCAAAATAGCAGCAGCAAATGAAAGAGTTTAACTTTCTCTTTGACCCAGAGCCTACAGAAGCATGCTGTCTCCTATCAGTCCCTCAACTCACTACTGCAGTTGCATACACTCCCCACATGATGTATTTGAGGCAAGGAAATTACAATATTGTCTTGCCTTTAATACTTTTACAGTCAGTAACTAGGGGAAAATTAGAAAGATAGATGGACAAGCCAACATGTAAGGCCAAGCTATTTGAGCTTGTTTTCTTAACATGCCTTATGATCTGTGCAGATGATTACCTGGGACTCAGACTGTTAATCTGCGTGAACTCCTGTTGTGCTTTCACACAGGGGAGAAGTCATACGTGGCTTGACTTGGCATGACAGGTAAACATACTATGCTTTTAAATGAGCTGCACATGTTAGTACTTATGCAAATGAATCAAAAGCCTTTAGGTTGAAAGAGGCCTTTTGACATTATCTGGTCCAACCCGCCTGGTCAAGTAGGGTCACCTAGAACCTGGACCTGGTTGCCCAGGACTATGTCTAGTCAGATTTTGAATCTCTTGAAGGATGATTAGAGGAGTGGAAGATCTTCCTTATGAGGAGAGACTGAGGGAGCTGAGGGCTCTTTAGCTTGGAGAAGAGGAGACTAAGCGGTGACCTCATTCATGTTTATTAAGATGTAAAGGGTGAGTGCCAAGAGGATGGAGCCAGGCTCTGCTGGGTGATGCCCAATGACAGGACAAGGGGCAGTGGGTGGAAGTTGAGGCACAGGAAGTTCCATGGAAAAATGAGGAAAATTTTTTTGCTGTGAGGGTGCTGGAACACTGGAACAGGCTGCTCAGGGGGGTTGTGGAGTCTCCCTCTCTGGAGATATTCAAAACCCACCTGGATGCATTCCTGTGTGATCTTCTCTAGGTGACCCTGCTCTGGCAGGGGGGTTGGATTGGCTGATCTTTCGAGGTCCCTTCCAAACCCTAACATTCTGTGGTTCTGTGATGATGTCTCCACAATATCTCGCATTAACCTGTTAGACCACACTCCCAGTAAAAAGCATTTTCTTGAGTTCAGAACACCACGAGATTTCAGCTTGTGGTGCCATGTCACGGGTTTCTCTGTTTTGTGTGTGTTTTGCTGCAGTGCATTTGTTTTGTATCCAATTGTGTAAGTGTTTCAAATATAAACACTTATAACCGAGCTATATTTAGCTTTCACGTGCTTCCTCCTGTAATAGGTTAGCAGGTAAATGCTCTGCTGGTAGACAGCACAGGGAGCAGGTGGTCAGGAGAAAAGAGTCTCCAAGTTTTTATGGCAGGTAGATAGGTTATCACCTAACTTCTAATAAGAGTCCAATGGAGAGCCATGAAGATGATTAGGGAACTTGAGCATCTCCCCTATGAAGAGAGACTGAGAGACCTGAGGCTGTTTAGTGTTGAGAAGACTGAGAGGGGATCAGATCAATGTCTATAAATATCTGAGGAGTGAGTGTCAAAGTGGAGGGGGCCAATGTCTTTTTGGTGGTACACAGTAATAAGGCAAGGAACAATGGATACAAACTTGAACATAAAAGGTTTCACCTCAACATGAGGAGAAACTTCTTTACAGTGAGTGTGACAGAGCCCTGGAACAGGCTGCCCAGGGAGTTGTGGTGTCTCCTTCTCTGGAGACTTTCCAAACCCACCTGGGTGCATTCCTGTGTGGACTACTCTGGGTGATCCTGCTTTTGGCAGGGGATTAGACTTGATGATCTCCAGAGGTTCCTTCCAACCTCTAATGTTCTATGATTCTGTGGTTCTATGATTCTGTGTTGTTCTCAGTGCAAAGTGTCTTTGCCCTGTAAATCGTGCCTGACTTTGCTTTCCTTCCCTGCTGAAAATAATGTGCATGATTTGATGGATGGACCACTTGGTCAATAAAGAACTGGCTTGGCAGCCGCATCCAAAGAGTGGCTGTCAATGGGTCAATGTCCAAGGGGAGGCCAGTGACAAGTGGAGTCCCTCAAGGATCAGTGCTGGGATCAGTCTTGTCAAACATCTTTGTCAGCGACATGGACAGTGGCATTGAAGCACCCTCAGCAAGTTTGGTGACGACACCAAGCTGTGTGGTGTGGCTGACATGCTGGAGGGAAGGGATCCATGCAGAGAGACCTTGACAGGCTGGAGAGGTACGCCCAGGCTAACCTCATGAAGTTCAACCACACCAAGTGCAAGGTCCTGCGTCTGGGTCAGTGCAATTCCAAGCACCGATATAGGCTGGGCAGTGACTGGCTTGAGAGCAGCCCTGAAGAAAAGGGCTTGGGGGTGCTGGTGGATGAGAAGCTCAACAGAACCTGGCTTTGTTTCTGCCACTGCCAGCTTAGTGCAGGCACATATTTGGTCAGGTCAGTTCCTCTGAAATGCCAGGTCAAATTCAAGCAGAAAAGTCTTTCAGAAGTAAAATATAATTGTTTATTCCAATGATTGTGTCTCATAATTTTCTCAGCTACCTTTCTGAACTTCCACATGAGCATCAACAGCCTTGGGACAACATCGTACTTTTCTTTTGAGTCATTATATTCTGGGCAAAATTTAGATCATACAACTATATTTTACTTCAGACACAAAAATTGTCCTTCATTCCAGAAGTGTGATATCAACTTTACCTTCTGCCAAGAAAGTGTTGAGAATATATATATTGCCCTTTGGTTTGAAGGTTGTGTGGAAACAAAGTGGGTTTAAGTGTCTCATTTATTTCAGAAGCTGCAAGTACCCTATTCTCAAATATTCTTATGCAAATATAAAAATGAATTGTAGTCTGCTGCTGAGTTTGAAAGGCTGGGGCAGATCTGCTCTGTGAGAGATCTTTTCCTGTGGTGTCATGAAGTGGAGAGTACATAAAATTCAAACAGGTGAAAGGAAACTGGAAGCACTGCAAGGCAGCAGTATAGTACAAATGCCCAGGGCATTCTACATTATTATTATCATAGAATTGTCAGGGTTGGAAGGGACCTGAAGGATCTTCTAGTTCCAACCCCCCTGTCATGGGCAGGGACACCTCACACTACATCACATTGCCCAGAGCCACATCCAACCTGGCCTTAAAAACCTCCAGGGATGGGGCTTCCACCACCTCCCTGGGTGACCTTTTCCAGTGTCTCACCACTTATATGGTGAAGAATTTCTTCCTAATGTCTAATGTAAATCTCCTCTCTAGCTTGGATCCATTCCCCCTATCCTATCACTATCTAACACCCTAAAAAGTCCCTCACCAGCTTTCTTGTAGGCCCCATTCAGATACTGGAAGGCCACAATAAGGTCTCCTTGGAGCCTTCTCCTCTCCAGACTGAATAGCCCCAACCCTCTCAGTCTGTCTCATATTCTTTTGATATCTGAATAAACAAGCAGAACCTTCAGGTCTAACAGCCACCAATAATGAACACAGTGTGATCTGAATATTTTAATAAAATCCTGGATGGCTGAGGACAGGAATGAGCCAACATTTCTAGCATTTCTTATAGAGCTTGGAAAACTTGCTTTTATCATCTTTGATCAGGCAGAGAAACTTCAGTGCAAGTTCCCTGAAAGCAGATGAGATGTGCAAGGTGGAAGGGAAGAATACATCCTCAGTCACTGGACTAGGTTGGGTCTGGAGGTACAGGTGATTGCACTGCATGCAAAGCTTTGATTTCACCAAAGGAAGTGAGTAAGAGTGTAAGAGTTCTGAGTAAATTTGTAAGATCCATAAGCAAGAGTTGAACCTTCAGGTTCTCGATGTTTTGCGAGATGCTCTTTACTGAGATCTCCAGCAGATTCCCTGTGCTGTGTGATTTAAACATATCTTGTGCCTAGAATGTGAAGTTGAGAGATCATTTCTTCTAGCAATGGTGCTAATTACAACTTAAACCTTGTTTTCCTTTGGGACAAGAATGAGAGCCAGACCTTGTGCATGCTAACTCCAAATACCCAGGTGATGGATTTAAGCTTCTGTTTATTATTTGTTTCCTAGGTACCAGCAAACAGTTCAGGAAAACTGTTATTACTACCTGACAGCAGAAGAACAGGCAGAAGACAATAAAAAATGTTTCTATAAATACACTAGCAACAAAAGGAGGGCTAAGGAGAATCTCCATCCTTTATTGGATGCGGGTAGAAACATAGTGATGGAGGTTGAGGAAATGACCGAGATCCTTAATGCTTTCTTTGCCTCAGTCTTTAACAATAAGACCAGTTTTTCTTTGAGTACTCAGACCTCTGAGCTGGAAGACAGAAATGGGGAGCAGAATGGTGTCCCCATAATCCAAGTAGAAATGATTAGTGATCTGCTGCACCACTAAGACATACCCAAGTCTATGGAGCTGGATGGTATACACCCAAGAGTACTGAGGGAGCTGATGGAAGTGCTCACCAAGATAATTTCAATCATTTACCATCAGTCTAAGTTAACTGGGGAGGTCACAATTGACTGGAATTTAGCAAATGTGATGGCCATCTACAATAACTGCTGTAAGGAAGATCCAGGAAACTATAGGCCAATCAGTTTGGCCTCAGTGCCAGGGAAGGTCATGGAGCAGATCCTCTTGAGTGCCATCACATGACATGTACATGAAAACCAGGTGCTCATGCTTGGTCAGAATAGGTTTATAAAAGGTAGGTCCTGCTTGATCAACCTGGTCTCATTTTATGACAAGGTGACCCTCCTAGCATTCTCCTGGAGGAAATGGCTGCTTTGACTCGGATGGGTGGATGCTTCACCGGACCAAAAAACAGCTGCTTGGCCAGGCCCAAAGACTGGTAGCAAATGGAGTTAAGTCCAGTTGGCAGCTGGTCACAAGTGCTATTCCACAGGGCTCAGTATTAGGGCCAGTTCAATTTGATATCTTTATCAGTGATCTGGATAATGTGGTCAAGGGTACTCTCAGTAAGTTTGCAAGTGACACTAAGATGGGAGGGAGTGTTGATCTGTTTCAGGATAGAAAGGCTCTACAGAGAAACCTGGACAGGCTGGGTTGATGGGCCAAGGTTGGTTATATGAGGCTTAACAAGGCCAAGTGCCAGGACCTGCACTTGGATCACAACAGCCCCATGTACCACTACAGGATTGGGGCAGAGTGGCTGGAAAGCCTGGCAGAAAAGCACCTGCTGGTTGACAGTCATCTGATTATGAATCAGCATTGTGCCCAGGTGACCAAAAACGCCAATAACATCTTGGCTGGTATCAGAAAGTGTGATCAGGGGGGCTAAGGAAGTGATTGTCCCCCATTACTCAGCACTGGTGAGGCTGCATTCAGTTTTAGGGCCCTCACTACAAGAAAGACATTGAGGTCCTGGAGCAGGTCCAGAGAAATAGAATGAAGGTGGTGAAGGATCTAGAGCATGAGTTTTAATGGGGAGCAATTGAGGGTACTGGGGTTCTTTAGCTTCGAGAAAAGGAAGGCTGCAGGGAGACGTTATTGCTTTTTACAACTACCTGAAAGAAGATCGTAGCAAGGTGAGTGTTGGTCTCTTCTTCCAAGTAATAAGTGATAGGACAAGAAGAAATGCCCTCAAGTTGCACCAGGGGAACTTTTGGTTGCATTTTGGGAAAATTTATTGACTTAAAGGGTTGTGAGGCACTATAACAGGCTGCCTAAGTAAGTGGTTGTCATCCCTGGAGGTATAAAAGGCATGTAGGTATGGTGCTTAGGGGCATGATGGACTTGGCAGTGCTGAGTAAATGGTTTGATTAAATGATCTTAAAGGTCTTTTCCAACAATTCTATGATTCTAAGAGGGGAATGGGTGGTTTAGCCAGGAGCTACCAGCCACAGATATTCAAGGAGGGAGATTTAATTTCTCCAGTAGGTACTAATAGCAGAAAACTGAATGTTACCTCTTTTCTGGTGGTTAAGAAGAAATGAGGAAATCTGTTTTGGTGGAGGAAAATGTGAAGATTTATATGTGTGAAACAAACTGCATTTCAGTCACAAACCATTTTGTTCCTAGTGTTATTATGAAATTAAAATCTTGTACATTGTGCATGTAAGTGTTAGTAGTCTGGAATTTGCAGGTGAATCTCAAGCCCTAGGGAGTGTTCATGCAGAACTGGAAGATGACTGCAAATACTGCTAAGGGAATTAAAATATTCCTTCATTCTTGCCTGGAAGACAATGGAGGTATCTGCCTCCCATTACTGTGGCAGTTACCAGTCTTCAGTAACAAACCTTTTGGTGTCAGTCAGTCTCTTGAAGCTGACTGAAAGAAGAGATCTATGTAAGAATTTTGGACATGGCAAGCATTGACTTTGCTGTATTTATTGATGTTGACAGGGGTTCTACATACAAAGGGCATGTTTGATCTTAGCTCTTCTACCTAAAGCACTAATAAATACTTCGTTTATTCCACAGAGCAGGAAGATAACGTTAGTTTTAATTTAAATAGCACTGGCTTCAAATATTTCAGCTTATTTTAATGTTAACCAAGTAGCTGTCATAATCCTGCTTGAGCAGCAAAGGAAGGAGTTGAAATGTGTTCTTGGCAAAAGTGCTTCCTCTCTGATCCAGCAGAGTTCCTCATTGAGAGCCCAGTCCTACACATGCTGACATGATCGATATGTCAAGCAGAAGAGAAGAGGCAAGAACATGAAAGAAAGTATATGGGTGCATGTTGTGTGCATGTGAACTTGACCTTCACCTGCCGTTCACAAAATATCTCTTTTTTTTTCCTCCTTCCTTGCTTTTCATGGGATCTGAAAGACAGATCTGGAGTAAGGCAATGCTGTCTGCACAGTGTGTGTATATACAGCGTTCTCACTTTCTCTCCAAGACCTACACTGACACAAATGGGATACAGAGCAGAACTCAGTCACTAAGATATTTTAACTCCTGAACTCCTGAAGAAGGGACAAAGGTAATGAGAACTTAAAGGCAACACTTTTTCATAGGTGATGACAGAAGTTGTGGACCACCAGAATAAGCTTGGATGTCCATATACATGTGGATCAATGCAGAAATCTGCTGAAAGGAGCTAAAACCAGCCAGAGGGTGGAGTAGATGATTCTTTCTCAAATAAACTCAGCTGCCGCCAAGGGGTCCGTATCTATGACCATAGTAGTAACTAGAAGGAGCCTGACTGACTTCTGACACTGCTGATCCCAAACAAAGGTGGCTGGTTCTAAACTATATGTGCACTTAGCATCAACCTTGACAAGAGCCCTACAAACTTCTGAGCCCACATCACTCACTCATCACCCTGCATCCCTGCAGGTGTCAGTGGAATGGATATTTGGGCAGCTGGGCACAGACACTGGGAAACAGACATGCCATGGTCACTGCTAATGCCCCAGCAAACTGTTGAAGCACGTCATAGCAGAAGCATCACTAATGCCTTCCAGGCCCTGTGGATCTACACTGGCCTCACTTTTCTCCCTTGTCTCAGCAACAAACCCCATCAAGAAGCACATGAAGTCACCCGTTGCCATCACAGCCATAGCAAACACTGCAACAGAAGCCACAATGTCCTTTTTGCCTTAAGTACAGCCAGGAAACAGATCTATTCTCACATCCTTGGTCTCTATTCCTGATGTGTGCAATCTCAAGCACTTTAAATGTCTTGGTCTATTCTACATATTCTAGTGAGCTGGGGGTCAGTCTCTTCTCTATAGTATCAGGTGATAGGAGGAGAGGAAATGGCCTGGAATTGTTCCAGGGGAGGTTTAGATTGGATATTAAGAGTGGTCAAGGCATGGCAATAGGTTGCCCAGAGAGGTGATGGAGTCACCGTTCCTGGAGGTGTTCGAGAAATGTATGGACATGGCACTTTGGGATGTTGTTTAATGGTCATGGTGGAGTTGGGTCAATGATTGGGCTCAATGATCTTGGAGGTCTTTTTCAACAAGAAAATTCTAAGGTTCTGCAAAATGCAGGCACACATGGAGGCTGCTCTTGTGGCATCTGCAATGTACATACAAATTGCTCCAAGCCTTTATATGTGATTTCACAAATCAAGGAAGATAGGATGTGCAAGAGAAGTAAAGAGAAAATGCTATGGGCATTTTAGTTCAATGGTTGTATACATTTATTGATTTTGTTTGAGGAAATCAATTTCCTCAGGACCTCTCATGAAAAATTTCTATGTGGTCACTGTATCACAAGAAAAACTACAACGTTTCTTAGCAAATGTTAGACAGTACATACATGAGATGGCTCATTCTGCCTAGCTCTGTATATTGTGCAATCACCTGTTATGCAGATGCTCATTTTATATCAATAAATCCCAATGCACTCACAAAAACATCCCATTCACATTCTAGGAAGTGAAATAAATCCAAGACTTTAACTTACATTAACTCCCATTCTGTTTCTTCCTATTACCCTGCATATCTTCCTATGCCTAGCAAATCTTCCTTCCTTCTTGCAGCCAAGAAGGCCAATGCCATTCTGGGGTAGATTAGAAGAGTTGAGGTTAGTAGGTCAAGACAAGTTTTCCTTCCCTTCTACTCTGCCCTGCTGAGGCCACATCTGGAATATTGTGTCCAGTTCTGGGCCCCTCAGCTCAAGAAGGACCTCAGGGAACTGCTTGAAAGAGTCCCACACAGAGCCACAAAAATGATGAAGGGAGTGGAACATCTTCCTTATGAGGAGAGACTGAGGGAGCTGAGGGCTCTTTAGCTTGGAGAGGAGGAGACTGAGGGGTGACCTCATTCATGTTTATAAAGATGTAAAGGGTGAGTGCCAAGAAGATGGAGTCAGGCTCTTCTGGGTGATGCCCAATGACAGGACAAGGGGCAATGGGTGGAAGTTGAGGCCTAGGAATTTCCATGGAAACATGAGGAAGAATTTTTTCACTGAGAAGGTGCCAGAACACTGGAACAGGCTGCCCAGGGTGGTTGTGGAGTCTCCTTCTATGGAGATAATCAAAACCCACCAGGATGTGCTCCTGTGTGATCTGGTGACTGGATGATCTTTTGAGGTCCCTTCCAACACCTAACACTCTATGATTCTGTGATATCTGCTTGTTTCACTGCAATGTGCAATATGCATGACAGTTCCTTGGGAATTACCTTATTGTTTGGTTCCAGAAAGTCTAAACAGGTCTGTATGGTCCAACATAATTTTTATCTATTTTTATCTTATTAAGAAGAAATAGCCTCATACTGCAGATAAACCAAGTCCTTTCAGAAAAATGCTTTTTGTTACTAAGGGAATATGGCTGTGGAAACCCAAGAGAGAGCTTTTCTCTTCATGCAGAACAATCAGGCAATGTTTTTGCATGATGCACCTCAAAATAGAACTTCTTGCATATTGATGAACCAAATTGCATAAAATAATAGTGCATAATAATGCTGTGAAGGACTGTATTGCCTAATTAATCAACAAGGCAACACTAATTTGGCTATCTGTCATCTTGAAAAACATCTGCAGTACAATCAAGGAGCTAAAATCTATGAAGACTAAACCAGTCCTTACTGTACATTCTGAATATATCTGGAATTTTTCTCTGCTCATTTTAACAGGCATGGGGGTATGTTAACACACTGCAGAGTAATTCTATTCAAGCACATGCAACAGCATAGAATCATAGAATTGTCAGACTTGGAAGGGACCTCAAGGATCATCTAGTTCCAACCCCCCTGACATGGACAGGGACACCTCACACTAGATCAGGTTGCCCAGAGCCACATCCAGCCTGGCCTTAAAATATTCCAGGAAAGGGGATTCCACCACCTCTTTGGGCAACCTGTTCCAGTGTCTCACTACCCTCATGGTGAAGAACTTCTTCCTAACATCCAATCTGAACCTACCCACTTCTAGTTTTGCTCCATTCCCCCTAGTCCTATCACTACCCAACATCCTAAAAAATCCTTCACCAGCTTTCTTGCAAGCCCCCTTCAGATATTGGAAGGTCACAGTAAGGTCTCTTTGGAGCCTTCTCCTCTCCAGACTGAATAACCCATCCAGACTGAATAGCATTATCCAGAGAAGCAAGAAGCAGACCAAATCTTCATGACTTCTCTGAATGCCAATTCAGGCACATGTCTGTCACTTTGCCAGTTCTAACTAGTGTTCTCCAAAGCATCCATGGAATTGTGTGAGGCTGTCACTCCAAAGGAGGCATTTGAAGAACTTACTCAGCAAATTAAGTTGCTAAGAATTTCTCCTGAGGTTAGTTTGTGACAGCTTTCAAAATATAGTTTTGTGAATAGAGCTTAAAGAGCCATCTCTTACATTGTATTGCTGTTATTAAAGAGAGTTCCTTAACCTAATTGCTGTACTGTGTTTTGGCAAACTCCTCTGGGATATTGCAACCTAACTGATGCCTCTCACCTAAAGAAATACTGCCAGCTTGTGTATTTGGCTCATCTTGGTGCTCTGTAGTTATCTTCTCTTCTATTCCTGTCTTCCTTTTACAAACAGCTTCTTTTAGCTCTGGAGTTTCTTTTACCTTTTCTTCTTACAGTATTTTAGGAATTGAAAGCTTATATTGATCTTATAGCTTGGATTGATTCTGAAAAGCCCTTTTTAATCCTTTTGTTATTTTGGTAGGTGAGTATTCCCATGGGAAGCCCATTAATATGCAATTGGTTACTATATATTCACTAGACTTGTCATTTTAACTCAATGTAACGGTTATACTGCCTTCATCTTTGTATCAGGAAATTCTTAGGGTGCTTTAAGCTTCACATAGTCCCTATTTCAGTCATTTGCAGGAAATTATTAAAGCATAAAAATCCTGTTTAAGTAACTCCAAGCACTTCTAGATTCTTCAGAAAGTACAGCAGATTGAGAATAATCCTCTGTTAGTCATCAAGGTCTTGGAGTTTTAAACTTGAGTAATTGCTCCAAATTTGTAAAGCCTTTGAAAATGTGTCTCTGGCTTTCATCCCTTTGAATTTGGCAAAAACCTTTGCTCCTGTAGTCTTTCTAAAAGATAATAGACTTTTCGTAAAGTCTTTCCATTGCCTATCACATTTTCTTGACATAAGAACCTGATATTACCTTAAACCCCAGAAAATGTCCAAGATAAAGCTCTTGTAGAAGACCAGAAGTAGTAACTGATTTACAACCTACTCTTTGCAGGTTGCATTCAATTTGCAAACGAAGATCTCTCTTACATAGTTTTATGAAGCCAATGTTCTCTACTAATGTATTTTTCTAAACAAATCATAAAAGAATATGATATGGAAAGTAACTATAAAATCTGTTGTGAAAGCAAATTTTCAAGTTTGTATATATCAATGAGTTTTATGGGGAAATGAAATGTTGCCTTCCCAATGATTAGTCTGTCTTATTACACAACAAAGCTAAAAACTTTTGTAATTAGTTGGAATAAAATAAGTAATCAAAAGTCACGAAAATGCAAGTCATTATAATGTCCAAGGATCAGAATACTTTAGTACAGGATCATTGCAAAACCTGTATGAACTTCAAAAAGAATCAAGAATTACAGAATGTTAAGGGTTGGAAGGGACCTCGGAAGATCATGCAGTCCAATCCCCCCTGCCAGAGCAGGATCACCTAGAACAGATCACACAGGAATGCATCCAGGCAGGTCTTGAACATCTCCAGAGAGGGAGACTCCACAACCCCCCTGGGCAGCCTGTTCCAGTGTTCCAGCACCCTCACACTGAAAAAGTTTTTCCTCATGTTCACATGGAACTTCCTATGCCTGCACTGCCACCCATTGCCCCTTGTCCTGTCATTGGGCACCACCCAGCAGAGCCTGGCTCCATCCTCTTGGCACTCACCCTTTACATCTTTATAAATATGAATGAGGTCACCCCTCAGTCTCCTCCTCTCCAAGCTAAAGAGCCCTCAGCTCCCTCAGTCTCTCTGCGTAAGGAAGATCTTCCACTCCCTTCATCATTTTTGTGGCTCTCCACTGGACTCTTTCAAACAGTTCCCTGAGGTCCTTCTTGAGCTGAGGGGCCGAGAACTGGACACAATATTCCAGACGTGGCCTCACCGGAGCGGGGAGGAAAACCTTCTCTAATTTAAGAGTGAGGGAGCACTGGAACAGGCTGCTCAGAGAGGTGGTGGAGTCTCCATCTTTGGAGACATTCAAAACCCACCCAGATATGATCCCTATGTGACCTTCTTTGGACAATCCTGCCTTGGCCAGGGTGTGGACTGGATGATCTCCAAGGGTCCCTTCCAATACTGACCATTCTGTGATTCTGTGTGATAGAAATCTAGAGCTGGGAGAAGGTCAAAGAATGTAATTTCCTACTAAATTGCCAACATCCTGATATCAAACCGCAGAAAGCTGTAACTTCTGTAGCTACTCTAAAAGTTTAGAGTTCTTTTACTGAGTAGGCCACAATACACTCCTCTGTAAAGCTTCAGATTCCTGCTGGCAAGGTGCCTGCTAGTTCCATGACTGACAAATGTTTGTTATGCATTATGGTAACAAAGCAGCAGAAGAGGAGGCTGTGTTAAAAGGGCACTTCACAAAATCACGTGCCAGCAGGGGCCGAGTTGAATACATTGTACCATATCCAGGAATGGAAATGACAGTCTACTCACCTGAATCAGTTCAAGGGATGAATAAGTAAGTGTTGTGGGTTCAAGACTGGATGTCTTAACCATGGAGTTGAAAGCCCTCTAAGTACCCAGAGAGGTGCTGGGAAGTGGACACTGGAAAATGTAACTTTTTGTTTTTCCTTCCCATCAGCCTGCATCTCCCTGTCCTGTATAAACTGGCTGCATAGTCACTTTCTGCCCCTTTTCTCCCTCTCTCTGCTCCCAGTCAGACCTTATCTCTGGTGGGGGAGGTTTGTGGCCTGGCTTGGCCTTGGCAGAGTTAATTTCTTCTGCATGATTTGGGCATAGGAATGGTGGGTAGGGAGGTAAGGGGGAAGGGTGGGGGCACTGAGGCCTGGTGTTTTGGCCTGGTACAGTGGGGAAGAAGGTTTTGGATGATATTGGCCTAGTGAGGTTCTAATAAGCCCAGGATGGAGAACTGGGCTGAGTGTATTTTGCATGGGATCATAGGATCATAGGATGTTAGGTGTTGGAAGGGACCTGTGGAGATCTTCAAGTCCAACCCCCCTGCCAGAACAGGACCATAGACTCTAGCACAGGTCACACAGGAATCCATCCAGATAAGTTTGGAAAGTCTCCAGAGAAGGAGACTCCACAACCTCTCTGGGCAGCCTGTTCCAGTGCTCTGTGACCCTTGCAGTGAGGAAGTTCCTCCTCATGTTGAGGTGGAACCTCCTGTGCTGCAGTTTATATCCATTGCCCCTTGTCCTATCACAGGGCGCAACTGAGCAGAGCCTGTTCCTTTGATCTTGACACCCAGATATCTATAAGCATTTATTAAATCCCCTCTCAGTCTTCTCTTCTCCAGACTAAAAAGCCCCAGGGCTCTCAGCCTCTCCTCATAGGGCACACACTCCAGTCCCTTCATCATCCTGGCAGTTCTCCAGTAGATACTTGTCCCTCTTGAACTGGGGAACCCAAAACTGGACACAATATTCCAGGCGAAGTCTCATCACGGCAGAGTAGAGGGGAGGAGAACCTCCTTCAATCTGCTGTACACATTCCTCTTAATGCACCCCAGGATCCCATTTGCCTTCTTGGCCACAAGGGCACATTACTGACACATGGTACTGTTGTATATAGTTGTGAATAGTACTTCCATTTAAATTTCCAAATCTTCCCAATCCTGTGTGGAACATTTTTATTTTACTCCTTTGTGGAGGGGTAAAAGAGTTTCTGTCCGCTCAACCCAAGACAGTAAGTAATATTAGCACAAATCAACATGAATATTAACTGGAAATATTCTATAAATATTAATTGAAAGTACTAATTTAACAGTTTAATGACTCCATTAGCAACAGGCAAGAGAACAGGTGCATTCTGTGGCAACTGTAGGGATACACTTGCCCCCTCAAAATAACAGACTCAGCCTCCTGGAGAAGATCTGATAACCTCTTTTTAACCGGATCTCCTCATGCTGGTGGTGGTGACAGCAGCAAAAACAGATGAAAGATGCTGACTTGTTCAAAACAGGCACAAAAATTTCCTTGAGCTCACTTGAGATAATAAGATAATGATGACCCATATTATTTGGGGTGAAAGAAGTAGAGAAAATCAGGATTCTCACAAGTAAGGGCATAAGTTTAAAACTGGAAGACTCCGTTGCAATATTGTAAACACAAGACAGGAAGGACTGAATTAAAGCAGCAGCAACTAATTTAAACATGAAGTCCATAATGTTAAACAATTTTCCTTCATATGGAACATGAAATTATTCAAGCTCTGACCCCTCTAAAAACTTAAATACAGGTTCTGTGGTTGTAGTATCTTGAAATTAACAAGTGCAATGTTTGAAGGCTTGTTCTGGCTGACATTGCTATTCTATTGGTACATGAACTACACACTTATGAGCACTCTCCCAGGGCTTCCCTAGATGAAATATGTAACACAGTTTTTTCCATAACAGTTAGCAAAGAATCAGAGAAAATAACAACCAGTACAAAGTAATACCATTCACTCTTCAGTAAATGATACAGGCATTCATGAGAAGCCACTGGGAACAAACACTGATAGAAGCCTTCCAAAAGAATTACTTCTAGGATGATTTAATTTTTATTTTGTAAGAAATATAATTAATTGTTTTTTCTCCTTTCCTTTTGTAAAGGTTCATATATAAGTCCTCCTAGAAGACTAAGAAAATTTCAAGAAATCTCCATGGGCTGGCTTCTAACTCCTGAATTCCATTTCAAATTCTCTTTACTCCTCTGCCTTATTTGTATGCGAGGTGGATCTAACTACACTATTACTATGGGGCAATATCATGGAGCCGATCATCTTGAGTGCCATTATGCAGCATGTGCAGGGCAACCAGATGATCAGGCCCGGACAGCATGGATTCATGAAGAGCAAGTCCTGCTTAACAATCCTGATGTCCTTCTACAACAAGGTGACCCACTTAGTGGATGAAGGAAAGGCTGGGGATGTTGTTTATCTGGACTTTAGTAAAGCCTTTCACACTGCTTCGGACAGCATCCTCCTGGAGAAACTGGCTGCTTATGGCTGGGATGGGTGGTCAATTCACTAGGTTAAGAACTGGGTAGATGGCAAGGCCCAAAGAGCGGTGGTGAACGGAGTTAAATCCAGTTGGCAGTTGGTCACCGGTGGTGCTCCCTGGGGCTCAGGTTTGGGGCAAGTTCTCTTTGATATCTTATTCAATGATCTGGACAAGGGAATTGAGTGCACCCTCAGTAAGTTTGCAGATGACACTAAATTGCATGGGAGTGTTGATCTGTTTGAGGGTGGGAAGGCTTTGCAAAGAGGCTGCTTGATGGGCTGAGGTCAGTTGTGTGAGGTTTAACAAAACCAGTTGCTGGGTCCTGTACTCGTGTTACACCAAGCCCATGCAACACTACAGGCTTGGGGTGGAGTGGCTGGAAAGTTGCCTGGTGGAAAAAGGACCTGGGGGTTTTGGTCAACAGCTGTCTGAATAGTTGCCAGCAATGTGCTCAGGTGGTCAAGAAGGCCAACAGTATCCTAGCCTGTATCAGGAATAGGGTGGCTAGCAGGAGTAGAGAAATGATCATGCCCCTGTACTTGGCATTGGCAAGGCCACACTGAATATTGTGCTCAGTTTTGGGGCCCTCACTACAAAAAAGACATTGAGTTGCTGGAGCATGTCCAGAGAAGGGCAACAAAGCTGGAGATGGGTCTAAAGAACAAGTCCTATGACGAACAGCTGAGGAAACTGGGATTGTTTAGTCTGGGGAAGAGGAGGCTGAGGGGAGACCTCATTGCCCTTTACAACTACCTGAAATGAGATTGTAGTGAGGTGGGGGTCAGTTTCTTCTCTCTAGTATGAGGTGATGACAAGAAGGAAGACAGAAGACAAGAGGAAATGGTCTGGAATTGTGCCAGGAGATGTTTAGATTGTATATTAGGAAAAATTTCTTTGTGGAAAGAGGGGCTGGGCCTTGGAACAGACTGCCCAGGGAGGTGGTAGAATCACCATCCCTGAAGGTGTTCAAGAAACGTGTGAGCATGGGACTTTGAGATCTGGTTTAATAGACTTGGTGGTGTTAGATTGATGGTTGGACTACATGATTTTAGTGCTCTTTTCCAGCCAAAACAATCCTAAGATTCTACTATGACCTGTGATTGTCCCTTTACAGCTTGCAGAAAAATAAAGTTTCAACATCTGTTTTCTGTGGTCTGAAGAAACCATTTCTTATGGTTTACTCACCCTGCTATTGGCAAATTAGGCACAATCAATTTAATGGCAAAATTTTAAGAGAAACCATTAGGAAATGTTTATTCACTGGAGAGAAAATTATATACTTTGGCTTAGAGCTTGGATGTATCTCACAGGACTGCTTTTCCTCTCTTGCCATGCTAGTTGGTTCATTAGTACCTCCTATCCCATAAAATTTATTGCTTTTTTGTTCTTTTTTTATCCTAAAAGCACAGAAATTTTTCCCTGGTCATAAAAGGAACAAGTCAAATGTTAGTAAAGGAACAAGTAAAATGTTAGATGTTATGGAGTCACTAAATATGATGATAAGGGATGTGCAAAGAGAAACTGCTTAAAACTGTTGGATAGACAACTTGTTTGGAGTGAAAAATGATAAACAGTACTACTACTTTAAAGTGAGAGTATCCTCAAAAGGCCCTGAAGCTGCAGTAACTAACATCAGAATATTCTCCCATCTAAGTACTTGCCATGCTACAATTTCTCATACAGCAATTTGTATACCTACACAAAAGTCTTGCCATATTTGACCTAGAGATTCTAAGTACCATTCTCCACCCATAAGCATTAAAAAATGTATCAGTAGCCAAGATACTCAATGCACTGTCTAAATACCATAAATAATTTCCTCTTTTCCTCTCTGCTTCCTCCAGCCTTCTTCAACTCCCAAATCTATCTTATCTGTGTGAGAAACTAAAGGTTGAGGTACTAGGGCATCTCTGCTGTGCCCATGCCCAAGACATAGGGCTGTCTCTCATTGCCCTGCCTGTGTTTTCCTTTCACATTCTCATGCTACCCCAAGAGAATCTGTTCCAAGATCCATCTTCCTCCCTGCCCTGTATTTCAGCTTTCTTTTTTCTGATTTTCAATGCCTCATCTTTTTCTGCCCTCCTCAATACCATTATTTATTTTGTTCTATCTCTATAGTAGAGGAGAATCTGTGCTGTCTGCATTGCCAGATTGTTGCTGGCTCAGACAGGGACAGGGGATGTGATAGGAGAAGATGCACTGGGAAAAGGTAGGGAATGTGCTCTTTGCTTCTTCTGCATGCTGGACATGCTGCACACCACAACTCATGTTAAAGCAAGCGATACATCTGCATCCTTCAATATCCTAAACTTTTGTGTTAAGGGAGTGATACTCTGTATTGCTAGGGCTCATCCATTCAAGGACTGAAGAAGCCTGTGCCAGTCTTTACAATTACCAAACTTCTGTGTAGAACTATGTCAATCTCGGATGGGAGTCTTTTCCTTTTAGAAAGCCACGAGGTGGAACAATGATCACCATGAGAAAATCTGGAGAACATCAAGTGCAAATTCTACTGAGCCAGCTGGACTGCATGCCCTGTTCATCTCTAGAGGTTTCCTGAAGCAGCAACACAAAGCACCAAGCCAATAAGTTAGCATCAGAAATTTCCAGCAACAATATGAATGTGATAAAAAAATACCCTTGGCATATCAATACCTCTTCCCATCTCCCTCAGCTTTTAAAATTATGACCAGCAATACTTGTTGGGATGAAGAAAAGGTTTTTCACAAAGCCATTACACAGATGCCTATGAAAAATGGCAGTTTTTACAAAGTGACACTCCAATGGAAAAAAAAAAAACATTTTGATGAAAACATTTTTTAGCCAGTTTTGTTGCAGAGAGAATTGGGCTTTATTTGGAGGGGACAGTCTCACAGGGTGCACAAGGTTCTGCACCTGGACTGGAACAATCCACACTATCAATGCGGACTAGGGGAGAAGGGGATAGAAAGCTGCCCTGTGGAAAAGGACTTGGGGTGCTGATGGATGAGAAGCTGGACATGAGCAGACAGTGCGCGCTTGCAGCCCAGAAGGCCAATGGCATCCTGGGCTGCATCAAAAGATGCATTGCCAGGAGATCCAGAGAGGTGATTCTGCCACTTTGCTCTGGTTGAGATCTCACCTGGAGTACTGCATCCAGGTCTGGAGCCCTCAATATAGGAAGGACATGGAGCTGATGGAGCAGGTCCAGAGGAGATCCATGACTATGATCAGGGGGGTGGAGCACCTCTGCTACGGAGACAGGCTGAGGGAGCTGGGGTTGTTCAGCCTGGAGAAGCAGAGGCTTCAGGACACCTAATAGCAGCCTTCTAGTACCTGAAGAGGGCCTATAAGAAGAATGGAGAGAGGCTGTTTACAAAGGCCTGCAGTGATAGGACAAGGGGCAGTGGCTTCAAACTAGGGAAGAGCAGATTTAGACTGGATATTAGGAATGAGTTCTTTACCGTGAGGATGGTGGAACACTGGAACAGGTTGCTCAAGGGGGTGGCTGGGGCCCCTTCCTGGAGATATTCAAAGTGAGGCTTGACAGGGCTCTGGGCAGCCTGATCTAGTTGAGGATATCCCTGCTGACTGCAGAGGGGTTTGGACTAGATGACCTTCAGAAGTCCCTTCCAACCCAAACTATTCTATCGTTCTATAATCCCGTAGAAGAGGAACAAGTCTCATAAGCATCCATAAGAGCAGCTTACATTTGGACCTCCTCAGGTCTATTAGAAAGATTGGATCTTACCTCTCACTAATGAAGTCATAAAATGAGTGTGATGGTAGCATTCTGGACTACCAAGCTTGTGAGAATGCAGCTGTGACAAAATTTTCAGTGAAGATTATTTGAGTGGTGTTTCCTTCATATTAATGACTCCATCAGTGTTCTGTGTCAATCACCAACAGCCTGTATCAGCAGACTCTTCAAAATGATCACCACAAGAATACTGATATGCACAGTTTCAAAACCAATTAACTTTTTAAATGCTTTAGAATGTATTTCTTAAGGGTAGGTACTAAAACAAATTTTAACATAATCAGAAGCATCTTTCTCTTCTTTTTTTTTTTTTTCCCATGAATGTTAAGTGTCTTGTTCTTTGAATTAGAGATATGAAGCAGCAGCACTCTGCCAGTGTATTCTCAAGTACATCATGCTTTCAGTTCCTGGCTTAGTTTCAGGACAAATAAGGTAATTTTGCATAGTGACTAGCTTTTACCCAAATGGATGATTTCCTAGAATCAGTTGATAGTGTCATTGCCAGTTGCAGCTAAATCCCTCAGACAAATTATGTTGTGTGTAGATTGTATTCCTTCCTACTACTTTAAATGTTTGAAGAGAACTTTTATTATATTAAATATTTTTTTGTAATAGATTCACATCTCAGTGTGTCAAATTTTACTAAGAAGGAATCACATAAATAGCTATAAATGTTCATTTCACTTTGCTTCTACTGTTTTCTCTTACCACCAAACATTGTAAAACATTTTCCTTTGGTTTGACTTAGTTTATGTTAACTAGGAGAGGACATAAAAGTAGTTATTAAATTGCCTCTAGATGAATCAGAACTTGTAAAAGGCATAAGGAAGCATAAGGCAGGTGTTAATACAGTGATAGAAGCAGTAGGTTACATAGGGAGTGAAACTCCAGATAAGATTGGTGTAAAAAACTGACTCAAGGCATACCAAAGAAAACCCTTAACTTCACTGAAATAAGAGAGCCAAAAGATGAAACCGTCGACTCTGTGCTTAAAGCAAAAACACTGTGTATGTTAAGTCTCTTTAAAGTCTGGGAAGTCTGAGGTTACACCATTTCACAAGGTAGATACCACACGAGGAAGCTCTTGTGTTTTGTTTTCTGACAATGACAGCATTGAAGGAATCTGTGAATTTATGCTCCGATGATTTTAATCCTTCAGATTAAATGAGAGATTGCTGCCTGAGGCTCTAGTTAAACTGTTTCAGACAGGTTTATTGTGCCTTGGATGTGTTGAAAGCCTGAATAACAAGACATAATGGGCAGAGGCAGGAGCTTTCACCATGATTTCAGTATCTTCCTTTCACAAGGTTATAGGCACAAAAAAGCCTATCATGGCTCAAAACGTCCATTTCTTTCACTGTCTTAAAATCTGAACATGCTGGGACACTGCTGTGTTAAAATTTCTGCAAAGGAATAATTGAACTCTCTGACTCCCAAAGGCCCTGACTGCTATCAGTCAGGTCAGCAAGGCTGCAACCAAGGAGGTAAAGGGGAAACAAAGACAATGTGCTGCTTCTTCTGGTGACATTGAGCTCTATGGATTGCTCTGCAGTACTGCTTTGAATGTCACAGTCAACCTCTATCATAGAAAGAAGCACAGCATGACAGGGATGGTCAGACACAACTTCCTGTGGATGCAAATACTAGAATTTGGATTTGATTTCAGTTAATAAGCAAAGGAAAACTTGGGGTATAACATTAAGGCTCTATGTTTCCTAGCTACTTTCAGACATTTCCAGACAACGAAGGTTCTGGGCAGCCTGATCTAGTTGAGGATGCCCTTGCTTGCTGCAGAGGAGTTTAGACTAGATGACCTTTGGAGGTCTCTTCCAACCCAGACCATTCTATGATTCTAAGTGGGACTTTGCAAACCAAACTGTGATGGCTAATCCTGAAAGTCTGCCTCTTATGACAGGTTTCTTCATTTCATGTTTTTCAGAGTGGGACTTTCTCTTCAGATTCACGTGCTTCTTGGTCTTGTACCACAGCTTTTTCAGAACCCTGAATTCAGACCTATAATCTGTTTAAAGACAGTTTGAGGGAAATTCTCTGCTTAGCTTTGCTCTGGCAGCCAAAAAGCTAGATCAATAGAAGTAAACAAGGTATTTTTTCAGAAAGTTGCCCTGAATGCCAGTTGTCCTCATACCTATCTTCAGGTGACGTTTTCTTCTTGCGGATAGTAAATGGATTGGGGGCATCCTCTTGCCTCCCTGGGATTGACAGATTTAGGAGCCATTCACTGAGCATATGGACTTTCTCTATTACTTGTTTCCTATAGCTGTGATTTTGAAGATTAGGATCTGCAATACCTGAAGTCCTGTGGCTCTCTGAGAAGGGATATCCAGCTCAGCCTTACTTCATATATAGAGTAGAGATACTTTGAACCTGGAGACAGATTACAGGAGACAGCTGTTTATATCTCTGTGAATGGTTTATGTGATATTTAACAAGACAACTCAATCCTGTACAAATAAAAAGACTTCCTCTTTTTTTTGGTAGTGATCCTGCATGAAGAATTTACTTTATAAAAAAGCTTGACCTTTTTTTACCTATATTATAGAATCACAGAATAGTCAGGACTGGAAGGGGTCTCAAGGATCATCTAGTTCCAACCCCCCTGTCATGGGCAGGGACACCTCACACTAGATCAGGTTGCTCAGAGCCACATCCAGTCTGGCCTTAAAAACCTCCAGGGATAGGGCTTCTGCCACCTCCCTGGGCGACCTGTTCCAGTGTCTCACCACCTATATGGGGAAGAATTTCTTCCTAATATCTAATCTAAATCTCCTCTCCTCTAGCTTGGATCCTTTCCCCCTATCCTGTCACTACCTGATATCCTAAAAAGTCCCTTCCCAGCTTTCTTGTAGGCCCCCTTCAGATACTGGAAGGCCACAATAAGGTCTTGTCAAAGGCTTCTCTTCTCCAGGCTGAACAGCCCCAACTCTCTCAGTCCATCTCCATAGGAGAGGAGCTCCAGCCCTCTGATCATCCTTGTGGCCCTTCTCTGGACACGTTCCAGCACATCCATATCTTTCTTGTAACTGGGGCTCCAGAACTGGACACAGTACTCCAGGTGGAGTAGAGGGGGAGAATCACCTCCCTCGACCTGCTGGTTACACTTCTCTTGATGCAACCCAGGATACAATTGGCTTTCTGGGCTGCAAGGGCATACTGATGTCTCATGTTGAGCTTCTCATCCATCAGTACCCCCAAGTCCTTCAGGGCTGCTCTCAAGCCGTTCACTGCCCTGACCCATATACTGCTTTTGTTTGCAACTTTAATGACTAGAGCAACTCTTTTCAAAACCTGACAGACAATCATATTTTCATGAACAGTAACTACAGTTCAATACTGTCAGTTTTCATAAAGATTATGCTGAAAGCCTCCTACTTTTTGGTGAAAAGTTATCTTGCAGGATACAAATCATTATGAATTTCCCAGGATAAAATTCCCGAGCCTTTGAATTGCTCAAAGAATTTCTTTAGCCATGGAAGAAGAGACTAACACTGCCTAAAGGCTGTAAAATCTCCATCACAACTGCTAAGGGATAAACACAAAAATGTTATATTTGGATACAAAACACAGAAGCCATCCAGTCATCAACAATTCACCATACAGAAAAAAATGAGGGTGGTGAGGCACTGAAACAGGTTGCCTAAAGATGTTGTTGACACTTCATTTCTGGTAATGTTCAAAGCCAGGCTGGATGAGGCTTTGAACAACCTGGTCTAGTGGAAAGTGTCCGCGACTGTGGTAGGGAAGTTGGAACTAAATGATCATTCCAACCCAAACTATTCTATGATATCCAGTAATCTTTAAGCCTTTTTACAGACACCTGAGTGCCAGCAAAGAACATACTAGAAACCCTTGCCATCCTTAGATGGTTTTATAGAAATCTGTGTGCTTAGCAAGAACAAATGTACTCTGAGTGCAGTGCAGCAAAAGTCAGTATCAATTTTGTGCTTAACATCGCACATAATCATTAGGTGCAGCATGGTATAAAGCTGCTGAGGCAAGTTTCTAGTCCTTGCTCGGCAACCATCCTTACAAACATTATTCAGGGGAGCCAAACTGGGGCTGGAAAGGGATATTTCTGAGATTATGTGGGCTTGGCAGGCAAACACTTAGTACTCTGAACTAACACAGCCACCCTTAGGTTACTGTCTGGATGTTAACAACTTTGTCACATCTGAATTTTCACCTCTTTTTTAATGGATGACAGGTCCAGTAGGGTACAGATCTTTGTGATCCTTGCACAGTTTGCACAGCAGAAAACCTCTTAGCGGAGTTTCCTGAGCAATGCGGTTCATTGCAGTGTTCAACTCCTGTAGAGCATGACAGAGAGACAGGCAAAGAATTCTTCTCATGGCAGGATTTGGATGTGAAAGAGACCTTGGTAGCTGTGAGGTATTGTAGGATTTGTGAAATGTGGCTTTAATTTCCCTCTGTACTTGAACTGAAACCCATAGTCACACACATGGATGTCTTGTGTGGTGCGTGTGGTTGCCTTGGTCTAGTACAATGTGTAGCTAAGGTAGCATTATGGATCTCTAGTTGAAAATTAGGAAACTCTGTGTGTGTGTGAAGGTGAGTTTGACTTACAAAGTTTTTAACTCTGTAAAGTTTTAGTTTCTTACCAATACCTTCATTAGGGTTCACAGTGTAAGATGGTATAGGCACCAAACTATTCATAAAAATCAGGCTTTGGAACTGAGGCATCTTTAAAGAAATACATTTACTGGAAAGTTAAAACAGCCACATTTTTTGTCTGTATTCCAGGCTTTGGTGTTTTGGTTTGGGGTTGGTTTGTTTGTGTGTTTTTCTTTTTCAGCTTTTTACTCAACAGCTTATGCCAATTATTTGCGTTATTAGAGCAGATGTCCTCCTGGACTACTGCCACTCACCTCCAAGCATGAGAAGGGCAGTGGCAGTCTGGCATGGGTGCACATACACTCTTACAGACTCACAAGGCCAGAAAAAGACAAAACCCCTGGGATAAAGCCTTGCACAATTCTAATGTGCTCAGAAGCATATCTTCATTACCTCAAAGGGATTATGGAAGTTCTCCTAAGAAGCTGACATGGGAACCAGCCCAGGTGATGTGCCCATACACCAATGCACACAGCGTAGACAACAAACAGGAGGAGCTGGAAGCTGCTAGAAAGATAAAACCTGGCTGCCATTACTGAAACTTAGCAGGAGAAATCCCGTGTCTGGAATACAGCTATCGATGGCTGCAAGGTATTCAGAAGAGAGTGGTGAGGAAGGAGGGGCAGAAATATTGCCGTCTATGTCAAGAAATTGATAGAATGTGAAGAGTTGGCTCTGAAGAATAGCCATGAGCATGTTGAAAGCCTGAAATATGAAAGGGGGTAAGAATTTGAGACTGAAGCTGGGAACCTTGTGGTTGGTGTCTGCCACAGGTCACCTGATCATGGGAAGCCTATTGACCAAGTCTTCTTACTCCAGCTACAGGAAGCTTTGCACTTGCGGTATTTCATCTTTCAGGGGACATCAACCACCCCAATATTTGCTGCAAAAGCAGGACAGTAAGCTGTAGGCAATCCAGGAGACTTCTGGAGGGCGCTGAGAATAGCTTCTTGAGCAGCCAGGTAATAGACAGTTCAACCAGAGGGAATGCAATACTGGACCTGATGGTCACAAATGCAAGTAAGCTAATCAGTGACATTAAGACTGCACGCAGCCTGGGCTGCATTGATTACACACTGGTGGAGCTCACTGTCCTGAGGGGCACGGGTCAGGCAAGGAGTAAAGTCATGATCCTGAATTTTAGGAAGACAAAATTCCATCTCTTCAAGGAGTTAGTCAATAGAGCCCCCGAGGAAACTATATCAGTACAGGCAGTTGGATGAAGGCATTGAGAGCAGCCCTGCAAAGAAGGACTTGGGGGTTTTTAAGGCCAGGCTGGATGTGGCTGTGGGCACCCTGATCTAGTGTGAGGTGTCACTGCCCATGGCAGAGGGGTTAGAACTAGATGATCCTTGAGATCCCTTCCAACCCTAACAATTCTATGATTCTATGATTCTATGCTGGTGAATGAAATGCTGGACGTGAGCCAGCAATTTGAACTCACAGCTGAAAAGACCAATTGTATCTTGGGCCATATCGAATACAACATGGCCAGCAGGTTGAGGGAGATGATTCTCTCCCTCTGTTCCACTATGATGAGACCCCACCTTAGTACTGTGTCCAGTTCTGGAGTCTCCAACACAGAAAAGACCTGAATTTGTTGGGAGCGGGTCCAGAGACGGGCCACCAAAAGGACATGAGTGATGAAACACCTTTTCTGTGAGGAAAGGCTAGGAGGGTTGGAGTTGTTCAGCCTGGAAGAGAGGCCCACTGCCAGTAACTCTCTAGGAAATTAGGAGATTTTGATTGTACTTTCAGAAACGTGTGTTTTAGACTTACATACTGTCTCAATAACATCTGCTGTCCTAGACTAAATCCTGAAACCTTTGTGTGCCAGAATGCTAGGTTTAGTAGGTTGCTTTCAAACTCTGCTGGAGTGATCCCAGCATGACTGAAATGCCAAAGGCCCAGATGGGGTCTCTCTTGGAGCTAAAGCAGCAATTGTTATCAACTGGACCCTTTGCCTCTGGTAGAAGCAGGCTCGGGGGCGTGTAGGTGACACTGACAGACCTCCACCCATTCTCATGGTTACAGCAGCATCTTTATTCTCTATTAAACTTTTAAGAGGTGCTTTAAATTGGCCGTGAAGGAGCTCCCCGGGTACAGTTTCAGATCGAGCAGCTCTCCTCACTGCTGTCGGTCGGTCTCCTCGCTGGGCTCCGCGGAGGCAGGGACAGCGGCGAACCCCGTTCCCCTCCTAGAGATCACTTTTTGGGTGGAGCGACCTCGGCGCTTCTCCGGAGCGTTCTTCCCCAGGGAAGCGGCGGGACGAGCCTCCGGCGGCGGAGAGAGCGCGCAGGGGGCGCGGACGGGGCGGTGGCAACCGGGGGAAGGCAAGGGCTGGCGTCAGGCGCTGGGCAGCCACTGGCACGGGAGCTCTCCGCTCGCCTCGCCTCCCGCCGCGGGGCATAAAGGCACCTGAGCCGGAGCCCCGTGCCGCCGGAGCGGGGAGCCGACGGGAAGCGGCGACGGCCGAGCAAGCGTGCGGGGGTCGAGCCGGGCCCCGCCGCGCAGCCCCTTCCATGCGCCTCGCTGGCGGAGCCGGCCCCCCACGGGCGGCGGCCTCGCCCGGGAACGGCAGTCGGTGGCGGCCCGCAGAACCTGGCGACGGCAGCAGCCCCAGCCCCGAGGCGTGGTCGGGGTCACCCAACGGCAGCCTGGGCGGCTGGGACCCCTTCGGGCGGGACGAGGAGTTGGCGAAGCTGGAGATCGCCGTGCTGGCCGTCACCTTCGCCGTGGCAGTGGTGGGCAACGGCAGCGTGTTGTTGGCCCTGCGGCGCACGCCGCGCAAGGCGTCCCGCATGCACCTCTTCATCCGCCACCTCAGCCTGGCCGACCTCGTGGTGGCTTTCTTCCAGGTGTTGCCCCAGCTCTGCTGGGAGGTGACCCACCGCTTCCACGGCCCCGACGGGCTCTGCCGCGTCGTCAAGCACCTGCAGGTCTTCGGCATGTTCGCCTCGGCGTACATGCTGGTGGCCATGACCGCCGACCGCTACATCGCCGTCTGTCACCCACTGAAAACTCTGCAGCAGCCCACCAAACGCTCCTATGGGATGATCGCGGCGGCCTGGGCGCTCAGCCTGCTGCTCAGCACCCCGCAATACTTCATCTTCTCCCTCAGCGAGGTGGAGCGAGGCTCACAGGTCTACGACTGCTGGGCGCACTTCATCATGCCCTGGGGTCCCCGCGCTTACATCACCTGGATCACCGGCGGCATCTTCGTCGCGCCCGTCCTCATCCTCGTCACCTGTTACGGCTTCATCTGCTACCACATCTGGCGCAACGTCAGGGGCAAGACGCGCCCGGGGGAGGAGGCGAGCGGCGGGCGGCGGGCGGGCGGCAGCGGCCAGCAGCATGGGCTGCTTCTTGCCCCCTGTGTTGTCAGCAGCGTCAAGACCATCTCCCGCGCCAAGATCCGCACCGTCAAGATGACCTTTGTCATCGTTTCGGCGTACGTCGTGTGCTGGGCGCCATTCTTCACCATCCAGATGTGGTCTGTCTGGGACCAGCGCTTTTCCTGGGTCGGTAGGTGCCGGGGAGGCCCCGCTGGGCACCGGGATAGATCTCCGAAGGTTTCCCCTCGGCCGTACCGGCCCGCCTGGGGCGGAGCAGCCGGCTCTCCCGGGGAGGGGTGCAATTCTGAGGCGAGAATGGGGGAGACGGGGCGCTGGAGTCGAGAGCGTGACCGAGGCGAGCCATCACTAAATGGGCTGCTCTCCCGCTGTGACAGCGGCTGAACGCTCTCCTCCCCGCAGGCGCCGGTGTGCGGAACGGTGGGCAAGCCCTCGGGCCCGCCTCGCCAGCACAGCCCGTACTCCCGGACGGGGCGGCCCCGGGGAGCTGCGGTGCGGGGCAGCGGGGCTCAGGGCGGACTGTCCAGGGGAGCAGCCGGAGCGGAGCGGCTGCTTATGGCTGCTGGGTCCCTCGGACGGAGCAGCAGCTACCGAGTTCTCATCCAGAGCAAAAGTAGCGGATGGGAGCTGAAATGTTTGCTCCGGTAATTTGAACCAGTAATATTTTCTTCCGTTTGAAAATTAATAAAACTTTAGAAACGTTCTGTGTTATTTTTAAGCATACACACTATGTCAAGAGTATTATACTACCAAGGAACTTCCTGAGCCTTCTCTCCCGTAACTGCCTTGCGTGTACGTTTTCTGCAGCCTAATAATGGAATTGAGTGCAGGCTTAACTCCGACGCCTTCCTCTCAATACAGCAGTCACCCCTGAGTAGCTCCATTAGACAGCCACCAGTTCTCATGAAAGAGTGGCAATATAGTATTTTGGAGACACTCGTCTCACTGTTAATTCTGGCTGAAAATAATTGGTGAGTTTAGAAGTTATTACATAGGGAATGTCAGGCAAGATACAGTCATCTACTCTTTCCTCATAACAAGAAAGCAGGATGCCCAATTTTGGAATTCAGGGTTGGGGACTTTTTGGGTTGGTTGGTTTGGTTGGTTGTTTTGGTGGGGGGGTGATGTGTGCTTTGTTTGGGGTTTTGCTTTTGGTTGTTTGCTTGTTTGGTTGATTTTTTTTAATATCCTCAAAATATCATTTGCTGTATAGTGAAAGCGTTGATTGTCCCTAATATGGGAATAAAAACAAGCCTAAAATGCACATCTCTACAGAGAAATAAATGCTTGAAGTAGATAAATATTTTTTCTTTACTTCAAAATAAATGGAAACTTAATTGAACAGACAGGTATTTGGTAGGTTTATTTGAAGACATTCTTTGAATCTACAGAACTGCATAACACAGCAGTTACTTTTTTTTTTTTGAGATTTGATATTTACAGAGAAAGATCACTAACTTATTAGATGAAATATATATTTAGAATATTTTATAATTTAACTAATTTTGAGGAGAGAAGACCATAACTGTTTTATGGCATATGGCTAGTGTCTGGTTTTCCCTGAAGTAAAATTTGTCCAACCTCTGAAATCCAGGTTTGATTCACAAGCCAGTAGTTATTTGGGCATTCAACACTTTCCAGAATGCAAATGTAAACAACAAAATTCAATATTATTGAAGGCAGTGGGAAATCAGTGGGAATTTTGCCACTGCCCTCCAAGGTAACCAATTTTTAAAACAGAAGTCTGAATACAAACTGTTCCGTATTTAAAGCATGAGCTTATCAACACATGGATAAACATCAGTGGAAATGGGACTAAAGTATTATTCTGGATTAATTGTTCCATAATCTGTGTCAGAGCTTTTTGAAGTTTGTTCAGACAAACTCCCACTGACTTCAATGGCAGCCTTACATAAACAAGAATTTTTTTTATTATGTCCTCATTACTCATTTCAAATCCTGCTGCTTAACTTTTAGACCTGCAATTATTCACAACAATAAATCCAACAGCTAATGAATCAATTGACTGAGTAGTGCAAATGTTCTTTTGATGATTAAAAAGCTTTCTTCCCCCCTCCCCCCCTAGATTCTGAAAACACTGCGACTACTGTCACAGCTCTGTTGGCCAGTCTGAACAGCTGCTGTAACCCATGGATCTACATGTTCTTCAGTGGGCACCTCCTGCAAGACTGCATACAGAGCTTTCCTTGCTGCCAAAAATTAAGGCAAACTCTGAGTAAAGAAGATTCAAACAGTAACAGCAGGCGACAGACTTCTTTTACCAATCACAGAAGCCCAACCCACAGCCTGAATACCTGGAGAGAGTCACCCCACTCCAAATCAACCAGCTTCATCCCTGTTCCAACCTGAGATAGACCCAGGGCAGGCTGGGCTTGCTGCCCCAAAACAGCACTTGGGAAGGTTAAGGCACAGAACTTTATGCTGGTCATAGGTGTCAGGCATGGTAACAAGAAATGACTAAGTTCTCCGTAAGATAAAATGTGCCACATTGCTCAATAAAGTATTCTACAGTCTGTAAGTTATTTTCTGAAAGGTGTTAGGACTTGGGCCACCGATCAGGAAAGTGTGACAACAATAAAGCAATTATTTTTCTAAGTAGAATTTATTATTTTAAGTTTCTTTATTTTTGAAATACTATGTGCATTGGTTGCTTGCTGTGGAGTGGAGTTGGCCTGTCTTGGGGTAACTCTACTCTCTAGTGTTAATGTCTAAAACTTCCCACGACTGTCCAATGAATTCACAGGGAAAGAAGATTATATGAGCAAGATCACAAAACAAAAAGACACAGATAGGCTCTGCGTCATTGTCAGTTTAATTGATTATACTGCTTTATCTTGTAAAGGTCTAGCAGCTCTCAGGTACTGAAATGTAATAGCCCGTGTGAAGGCAAATCCTTCAGTGCTGTCAATGTTTGTATGTGTATTGCGGAGTTTCACTTTTAGGGTAACATTTCCTCTTCCCTTTATGTTCATGGAAGTTATACAGCAGGTTTAAATTTTTTTTCTTAATCCTTATTTCTTTTTTGTATTGTTGCACCTACCTTGATTCCTTGATTTTTTAAAAAAACTGATTGAAAAAAATCTGTTGGTAAATAGTTATGCTAAGCTATGACTGGCTCAGCACTGTTACAAACATACACTAAGAAAATTCATGGCTACCAGAACTACTTTCTTTATGGATGAGAATTGAATCTTTTTTGTATTCTTGTTGGTTTGGGTTTTTTTGTTTGGTTCCCCCCTCATTAAGACAGCTAGGTTCAAGCCACCTTTGATTGTCAGGCAAACAGCCCCCTAAATTTGGAAGAATGTGGCTGTTTGGTAAGGGCTGAAGAGTCAGTATATTCCAAGACATGGATTTCAGAGTCAGATTTACAAGCCTTCTGGGAACATATAAAAATTGTCAATGTTGTTGGGCTTGTTCCTTTTTTTTTTTTTTTTTTGACAAATCATGACAGAATAATCCTCAAAATTCACAGTAAACTGCAGTTAAAAGTTATCACAAGACTTTTACTAAAGTATTCAAGGTGTGCTGGTTTTCACTACAGTGCGTGGCAAGTCAAATTGTAGTTCTTGCAGCCTGTAAATAATGCATTTACATCTTTCCATGGAATCCCATTTTACCTGGAAGTTGGATTTTTAAGTTCCAGTTTTGCTGTGCTTTTAAATTCATGAGGATCTCTTTGAAAAGTAAAGCTACCTGTTTGCTCCATTTTCCCAAGCCCTCTGGCTCCTGAAATCCAGATGTTCCCCTAGCACATGTGCAGGATTTCTGATGCAGTCCCAGCTGGCTTGCTAGAGCAGTGCCTCTGGGCATCCTGATCTAGTGTGAGGTGTCCCTGCCCATGGCAGGGGAGTTGGAACTAGATGATCCTTAAGGTCCCCTTCCAACCCTGACAATTCTGTGATTTTGTGACACATGCATGGATGCATAATATGTATGCTTAAGTTTGCAAGGTGGAACCTCAGCAACAGCTTTCTCTTTCCCACCAAAACTAGACAAACAAAATTGCTTTTCTAATTGCTTGAGGGAAAAAAAGGCATGGTTTTCACTGAGGATAGTGCTGGCTCTGTGCTTGTCTCAATAAGGGTAGCAGGAATTAAAAGGGCTAGGTGTAGGATATGATCATATTCAACCTGTTGTCCACTCCAGAAGCTCCCAGACCTAACATAGATATATTCCCAAAGAATAAGGAAGATTATAGATGAAAAAATACTTTGATTTTGTTGTCACTGAAGAAAATCTAGTCTAATCATAGAATCACAGAATGGGTTGGCTTGGAAGGGACCTGCAAAAGTCATCTAGTCCATTCCCCTCTGCAGTCAGCAGGGACATCCTCAACTAGATCGGGTTGCCCAGAGTCCTGTTGAGCCTCACCTTGAATATCTGCAGGGATGGGGCCTCAAATACCTCTCTGGGCAGCCTGTGGCAGTGTTCCACCACCCTTGTGGTAAAGAACATGTTCCTAACATCCAATCTAAATCTGCTCTTCTCTAGTTTGAATGTTTTACGGAATGTTATTAAAAATTATTGAATGTTATCCATAACACTAGAACCCAAAGGACAGTACAGTGGAATGGCTCATATTTAATAAACTGTCTTTTTCACCACCTTTAGTACACAGATGTTACTGCAGCTCTCACCAGTTCTGAGTGAAGGTTTGTTTTGCTTTAGTTATGCTTTGTTTTGCTTTAGTTATGCTTTAGTCTGAAAAAAAAAATGCATGCAGTGGCATTGGGTGTGTGTATATTTGTGCACGTAACAGGTACTGCATATGTTTTACAAGTAGGTAGTTCACAGTTACTGAAATTGCCAATGTTTCAAGTTAAGTACACTATCCTTTGCCTTTCTTTCTACTTGTATTACTAGTTTATTTGTACATAAAAAAAATTATATATATATATTAAAAAGCACTTGGCTGTACTAGTGGAATGTTCATGTTTGTGACACTGAATTGTTTCTCTGTTACACTTTATATTCAAACCACAAAGGTGACAAGAAAACACATGTGAAATGTTGAAAATAAAACTAAGGTGGGAAATGACCAATATCACAGAATCACAGAATGTTAGGGGCTGGAAATGACCTCAAAAAGTCATCCAGTCCAACACCCCTGCTAGAGCAGGATCACCTAGAGCAGATCACACAGGAACGCATCCAGGCAGGCCTTGAATATCTCCAGAGAGATAATAAAATTTAAAAAGTAAACAGGCTCAAAATTATACTTTTCAGTTTCTTCCAAATGTGTTACAAAATCTAGGCTTATACTTGGGGCTTGTCACTCGATCTGTAAGTGTTCTTCAGTTTCTGTAATTGTACTGACAGCACCACTTAGCAATATTTGGATTCCAGGCTTTTTTTTTTTTTTTTTAAATACTGAAGATTTGGTTTTTTTCACATAATTGTAACATGGGAAGATAGAGCTTATGTTTTTTAATTGTTCATCTGTGGAGGTGGATTTTTTCACAGCTGCTCTGGGTGGCTTATCATGAGGCCACACTAATGAAAACAGAAGGAAAGATGGAATTGTGAAACTACTGTGCATTTAAAGCATGGAAACGTTCCAATAAATCTGCACTGATGAGAAGTATTTTATTTCTTTTCCTTGACTAGATATTGCAAAGCCAGAAACATGTTTGCTTATACTCCATGTATTTTTTTGCAAAATACAAAAAATTCTTAATTAGTTTGAATGAGTTGTTTCCAGTAAAAGCTTTAAGAAGTGAACAAAACTAAAATATTTTTCTATAGTGCATGAAGGACACATACAAAGAAGGAACCTGGAAACTGCTTTCCAAGATGTGCTTCTAGCATTGTTAAAACATCTAATGGAGCAGTTACTCATTTTCTAAATAGATCACAGGATCAGAGGGTGTTAGGGGTTGGAAGGGACCTCTGGAGGTCTTCCAGTCCAACCCCCCTGCCAGAGCAGCACCATAGAATCTAGCACAGGTCACACAGGAACACATCTAGACAGGGTTCGAAAGTCTCCAGAGAAGGAGACTCTACAACCTCTCTGGGGAGCCTGTTCCAGTGCTCTGTGACCCTTACAGTAAAGAAGTTCTTCCTCATGTTGAGGTGGAACTTCCTGTGCTGTAGTTTACATCCACACAAAAGAGTAAGTCCAGCTAGTCTTGAAAAAGGCAGGGAACTGCTGCAAATAATCTAAGTCATGCAGAATGCTTTGTGCAGGCATGTAAAAACAAACAAACAACAATCACAACTAGTCCCTGCTGAGCTTTGTTAGAGCCAACCAGCATGGGTCTGCTTCTCCCAGGACCAGTCCTGGGTTGGACTGTGTTAATGGATTGATACTGCATTGCTGTTTTGGTACAACTGCTCAGTAATTTGTCATGTCTCGGTATAAACTTGCTTGGGGTAACAGTTTACATGCAAATCAGCCTTAGGTCTTCATAAGGACATTTTTAGCTGAATTCCTGACACAGTCCACTGGGTTACTCCATTTCTGAAAAGCAAGGCTGTGGAGGCAGCATTGGGATTGCAAAGCTTTCTTCTCAGCTATATGTTGAGGAGATTAGCAAGTCTCTGTATTTCTAGGTGGACCAAGATATTGCTGTGTACAGGTAGGCTTTCCTCTAATCAGAGAAGAATCTTGTACACGTTTCTGATATATTGCACATTTCAAATCCTCTCCACATCTCCATTATGCTTTTTTCAGAGTGGTGGGTGGGAGGGGAGAATTAGGGTTGCACTTTCTGAAGTGCTCTGCAAGCGAAGGACAATTTTCAGAAAATATTCTGAGGACTAGTGGAAGGACATCTCCAAATTTGCCATCTCTTCACTGGTTTAACAGAATTACCAGAATACATCCACATGGAGGAAACCTCAGACCTCATCAGGTCCAACCTTTGACCCGGCATTGAAGGGTCAACACTAAACCGTGTCCCTAAGTGTCAGGCCCACACTCCACTTGCACACCTCCAAGGACAGTGACTCCACCACCACCCTGGGCAAACCACTCCAATGTTTGATAACCCTCTCAGTGAAGAAGCATTTTCTAATATGTAGCCTAAATTATTTAAGCAGGCATGAAGATTTATTGTTCTCTGCATAAATAAGGACTACAGTCTCATGACTGTCAATTGTTAAATTGATTGTGCTCATACCCTGCAACAGGACAAAGTGCTATTGAAATCACAGCCCTCCTTCCGTGGCAGTGTTTTATTACATAGGACTGTAGCATTTCATTTTTGTTGCTCTAATGCAGTAGACCTGTGGGACCTGTTTAAACAGATTTATGAGCTTTCCTTCTGCCACTGGTCAAAAAACAGAGCCTCAACAGGACTGAAGAAAAAATTCCCCATGATTCCCATTTTGACTTATGAATGACTCATTAGGATATGTTTCTTATATGTTGTCTCTCTTAACATGAATCATTCCAGGCTGTGGCCCTTGAACCAAGGCATTTTCTGTCTAACTCAGAAAAAAAAAAAACCCTACCAATTGCAGAGCCTCAGAACCAAGACAGAAAGTATTGCTCCTGCAGGGCACAAATATCCTGAGCAATGGCATCATAAGGAACAGAAGCCATCTTGACATTGGTGTTCCTCTTTGTGTTCATCTGTGCCATTTCTCTCTAATCTAGCTGGTAGGCACAGGTAGGAAACTACTGCTGCCCCATTTTCACTGTTGTCTACTCCCTCTTACAGGCACTGGCAGGACACTGGGAGGTCTGGATTATATTTCCAAGTGACAATGGCCACATACCCAGTAATGGTCAAGTTAATTCACTGATGCCTGAGTTATCCATCTGCAGTTCAGGGCAATAAAGTTTATCTTGCTCCATAAGTTCCTATAGGAAAATATGGAGAAAAAGCTCTATGTACAAGTTCACTATCCCTTCTCAAACAAAGCACTGGCACCTTGGAAGCAAAACATGACAAAACTGGCACTAAAAGTTACTTATCACCCCAGGCCATTCTGGATGATGAGAAACAGATAACCAGAGACCAGTGTGATTGCTTCAGCTACAGCCTCTCTTGTCCCTGGTAATGGTTGCGGCAGCAAGACTGAGGACAGAGCCCACAGAAGCAGCAGCAGACAGGATTGCCATTAAGACACATTCAATTCAAAGTCCTTTTGGAGGAAGGAATGTGGATCCTATCAAATAAAAAGCCTACAGTGAATCTTGGGAAAGAGATGAACTGGTGACTCAGAGAGTAAATAAACCATGTCCTAGTCAAAAGATGATTTGAAAGAATCAAGATGCTTTCTATTTTGTAATTGTAACTATGAATAGGAGCACCTCTTGTATGAGGACAGGCTGAGAGTTGTGGTTTTCAGTCTGCAGAAGAGAAGGCTCTAAGGAGACCTTTTTGTGGCCTTCCAATATCTGAAGGGGGCCTACAAGAAAGCTGGGGAGGGACTTCTTATGGTGTCAGGTAGTGATAGGATTAGGGGGAATGGATCCAAGCTAGAGGAGAGAAGATTTAGATTAGACATTAGGAAGAAGTTCTTCACCATAAGGGTGATGAGACACTGGAACAGGTTGTCCAGGGAGGTGATAGAAGCCCCATCCCTGGAAGTTTTAAAAGCCAGGCTGCATGTGGCTCCAGGCAACATGATCTAGTGTGAGGTGTCCCTGCTCATGTCAGGGAGGTTGGAACTTGATGATCCTTGAGGTCCCTTCCAACCCTGACAACTCTGTGATTCTGTGTGATTCTGTGAATATATGATTTATATATTCAGAAAAGGAGCCCCTTTTCCAGTAAGTATCAAGTAAGTATCTCCTCTGAGATGACTAGCTACAAGAATACTTTTAAAAAGGGACAACAATCCCTTCAAGTTAAGCATTCAACATGCAACTTGTAGGGGCTTGACCCCCACCAATATATACATATCCTGCGGGAAATGTGGGCAGTCACAAACCTTTAAGGCAGGAGAAAGGAAGAAACCTAAATACCAATCTCCTTTTTGGAAAGAGGTGATAAAGTCAGTCTAAATGTCATAACAGATGCCTAAATCTTCAAGCTAAAAGGCATCAGTCCTCCTAGTATTTTAGAATGCTTTTGGCTGTTGTGGAAGTGAAGAGTGGTGGATGAACAATCCTCTCAAGAGATCTACTTGAGAGAGTCCAACAGAGGGCTACAAGGATGATGAAGGGACTGGAGCACTGCATTGTGAGGAAAGGCTGAGAGACCTGGGGCTGTTCAGTCTGAGAGGAGAAGACCGAGAGGGGATCTAATAAATGTACATAAATATCTGAGGACTGGGTGTCAAGAAAGAAGGGGCAGCTCACTTGTGCCCTGTGATAGGACAGGAGGCAATGGATGTAAACTACAGCACAGGAAGTTCCACCTCAACATAAGGAAGAACTTCTTCACTGTAAGGGTCACAGAGCACTGGAACAGGCTCCCCAGAGAGGTTGTGGAGTCTCCTTCTCTGGAGACTTTCCATCCCCATCTGGGTATGTTCCTGTGTGACCTGTGTTTGATTCTAGTGCTGCTCTGGTAGGGGGGTTGGACTCAAAGATCTCCAGAGGTCCCTTCCAAACCCTAACACCCTGTGATCCTATGAACCCAAAGGATTTTGAGGCATTTAATGTTTTAGCATTCTTATCAAAAGGAGCAACTTGCTTTGGAAGTGGTCAAATGTTTTCCTAAGTAAGAATAGTAACTGTAAATTTGTGTCTAAATAACAAAAAAATTGGATAGTAAATGCTCTCTCCTGACTCACTGCAAAGCAGGCAGACTTAACCAGTAAACATCTGCTGCTTGGGGTAGGCACAGACAAAAGCATCCTCTGAAATACTGCAGGTATATCACCTCAGCAGAAACCACAGGTAACAATTCACTCTGCTGTTGGCAGAGATCAGAAGAACAGTGAAATCAAATCATCAGACTAATTTGCCACACACTTTCAGAGAAGGAGCACACATTTTTAAATAGCCCCCATAACATTTTCTAAATGTGAGACATTTCAGTGTTTCCATGGGAGCAAAGGAAGGCTTCCAGGTGTTACACAAGACACTAGGACTGAGTCCAGTAAGACACTTGTACATCCACATGGAGTTCAGTCCTTCTGGAGTTCTATTATGTCCAGAGCTTCAAATGCTATGAGGGCCAATAAAGAATTACATGCAATAAACAATAAAAGTAAAATCAACATTTGTGTGTCTGTACACAATACAATTTCCCAAACTAGACTGTGCTTGTCTTTTTCAAAAATTGGCAGAGATTTAGTTACCATAGCTCTGAAAACCTAATTCACCATGAAGCTGATGTTCAGAGGCTCAAGAATCCTACGTTCTGATGCAGAGTTACAGATGCTCTTTTTTAAATGGATAGGATAAATTTTACCTTTTATTAAATTGATAGGTTTAAAACTTATCAGTTAACAACATGTTATTAAATTGAATAGAAGACGTGCAAATGAGGAAAGGGTTCTACCTTTGTTCTCTTTTTCTGTTTTGTTTGGTGTTTTTTTTTTGGAACACCTATTTGTGGCAATTTCCCTGTAAACTGCATTCTGAACAGATTGTACTGGAGTTGAGATGATCCAGCTTGACTTGCTCTTTCAACACAAAATTTATCATTAGTGCTTATTCTTCAGTCTCACATAGTGTAATTAGACAGCAAATTATCATTTCTTCCCAAATTCATGACCCGAGTGTCTCAATATAGGCAATGAAAGCTGGAGAACACACAGGCAGGTTTTATTTTTTGTGAACATACCTGCAGTGCAGGTGTATCCATCTGAGGAAGAGTGACTATTTTTGTAGCCAGGGCACAACTGCTTTTGGGGCTCCAGAGAGTCATCATATGGAAGATGTGAACATCAGGAGAATGTTACCCTTCATGGATATATATGGGCCAGAAGACTCTTTATTAATTTATTGTGGTGGCAGGTAGTTCACCTGTACTGCAGATAGCTGTCTACAGGTACTATTGGTTTTATTGTCGGATCTCAGTAGAGACCTCCATGCTACTAGTTCAGGATTTTACTTTATTTCAGGGAAACTGCAAAAGGTTGACCATGAGCCAGAATGTGCTCTTGTGGCCAAGAAGGCCAATGCCATTCTGGGGTGGATTAGAAGGACTGTAGTTAGTAGGTTGAGAGAGGTTCTCCTCCCACTCTACTCTGCCCTGGTGAGGCTACATCTGGAGCATTACATCCAGTTCTGGGCCCCTCAGTTCAAGAAGGACCTCAGGGAACTGCTTGAAAGAATCCAGTGCAGAGACACAAAACGATGAAGGGAGTGTTTATAAACATGTAAAGGGTGAGTGCCAAGAGGATGGAGCCAGGCTCTGCTTGTTGATGCCCAAAGACAGGGCAAGGTGCAATGAGTGGAAATTGAGGCATAAGAAGTTCCATGGAAACAGGAGGAAAACCTTTTTCTTTGTGAGTGACAGAACACTGGAACAGGCTGCCCAGGGGGGTGTGGATTCTCCCTCTCTGGAGATATTTGAAACCTGCCTGCATGGTTCCAGTGTGATCTGCTCCAGGTGATCCTGTTCTGGCAGGGGGCTTGGACTGGATAATCTTTCGAGGTCCCTTCCAACCCCTAACATTCTGTGATTCTGCGGTGTTACATCTGATTGCATCCTTTTAAATTGAATGGAGCTGATGATGCCATCCCAACAGTTAAGAAAGGGTGACTTGTATTGTAAAAGTTTTGCCAGCTGTGTGCCTTTGTCATGTTCAAAGAAAGACCAAATCCAAAATGAGCCTAGAGATCGATTTACCTCCTCCCTGCCAGATGACATCTCTGGCCTTATAGAACCAGAATGCTCTCCTAGATCTGATCTCTCCATATGTCCCATCTGTGCATGCTGAACATTTTCAGTTTTCAACTCCTTTGTTGTTAAAGGTGGATTTGCAAATTGCTAATTAGACAGAACTCTCTTCATACTCAGATAATATAATCCTAAGGGTCAATCTGCAACACAGAGAAATATATCTTATTTCACAAAGTGTTAGGACCAGAAAAAACTGTCAAGGTAATACCTCAATTTTTGGTAATGTGTGGAGAATAAAAGGCAACAATAAGGAAAGCAAGCGTGACATGTTAAGTAGCTCTGCCACGTACAGCATGTGAAGTCCTGCTTTCCTAAGAAATACCATAATTATTAAAACTTTGAGACTGCAATCAGTGTAAAATGGTTTGCACCTGATGCCATCAATGACTGTTTTCAACATGAGCAGAAGCTCTCTAAGAGAAAGGGAAGCAATGATTGTGGTCAACAACTTTCCCTCTCAAGTGTTTAAATCAGAAGTGCAAGCATGTAATGTTTTAATGGAAAAAAACCCAGATTTGACCTCTTTGATCAAACGTGTCCTTTTTCCACAGAAGATGTTGGGTTCATGTAAAATAAAGAAACAAACTCTATGTGCCTCCAAGTTCACGTACCCCATGGTCTGTGTGAGGAGGCCAGGAGTGTCTCTGGCTTCCCAGTTGCATTTCCCCAGCATAGGGAAAACAAGGAACATTAACCAGCCACCCCAGGAGCCTCCTCAGCACACTCCAGTTCCTGCTAGGAAGAATCTCTGGTTTGACAATATTAACTCCTCATGTACCAACCTGATTGAGTTTCTTGAGTTTCTTTTCATCACAATTTTTAAGCCCTCTTGAAGGCAAGGATACAAGGGAGCCCAGAGACTCACTTGGACACTTGCATTTGTTGTTCTTGTCCATGAACCCAGGAGGAGGGTACATGCAGGGATTACTTGCACTGCTGCTGGGCTGGCAGCAGGGCACAAGACCTGCACTGCTCCAGCTCCAAGTTAACAGGCTCCAAGTTATCCACCAGACACACTGGAGAGTATGCTGCAGTACCTTCAAGGAAGGTCTTCCAGACAACCAATGTGAGTACCCATCTCCCTCGTCTCTGTATGGGCCTGCAGGGAACCTGAATCTTTTCCAGGAGATAAGTGGTTAAGGTCTTTTCCCACACACTTCTACTTGGGATGGGAACATTTCCAAAAAAAGGGTCTGAAATTCCTCTGCAGTGAGAAGACAGTTCATGCACTTGCATGAACTGAGGCAGCTGAATGTGGGCAAGCAGTGTGCCCAGATGGCCAAGAAAGCCAATGGCATCCTGGCTTGGATTAGAAATGCTGTGTCCAGCAGGAGTAGTGAGGTGACTGTACCCTTGTACTCAGCTCTGGTGAGGCCACACCTTGAGTATTGTGTTCAGTTTTGACACCTCAATACAAGAGAGAATTGGAGGTGCCAGAGCAAGTGCAGAGGAGGGCAACAAAGCTGAGGAAGGGCTTGGAGAATAAATCTTATGAGGACTGACTGAAGGAGCTGGGGATGGTTAGTTTGCAAAAGAGGAGGCTGAGGGGAGACCTCATTGCTCTCTACAACTACCTGAAAGGATGTTGTGGAGAGGTTGGTGCTGGTCTCTTCTCACAGGTAATTAGTGATAGAACAAGAGGGAGTGGCCTCAAGCTGTGACTGGGTAGGTATACACTGGACACCAGGAAAAAGTTTTTCACAGAAAGAGTGGTCAGACGTTGGAATGGGCTACCTAGGGAGGTGTTTGAGTCACCAACCCTGGATGTGTTTAAAGGTGGTTTGGATGTAGTACTTGGGGATGTGGTTTAGGGCTGAACCTTGTAGAGTAGGGTTATCAGTTGGATTTGGTGATCCTGAAGGTCATTTCCAACCTGAATGTTTCTGTGATTCTGTGAATAAGTATAAAGAGCAGAAAAATATCTTGGGGATGAAATGAGAGCTAATAGGAGTTTCTGGTTGTTTGTGGTTGGGGGTTTTTGTTTGGTTTGGTTTCGTTTTTTTAATACCACATGTGGTAGCTGAGACTCCTTTTGGTGAACTTGTTAGCCAGAGCTGGGAAATACTGCAGTAGGTCTGTCTCTTGATATCTGGTGTTTTATGGGAGAATAACAAATTTTGTGGTTCAAAAGAGCACTAACAGATCTCAGTGTCGCTGAGTTCTGTGCTTGACCTGACACTGTGAAACCACCACCACTTTCTTACATTAAGCACTGACAAAAATTCAGTAAATGTACCTACACATATTTTGACTTAAAGCTTTTTTTCCCCAACCAGCTCTAGTCATGAAAGTTTCAATGTAAGATTTCAAAGCATCATTTTCTGCTGATAGAGGTTTATCACAAAATGGTTTATTAAGACAAGAATATAAACCATTTGTTTATTAATATTATCCTTTAGCATTTGTGGTTTATGACTGATCACATTTTAGTGGTCAGGTTGGTTTTTTTCCTTTATTTTGATCTCTCCAGCTTGTCCTGGGAGTATAGTTTCCAACATGTTTGGAAATATTCCTCTAAGAAAACTTCAAGATAGACCCCTCAGTTCAAGAAGGACCTCAGGGAACTGCTTGAAAGAGTTCAGCACAGAGCCACAAAAATGATGAAGAGAGTGGAACATCTTCCTTATGAGGAGAGACTGAGGGAGCTGAGGGCTCTTTAGCTTGGAGAAGAGACTGAAGGGTGACCACATTCATGTTTATAAAGATGTAAAGGGTGAGTGCCAAGAGGATGTAGTCAGGCTCTTATGGGTGATGTCCGGTGACAGGACAAGGGGCAAGGGGTGGGGAAGTTGAGGCATAGGAAGTTCCATGGAAACATGAAGAAAACTTTTTTCCTTGTGAGGGTACTGGAACAGGCTGCCCAGGGCTGGTTGTGGAGTCTCTGTCTCTGGAGATATTCAACACCCACCTGGATGTGTTCCTGTGTGATCTGCTCTAGGTGATCCTGCTCTGGCAGGGGGTTGGACTGGATGATCTTTCCAGGTCCCTTCCAGCCCTTACCATTCTGTGATATCAGATGCTTGTTTTCTTTCCAGTGAAAAAGCCAGAGCAAACCAACATATTGCTAATTAGCAGACATGTGGATAGCTTATGCCAAACGTTTGGATTAATCAGTTATAAAACACAGATATTTTAAAAAGCACTTTCTTCAGACTCTGTAATTTATAGGTATTATGTGACAGAGGGTACCCATTTTTCAAAATTGAATTCATCTGAAATGGGAAGCATTCAAGATCATTCTTTGTCTGTTATTAATCTTCTTAACCCGAAGTTCTTTTCTGTCCTGCAGTGATGTACTATTCATGACAGAATACTTCTATCATATTACAGAAATTTTTTCCACGTACAATACCATAATCTGTATTCTTATCTGGCCTGTAAATTACAGAATCCTCTGCATATTACAGACACCAGTTACAAGAATAAAGCTGAGCAAGCATGCCTTCAATTAATTTAACTTTGATCTTTTGTGTAGCTATGTCATAAGAAAGGATTCATCTCTTCATTTCAGTGCTTTTCACTGAAAACCTTTGAACAAAAAAGGAAGCTTGCTCTGGAGGCAGACTCAGGTCTGCCATCTCTTGTAGGCAGCCTTGTCTGCTTTCACTGCTTGTTCCCATGTTATGTGCAATGAGGTAGTAGCAGTGAAGGAATGATAATTCACAAACAGTCTTTGTCACAAAAGGAAATGGCTGCACATCTATAGCTTTGATAATGGGACAAGGATCGTATGAAACAGAAATAACACCAGTTTTGACTCCTCTTCGTGACCCCAAGGACTAGAGAAGGCCAACATACATCTCCCTGTAGCAGGCTGTGTTCGAGGAGCCTACCCTAGTGTTCCAGGCTTCTCAGCCTATGCTATTTTAGTTTCAAGCAGCTTGTGTGCCTCTGGAGGCTAATACTAACCCACTAAAGGCATGGCTTTACATAGCACTGCCTTAGGCTCCCAGGATGGGCGTCCACTACATTTCTGGGCAGGATGTCCCAGCACAGTTTGTAGCTGTTCCACTCTGCTGGGAGTGTGGCAATCCCAAGACAAGCTGGGTTTCATCCTTTCTGAAACCACCCTTTGAAGGAGGGTGGCAGGCTGCTACTGGAGCACCCTGTGGCTTCTCTTTGCCAGAAGAAACAAACTCACTCCCTCAGTCTCTTCTCACACCACTGAGTACCCTGGCAGCTGCCACTGGACCTTCGCTAGTTCTTCCACATCCCTCTTCAGCAGGGGGTCCAAACAGGACACCATTCCACCTGTGGCCCTACCTGCAGCAAGCAGAGCTTGATCTGCAGGTCAGTCTTAATGTAGCCTAGTTCCCTGCTTCTGCTTGTTCCCAGTCAGAGTGCGCTATTTGTTCTTGTTGGCCTGGGTACTCCTTGTGTGCACAAATCCTTTGGGCAGGGCTGACCATTCCAGGAAGCACTCTGCACCACTGCTTCTTGAACTTGCCTTCTCCACACCAGGCTTATGGCAGCTTCCTTCCCCAGCAGGTTTAGACAGCCATGATGGTATTTGCCATGGTGGTATTTGCTATGATGTTATTTCCCAGAGACTGGACCACAGCCACAGTGGAAGGTGTCCTCATCAACACTGATTTCCCACCAAGGATCTTTGTCTGCTCCACAGTCACACTGGGGCACAACCCTCAGCCCATTGGGGCTCTACTGGGGATCAGAGCTTCCTCAGCCCACCTCTGTCCTGGGTGGGGAAGTAAGTCCTTGCCAGAGATGTGCAGGCAGTCAATGGCTGTACTGGATACTAAACCAAAGCATCCAATTCACAGTGCTTTAAACCACCAGACAATCAGAGAGCTGACCTCCTGGGAGAGAAAATGTCCAAGAAAGTACAAATAAGCACTGGAGGGAATTCTTCTTGGTTTTCCCCAGAGTTTAGCAATTTAAATTCTTTATAAAATGCTGTCATTTTAAGGACCAAATTATCTCTCTTCTCTGGTGTGCACTCTCAGATGGATGCAAAGCTTTTGTTTTGACAGCCTGACAAAGAATTTAAGGGATGTGATACGTGTGTTACTCACTCTCACAGCTCTTCTCGAATGAGTGTCACTTGAAGTGATGCATGAGGTAAATATGTAACTAGCAGGCCAAAGGGCTTTCCAGTCTGTTGTGTATGTACAGCAAGGATGGTAGGAAAATTCATGTTTACCCACTGACCCCTGACACTTGTGATAAAGTTATGGCAATGGTACAAAGCACAGCCTTGCTGATAGAGACATTCTTTCCAATTCAATTGCATCGGTGCTATCTTTTAAAGACATTTTAAGCAATCTTTTAAAGAATGCTCTTTATAGGTTATTTTTTCTTGTACTTACTCTTTCAGCCAGGCTTGGCTTAAGATCCGAGTATGCATATATAGCCAAATACATTTCACTTCCTGGTTCCAAGATCATGCATTTTTCTGAGCCTTTGCTTAGCTGTAGCTGTGAATTAATCACTGAACCTCCAAGCTTTTCTCAAGCCATCTGAATCCAGGTGTGGTTTTGTAAGACCCTTTGTTTACCTTACATTAAACAGGGGGTCATTTCCCTACCTAAATTCTGTATGTCAAACCTATATCCTGTATGTAGGACTCCACGTGTGCCAGTCCTATATTAAATGAGTTGGGGATTAAAGAAAAGAGATAACATGAGACATTCGAGGATCACAGAATCACAGAAATGTTCAGGTTGGAACAGACCCTCGGGATCACCAAGTCCAATCGATAACCCTACCCTACAAGGTTCACCCCTAAACCATATCCCCAAGTACCACGTCCAAACCACCCATGTGGTTTGGCAGGACCTGGCATTTGGCCTTGTTGAAGCTCATCCCATTAACTTTGGCTCATCAATCCAATCTATCCAAGTCCCTCTACAGAGCCTCCCTGCCCTCATGAAGATCAACACTCCCACCTAATTTGGTGTCATCTGTGAACTTACTGATGGGACACTCTATGTCTTCATCAAGATAATGAAAATCATGAAAACGCTCCTTGCTTCCTACTGATAAGTGTCTGGAAGTTTGCCAAGAATGTCTTGTCTAGAGTGAAACTTGTAGCCACACACAGCTGTGTTGCATTGTCTCCTTAACAGCCAGGGGCCACCAGGCTGTGTCAGCATGAGGCAGTGGGGTGACATCCTACAACCAGTTGCTGGCTATGCCCTTGCATGGAACATAGTAACATTAATGCAATACTACAATCAAATGAATTTGTAGAGGTTTGTGACAGAAATATTAAGATTGATATGAGCTAATTACTAACTGGGAGGTTTGTGTGAAAACTGCAGACAAAACGGTAGGAAAAAATTTTAGAAGGAGAGTTAAGATCTATGTGTGTGATTTCATTCAAAGGAAGAGGAGGAACAAACTGACCTTAAGATAAGGTGACAAGAAGGTGAAGAACAGAACTGGAGCCATAAAATAACCAGATAAGGAAAGTAAGGCTTATAAGGGCTTAGCTGACATACTGAGGCAAAAGATCCCAAACAGCATCCACTGCTGAAGCATACAAAGTGACACTTGTTCCTGATTGCTAATCCTGGAGGTACATGTCAGCACTTCCGAGCACATATGTGTGAATTGGTAAAAGTCAGCTTGGGAATTTTACAGATAAAAATCACCTTTCCCTCCCATTTTCTACAAACAGGGCTTGCTGAGGTGCAGGAAGGGAAAGCACAGTAAAACACTCAATGATGAAGTAATTCTGCTTTCAGAAGGATCTCTCTCTCTGGGCCTATATCACATGTGAAGGTGAAACAAGTCCAGAGGTGTCACCTCAAGGTTCTGGAAAAAGTATACCACTGAGTTTGGTATCTGTGAGCTGAAATATTTGAAATAAGCTTTAAAGACTTTTGGGCAGTATCTGAATTTTGTGCTGGCTCAGTGAATATAAAGGGCAATGAAAGCATATTAATGTCAAAACAGGATCAGATGCACCATACACAATCCACACAAAAATCAGGAACAAAAGCATTTTAGACCTGAGAAATAAAAGAGACACGTTGTCATCAGCCTTTGCAGTAACCTGCACTGTTCTGTGTCAAATTTAATTCAGTCTGACAGAGCCATAGGCCAAATTCTGGTTTTAGCAATGTATGATCTAATTTTGTTGAAGCCTCAAATGATTTTGGTCCCTTAGCTCCAAATTCTAGGCTTTCCTTAATTTAAAATCGAACTGGAAATGTTAGCAAGCATTCTTAAAGTTACCAGATTAATGCAGAATTAGTTACCAAAATGGGAATATGGCCACAAGGAAGAGGCAAGGGAAGGAAGACTTTGGGCCATGTGACTGCACAGTAAAATCCTACAATGGAAGAAGACAGTCAGGGGTGATGGACCTATGAAGCTCAGGTAATAAATAATGTGACTGACCACAGCTGCTACAAAGAATTTGACTTTAACATAATATTCCTGGTGACTGGGAATGTCCAGGGTCATTACAACAAGCATAGAATCAGAGAATCATAGAATGGTCTGGGTTGGAATTAAACACACTCTAGTCCAAACCCCTCTGCAGTCAGCAGGGACATCCTTAACTAGATCAGGTTACCCAGAGCCCTGTTGAGCCTCACTTTGAAAATCTCCATAAATGGGGCCCCAACCACCTCTTTGGGCAACCTATTCCAGCGTTCCACATTACAGAGAGTGATAGTGGGGATCACATTGGTATTGTGATTAAACTGTTTGTTGCAACTGCTGCTTATATTTTGTGATTTCAATATATTCTGTATCACTTTGTTGAATCACAACTCACATGTAATATCAACTGTGTTTCAACAATGAATTTAATATTAAACATTACACTCTCGACATATGGAATTTCTAAAAGAACCCATCAGGGAATAGTGAATTCTGACATGCCATTCTTGTCTTCTCCCAGTACTGTTTTGCCCTGGGGATGCTGCTGATCTCTGAGAAAGTAAGAAACAGTGCCAGCTTGCCAAAGCTGCAGTAACTTGACTATGAATGCAAGCTTCCATCCTCCTCAATAACCCTTGGTTGGACCAAGCCAGAGAAATCATCATGTGCTTGCTAATGCATATAATATGACATTAAAAAGAGATAATTTTTTTTGCCATTGCATTATATATTTCCAGTACAATAATATTAATAACAACAACAATAATGCCTTTTTTTCCCCAAATTGATGACATTTAATGTTTGGGCTTTTTGGAAAATCCTGGGACAATATATTTAGAGATGTCTACTTCCTAAATTTTCTTGTTGCTTTGAATATCCTCTCTCATGAGTGCATTAAAAGCAATTCTTCTGTTAAAAGTTTTCTGGAATACAATCAAAACCTTACTCCCAGGTACTTCTCCAAATCCAGAGGTTAGTGTCTCTTTTAAATTGACAGCAGAGATGGAGCTCTGCATAACTGTGTCTGATACTAGCTTTAGCACAGCTCATTGCACACTGTTCATTGCAGTATTCCTTAGGCAAAGGGACAGTGTTGTGTATCTGTTCTTGCACATTTCAGAACAAGAGAGATTCAAATAATAGGTTTCTTCAAAGCCTGTAGAAGAGGTCTGTATACTTTTCAGGCTGTATAATGTTTCATTTTTTATTCTTAGCAAGCACTGCAATAAACATAATGCACCAAAATGTTGTAAGTCTTTCAGTTCCCATCTTGAGGAGTGTGACTCCCATAACCTTATGCAGTATTAAAAAGATCTGCCAGTGGAAGGCATAGGGACTGTTTTCCCCTGGCTGTGGTTCCTATATAATCAGTTCCCTTTTCAGTGAAGGTAAATCAGAGAAATAAGACTATTTTGAACACTGTTTTCATAAAACCTCTCAGTCCGTCTACCTCTTTGCAATATCAATAAATTCAGTGGTCTCTTCCATTTTCCTCTTTAGGTTAAGATGCTAAAACTGGAGTAAAAATTAGTGGATTTTATAATTTTTTTTAATCCATAAACATAACAGTGTATTTTCTTTCCTTAATATTTTCTAAAAGTGAGTTGCCTTTAGAAATAGCAATACACTAGTCCCAGTTGAACCAGCACTGTTTGACAAATTACAAATGCCATGAAAGCAAGTCATAATCCACTAGGGAACAACCCTCTCCTCCCTGCTGTAAGGATATTTATAGCTAGAAATAAAAAATCCAAACACAAAAAGAAGATATAAATGGCAAATGATAAACAAGTGCTCGAGAATTCAAAGTCAGTATAAATTTTTAGATGACCCCAAATTATTTCCCATTTCTTACAAGAACGCTCTGTCCACTCCATCAATTGACCAAGGTAAGGCAAAATAAAGAATGAAGCAGGTGCTCTTGTGGCACTTGTCAAAAACCAGGAAAGGAATGTTTGTGAACTTTTAGGGAGTTTTGCTATTGAGAATTAACAAGTCAGTCATGGAGGGTAGGGGGAGTGGAAATTTATGGACTACAGATATCTGCCTGGGAGGGATACAACTGGGGAAAAGGGCTGCAACTCACTTAACTGCTGGTATAGAAAACATTGTAGAATGCTGAATTTAGTGAGATCTATGATCTCAGGCTGGTTTTGCTCAGTCCACAAGGAATGAAACAGTGGCTGTCACTGTGGAACGCCTGCTCTCAGGGCTACAGCCAGCAGGACATGTGGCAGCACACAGTGATCTGTGACCCACTGAGCTAGTGGTCAAGCAGGGCATGGCACAGCATCTGGACCTGGTGTGGCTATTGAGCTGATGGCTGAGTGGGCAGGGCACTGAAAGCTATGCCAGTGCAGGAGGTAAGTTCCACTGGTGTTAACTGGTCTCCCTCCTGGCTGGAGAGACGAACTCAGTGCCCTTTCAGAAGAGGACCTATCTATAGTTACCACGCGGCCAAAAGCCATTGCCAGAAGGAAGCCTAGGAAGGCTCAGCGATAGATCTTTATGTGAAACGGAAAATTGCAATACTTGGTGAGAAACTTTTAGACTTCCAATGATTTCAATATTTAATGGCTAAGTGCTTGATTCAGAGATCTATCCCTTTCTGTAAGATAGGCAGTGCAGGAGGAAAGAAAAGCGCAGTGGTCAGGTTGCCTTCTGTCTTCTGTAGCTAGTGACATGGAAACAGCAGAAGGAGGGAAAGGAGGGAGTTTTATTACTGCAGCAGTTCAGGCAAAGGGAAGGGCAGCAGCAGAAGGATGTGTACTTGACAGGTGTGCCAAATATTACAGAATCACAGAATTGTCAGCGTTGGAAGGGTCCTGAAGGATCATGTAATTCCAACCCCCCTTCCATGGGCAGTGACACCTCACACTAGATCAGGTTGCTCAGAGCCACATCGAGCCTGGCCTTGAAAACCTCCAGGGATGGAGCTTCCACCACCTCCCTGGGCAACCTGTTCCAGTGTCTCACCACCTCATGGTGAAAGAACTTCTTCTTGAATTCTAATCTAAATCTCCCCTCTTCTAGTTTGGATCCATTCCCCCTAGTCCTATCACTAAAATTCCCTCACCAGCTTTCTTGTAGGCCCCCTTCAGATACTGAAAGGCCATAATAAGACCTCCTCTTAGTCTACTTTTCTCCAAACTGAACAATCCCAACTCTCTCAGCCTGACCTCATAGGAGAGGTGCTCCAGCCCTCTGATCACCCTCATGGCCCTTCTCTGAACAAGTTCCAGAGAATGCGAGGTGGAGTGAGCTTGTATCCAGCGAGAACAGCACTGTGCAGGGAATGAGGTTGGCATAACAGCAAAAGTTTCACAACGTGCTTGTTTTAAGGGCACGTGTCATTTCTGTGTCATTACTTGGTGTTGCAGAGCCCTGAACTGAGGACCGCAGACAGCAGTGCTGTGCAACGTAACTTACAGCCTGCCTCTGGGTGGGTAGGGACTGACCCATACTACCTCTGGAGGGTCTCAGACTCTGGGGATGCCTCTCCTAGACATACTCCTAGCATAAGGACTTAATTTCTCCCCTGCCTTTTGACACCTACTGCCACCTCTAATGCTGGATCCTGGTGCAGTACCAAAACATTTGAAGCAGGGGCTAGAGGGAGGGGAATGGTTATGTCCTCTTTGGGTTTTCCTCAGTAAAACTGGATGTTTTCTGCAAGACAAGAATGGCATTCATCAGCAAATGACTTGGGATACAAGTGTCACTGGGAAGCAGCGAAGATCTGAGAATTATCTGCTCTATTCCCTATTGGCAGAACTATGGATGCACCAGATGATTAAGGACTGGAGATATGTACAGGTGTGGAAAGAAGAAATCAATCCCACATGTCAGTGTTCTGCACCAGCAGGTCATGTGGCTGCTGACTCACTGCAGAGGTAAGTGAAACTTACATGGCCCCTGGTTAAGAGAGGAAAGCTTTGGGCTATGAGATTATGTTGTTTTCAATGTCCTTACGTGAGTGAAGAGTCTTGAGGGAATAAGCCAACCCAAATCAGTGTAAGATTCCAAGAGAAATGCATCCACTTTTGAAGCCGGACATCTAAGCAAACCTAAAAGCCCTGCTCTTTTTAGCCCACTGCTGTATTTATTTTCCTTCATTTGGGTTTGCCTTTTGATGTAAATATTAAATTAATTTACTCTCCCTAGTTTTTTGCATGAGTGGAGGAAGCCTATAGCACGAACATGAACTTTGTAAACTCTCACCGTGAGCTGTCCCTCTACTCTTCACCCCAGGGGCAATTCATCTCTGACTTTATGAGCACAGTTCTCATCAGACAACTAATCTGTTTTATAAACAAACTGATTTCTATTGCCTTGGAAAAAAACCTCAACAACAACAAATAAATGTACAATCTACAAAATTGATGTTCCAATCCAAAGAAGAATCAGGCAGCCAACCTTGGCATCTGGATTGGTTTTCTTTACTTTTATGTTTTTTTGGTGACATCTCTGCAGATTGTCAGTTGTTCAGTGAAAGGCTATGCAACATTTTTAATTTTTTTCCCATGAAGAATGATGAAACAGTTAAATTTACTGTTTGAGAATCCAAGAGAATGACATCTTATCCAAGAATTGTATTTGTATCTATTCTAGTCAGTGGGAATGTTGGAAATGAGCAAGGAAAGTGCATGGGTGGTACTTTTCACATAAATAAAAGCCATGATTTATTCCTACTGTATGAAAGCCAGTAGAATAATTATTTTCTCAAAAACTACAGAAACCAAAGTCTCCTGCTCTGAAGTGCTCCCTAGCTGCAAGGACTTGTAAATCCTGTTTTGATCTGAGGCTGTCCTGGTTTTGCTGGGACAGAATCCCAGGCCAGCCATGGCTGCAGGTCATTAGCAGTTCAGATTAGAGTCAGCCAGGACAGCTGGTTTGAGCTTGCTCACAGGTATATCCATATCACATTTAGTATAAAGGCAGAAGTTTGCTAAGGAGAGCAGGGTTTGCTGCTTAGGCATCTTTTTGTGCTCTTCCTTATATCTTTCCAGCTTGGTTTTCTTACACTTTCCTGCTGTCAAAGACTGCCTTCTTGTGTATTGTGACTGCTGTAATTTTGCTAGACTAAGTGTAATTTTATATATATTGTATTGATGTTGGTGCTGGTTTAGCTGTTTCATTAAATCCATCTTTATTTCACCTTGTGAACCTCCCTTTCCCAATTTCCCTTCTGTGCAGAGAATGCATCATCAGGTGGTATAGCAACTGCTTTAGTTTAGCCCTGGATATGGCTAAACATAGACAGGTGCCTGGATTTCTGCCTCCTGCCCCAGGACTACAGACTGAGATTCAATTGAACCCTCTGTAGGTGAGGTATGTCAAATAATCCCCATCAAGTGGCAGCCTGTTCCAGTGTTCTGTCACTCTCACAGTGGAAAAACTTCTTCCTCATGTTCACATGGAACTTCCACCCATTGCCCCTTGTCCTGTCATTGGGCATCAATGAGCAGAGCCTGACTCCATCCTCCTGGCACTCACCCTTTACATCTTTACAAACATGAATGAGGTCAACCCTCAGTCTCCTCCTCTCCAAGCTAAAGAGCCCCAGCTCCCTCAGACTCTTCTTGTAAGGAAGATATTCCACTCCATCATTTTCATGGCTCTGTTCTGGACTCTTTCAAGCAGTTCCCTGAAGCCATTCTTGAATTGAGGAGCCCAGAACTGGACATGATATTCCAGATGTGGCCTCACCAGGGCAGAGTAGAGGGGGAGGAGAATCTCCCTTGACTTACTAACCACAGCCCTTCTAATCCACCCCAGAATGGCATTGGCCTTCTTGGCCACAAGAGCACATTGCTCATGTTATTCATCACCCAGTCCTCAACAGAAACGGGAACGTAAAAACATGTAAACATCAGCATCTTTACAGAAATGCATATATAATTTATAATTGAAATGTTAGCCATATCAGCCTAATTTACTGTCACTTTTCAAGTACCATCAAAATGCTTTACAGTTTAAAACCATAATTGCAAAGTCGTGTTTCTTATAAAGTCAGTTATGGGCAAGTTCATCAGTCCTGTATGATTTATAAGATATCACTGGCTTTCTTCATCATGCAGACAATTCTGTAATCAAGACACAGACTGTAGTTATTAAAAGACATATGGCAGAAACAAAAGCATGTGGGCATGCTCATTTACAGTTATAAAATTGTTTATATTGTCTTCACGTCTGTAGTTGCCACTCTGTCCAGGAAGCCAAGGGCTTTTTACAATAAATAAATTAACAGGTTTAAATTATCATGGGCTTTTTTTCATGGCAATAAAATTAAGCTTTGACTTCACCTCTCCCGCCATATGCAACATGAAAAATAACCATTTTGCAACACGATAATGAAATGAAAAATCCTCAATGCAAGCTCTTACACCAGCATACAACTGAAAAAATTCTACTTTTATTATCAAATCAGAGGTTTCCTCTCCTAACACTTCTAAAAGCACAAATGGATATACAAGTCTTGGAAATGAGACTCATGTTTGGTTCAGCTGTTGTGAGACTGAATTTTCACTGCCTTTAAGAAAGGAACATTGAGGTGCTTGAAGTCACAGGTGTCCTGAACATCTGGCAAAGAAAAACATCCACTGATGTCAACAACACACTTAGTGGAAACCTTAGTGGTAAAGTAGTGGCAGCTGGCAGTCCTGCAGCTGCTTCCTAATCACTCCTGCTAGTTATCTGCAGGGATGGCTTTGTGCTTTGGAACCACACCACAAAGCTCACATAAGCATTTGAATATGTCATGCAGTGGCTGTAACAACTGCTTTTACATTTCCAATGGTAAAAGACACACTAGAAAAGATGCCTGCTTGACTTCTATTACAGATGCAAGATACTTCCCCACCAGCCCAGGAAGAGGATGTAAGGCCTCATCAGACAACAAAAAATTACAATTTAGATCCGTGATTGATGAGATCCCTTTAAATTGCCAAACCCCATTAATCTGAGTCCTCTGTGTCTCATAAGCTCACAATTGTCTGCTTTCCACTGTTAATCTCCAAACACAGAATTTTGATTTCTATCCAAGTTCTTTCTTCTACAAAGCCCTTTCTGCACTAAAATTCCTTCCTGATACACACATTACTCTTCACCTTTCCTGCAGTCAACATCCATCCAACGCCTTTTATGAGGCTGCATGCAGATTTTGGTGTTTGCTATATGTGTCTTAATACCACACAAAATGTTTCAATATTCTGCCTATATTCTTCACACATTCTAGGGCCTTGATCTAAATTGTGTTTTCAGAGATGAGTTATGAATCGTTCCCACTCGTTTCTGTTGGGTTTTAAATGCGCGGGCATTTATTGTTAACACAGAAAACATTTGTCCATCAACCCCACTAGCAAAACTATGAATAACCATACAGTAGATGTCTTCAAGTGAGGATGTATTACCACAGATACTTTTTATTGTGTTACAGTTTGCATGAATTACAGAATTATACAGAATCATAGAATGCCAGGGGTTGGAAGGGATCTTGAGAGATCATCCAGTCTGGCAGGATCACCTAGAGCAGGTCACACAGGAATACATGCAGACAGGTGTCGAATATCTCCAGAGAGGGAGACTCCACAACACCCCTGAGCAGCCTGTTGCAGTGTTCTGACACCCTCAGAGTGAAAATTTTTTTCCTCATATTTTCATGGAACTTCCTATGCCTCAACTTCCACCCATTGCCCCTTGTCCTGTCATTGGGCATCACCCAGAAGAGCCTGACTCCATCTTCTTGGCACTCACCCTTTACATCTTTATAAACATGAATGTGGTCACCCCTCAGCCTCCTCCTCTCCAAGCTAAAGAGCCTCAGCTCTCTCAGTCTCTCCTCGCAAGGAAGGTGTTCCACTCTCTTCATCATTTTTGTGGCTCTGTGCTGGACTCTCTCAAGCAGTTCCCTGAAGCCCTACTTGAACTGAGGGGCCCAGAACTGGACACAATGCTCCAGATGCAGCCTCACCAGGGCAGAGTGTAGCGGTAGGAGAACCTCTCTCGACCTACTAACCACAGCCCTTCTAATGCACCCCAGAATGGCATTGGCCTTCTCGGCCACAAGAGCACATTTCTTCATTGTCTTCCTATTTTTATAAACATCTCTTTAGTTTAGAAATGTGTTACAATTTGTGTCACAAAGAATTAAGTTTTCATACTGTACTGGGAGGTTATCAGTCTTCTGGCTTATACTTGTTAAAAATCATGAGACTTTTGCAGACTTTTACATTACTTTTAATAGGAAAATGCCACACAATAGATATCTTGGGGCCAAGCAGATGGGGTGTATCACACAGCCAACCATTGTGACAAATGAAGTTTCCAAATACACATCTGTGTGTGAGGTGGAGAACATTACAGTTCATACTAGTGGTAGATCAAAGCTACACAGTTCTGGTTTAGGGACATCCGTGCTAAAACTGTTCCAAGTCTCTCTTGTAGGCAATGATTAACATTGTAAAGTGAAAGTCTGGAGACAGAGGTGTAAGTCAGCCTTTTCTAGTTATATAAACAACAAATTCCTAAATACAAATAGTATTCATTAACATTGGTTAAGATGCTTTTCCTGAGCGTTATATTACCTTGGGGAAAACAAGTAGGGACTCTTTCTTCTATGTCTGTTAAACTCATTGTCAAGAATTCAAAGCTTTATCTGTCACGGAGCTTCCAGAAAAGCTCATTCAGATCTGAAGATATCTTGAATGATAAATACTAGTAAGCCATTTTCTTGTGGTTTATTCTGCTCCTCGACACAGATGCCTATTTTGTGCAGGACATTTTAGCAGGCTGTCAGTTCATCCAGGTCCCATCATCATTATGTTGGCTCTGCAGAGGGTTTTCTACAGCAAAGAACTTTAGCAAAAAATGAAGACATTCTGGTGCTCCTAGGCACCTCTCCCCAAGGTTTTCCCTTTAGACCAGAGGCCTAAGTATCACTGGTAGGATGCTCCTCAAACTGCAGGTGGCTTTGGATAACCTACCTGACCACCTCATGGAGTCTGTACCAATGAAAACAGACAGGCTGTTTTCAGAGAAAACTGGTTTTCCAGTTTTTCCAATTAAATCTGTGGTGAAAGATTTAGAAACCGATTTTGCCACCAGAAAACTCATTTTGCCACCAGAAACTATCTGAAAATTCACACCATATTCTTCTCTGGCAAGTCACTGGTGGGAGCAGGCATCCTGACAGGTGGTAGCAGTACTGGAGGAGATTTGAGTGTCTGTCATTACTGATGGGTCTTGGACTCAATATTAACATGGGTGCTCATCCTGCTAGACTTGATACCCAGCTGAGGTGGTTGAGTCATACATACTGCTTTAGGATCATGTAACAGTGGGAGAGGTGAGACCAGTGCCCCTGAAAGAGCAACACCTTGAGCTGTGTCAGTATTTGGACATCCGGAAGAGGAAGACTGTGCTTGTCTCAGTGGTTAAAAAGAAATACATAAATGAGGCACTGGCCGGCCTCAGAAGCTGTCGCCATTGTTCAGATAGGCGTTACACTGCCGCCACACTGTGGACTTTTGCTACTACTGCGCTTGTGCTTTTGAGACGTATTTCATCTCATCAAGTAAAAGTTTTTTTAAAAAACATTTGTTCTATAGCACAGAATAATCCAGGGGTTCTGAAATGTCTGTTGCCAGCTGACTTGCCTGTGACAGGCAGCGGGGAAGTGACACTTCAGGCGCTGGGCCCAGGAGGGGATAGGAGGCTGGTTGTACCCTGTCATCACTTGCCTTCCCCACAGAGTCAGCTGGACGTGGACTCTGAAGGGGGAGGGTCTAAGCTCCACGAAAAGTTAAATGCTTCTCTCTCTCCCAAGTGGTCCTCTTTCTTCCCAGTGGAGGAGCTTGGACTGGCATCTTCCTGGGAGCGGGGCCTTGCACTATGACCCTGAGTTAGTGGTGGCAATGGCAGCTACCCAGCCCAAGCCTGGCTGGGCTTCTGGTGCCCCATGTTACCTCCTCTCAACTCTGTGTTCTGTGGCAGCACGCATCATTAACCACTTCTGGAGCCCCTATTACAAGAGGGATATGGACATGCTGGAACATGTCCAGAGAAGGGCCACCAGGATGATCAGAGGGCTGGAGCTCCTCTCCTATGAGGAGAGACTGAGAGAGTTGGGGCTGTTCAGTCTGGAGAAGAGAAGGCTCCGAGGTGACCTTATTGTGGCCTTCCAGTATCTGAAGGGGGCCTACAAGAAAGCTGGGGAGGGTCTTTTTAGGATATCAGGCAGTGATAGGACTAGGGGGAATGGAATAAAGATGGAAGTGGGGAGATTCAGGCTGGACATAAGGAAGAAGTTCTTCCCCATGAGAGTGGTGAGAGCCTGGAATGGGTTGTCCAGGGAGGTGGTTGAGGCCCCATCCCTGGAGGTGTTTAAGGCCAGGATGGATGAAGCTCTGAGCAACCAGATCTAGTGTTAGGTGTCCCTGCCCATGGCAGGGGGATTGGAACTGGATGATCCTTGTGGTCCCTTCCAACCCTGACTGATTCTATGATTCTAAGTGCCTTTGCCTTCTCTTTGTTAACATGGTCACCTTTTCATTCAGACCGGCAGGACAGATAGATGTGTACCTGTAAAAATCTTCCTCACCTTTTCCTATATAGAATCATCCAGGCCAGAAAGGACCACCAAGATCATCAAGGATCTTTGAAAACTTGGACACTTACTTGGGAATATAAATACGCATTCAGACATCAGACTAACAAGGTTGTCTTGTTAGCCTGTATTAGTAACTAAAGAACATTAATAATACTGATTTTTTTTGTAAATTTTTTTTATGATATTGTTCTTTATTCTCCACTGTCCACAATATGACATTTTTGAACACAGCATGATATAGGTTAGAAAAATAGGAGGAGAAAGGAAGAAGATGACAGATCAAATCTCATCAAGGTCTAAGCATTTCACATACCCAAGTTTAGAGCTAATGGGTCCCTATTTGTTTCTCATCTTCACATGAAAGCACTCCCAAGGCAGTGGAGGGCAAATAAGCACCTTGCTGTCTGTCTCTGTGGGGCAGGTAGATGCAAGTTGGCTCAGGGACAGCTGTAGGGGGAGAGGAAAGGAACACAACTCAGAGCAGGAAGTTTCTAGGAGTGTTATTCAAACGGCCTGCAGCCAGCTGGCTTTCCAAATGAAAATCTTCGCAACAGACAGAGATCTTCACCATTCCTAGAATTTTCCAGGCACACCTGGAATCATAATAATCTCTGATTCTTATTCCATATGGCATATGGTCACCTACTACCATGTTCAGATGCACACTGGACCATGACTTTGGTTATCCATACAATAACTGTCCTCTCCCTGTAATCTTTATGTATCTCACAAATAGCACATGTAAATAGCATACTGATGTCATGCTGCACATTACCACCAAACAAGAAATCTATTAAGCATGAGTTGTTTATGAATTTCCTTTATGTCTGAGGTTTGTCTTCCTTAGATATCTGTTATTTGCACTACCTCTACCATAGAGAGCAATAGGCTCCTTAGTATCAAAGTCTGATATTTTAAGATCAAAGTATTTTCTCGTTTCACTAACATTTATTAAAATGAGTTACTCATCACTGAAAACTCTTGATAGTTTAAGAAATATCAATCTATTGTAATTAAACACCAGCTGGCTTCTTGTAATTTAGACAAATGGTAATTGTCTGTTTCAGATCACATATTGTAACTGACTATGATTCACAGAAGCTTTTTTAAACATAATTTTCCAGTGACTTTCCAGTGACTGATCTTGCCAAGTGCTGCAAGAGCCTTTCTGTGTAACTGCTGGTATGTCAAACACTTAATGTTCATAAACACTGTACTGCTTTCTAGTGGAGTAGCTGTTTTATTGACTGATATATGTTCTATATGACTGTGATCTTTTTCCCCCATAGTTTCCATTTACTCTTGATATTATCCAAATATTGATTTAAATAGTGCACTGTAAGTAAGTACAACAACATCCCCCAGGTTGGTAAGATCTTGTTCACCAATCTGGTATCTCTGCATTTTTGAGCTGGAGAGATGGAAATGAAACTAATGGAAAAGGATATCTCAGTGTATGTTGAGAAATGTGTAGATATTGTCAAATAACTAATTATCAGTTTATGAAGCATAAACTGAGGAGTGAATTCTTGACATTTGAGAAATTACTGATCAAATTCAGAGAGAAAACACAGAGACATTTCCTAGGATGGTGCTTTTTCTTTCTTGATAATTCTATACTGTTAGAAGCTGTCTTTGCAAATTTGAATGAGACACAGAGGGGTTTTTTTAACAACTAAAGATGCTGAATGTAAATGAACACGTCCAGGCAAAATGGACACTGTGTATGGGCTGCTTTAAAAAATGGAAGCTAAGTGTGTGAAAATAAGTGAGTTTAGAAAGTGTTTTAAACTTTAAACTAGTTTTAAACTAGATCAAGAAAAACCTGTGGTTCACTTGAGTGCTCCCTTGCTCAATCATGCCATAGTTGCAGAAAACTAGGTGCTATCTATTCCAATGCCCTGTTTTGGGCAATAGCAGTGATAGATGGCTAGGATAAGTCAGAAGAGAGGGAAAACATGCCACAATCTCTTCCCAGTGTGATCCCACACCTTCCCCAAGTCTGTAACTCACAGGCCTTTTCACTTGGTCTCATTACAATGATGTATTTTCTTGCTTACACTTGTCTTTCACTAATGTGGTTATGTTCATTCAATGCACCTGGCTCATTTCAGTTTCCTGCCTCTGCCAGACAATGCTCTCACAGGCTAATAACCACACAGCAGCAGGAAGAAGACAAGGAGGAAGAGGCTTCATAACACAATGAGGAAAAGCTTTCAACTCCTAATTGTTCATTCAGTGCCTTTGTAACAGGATTTAAGTATTAAGCTTGTTACAATGATGTTGATAGAAAGATGCTCCACCAAAATCCTGCTCCCAAAGGAGTTAGTTATGGTGGCATACAGGAAAACATGCACTGATTCATCTTCATGTTCTCGTTCCATTTCCAAGCTGTCCAATTAACTATTATTCCTGAACCAAAATGCTAAAAATATTTTGAAGTGGGCTACAGAGAAGAATTATAGGTAAACTATGATGAGTATGAAGAAATAGTGGTATTTAGTTAAAAAATTTTAATTTGCATGTCTTTAGACTATTTACTGAATTGCTTCTTTTCAGTTAAATGTCTCACTGGACAAAAATTTAAAACCAGACTTTTCCCACTGCTTCTTATTCCAAGAAGAACTTATTGTGGCCTTCCAGTATCTGAAGGCGGCTTACAAGAAAGCTGGTGAGGGAATTTTTAGGGGAATGGATCCAAGCTAGAGGAGGGGAGATTCAGATTGGATGTTAGGAAGAAGTTCTTCACCATGAGGGTGGTGAGACACTGGAACAGGTTGCCCAGGGAGATGGTGGAAGTCCCATCCCTGGAATTTTTTAAGGCCAGGCTGGATGTGGCTCTGGGAAACATGATCTAGTGTAAGGTGTCCCTGCCCATGTCAGGGGTTTGGAGCTAGATGATCCTTCCAATCCTGACGATTCTCTGTGATTCTGTTAAATATGTGATGCTGATTTATTGATATTTGGGAAAAAATTACTTAATTTTTTTTTTAAATAAATTCCCCTTTCTTCCTTATACAGATAATCCTCATGCCGATAATGTTTTGCTGCTTAAAGAAGAGTTAATGAATTCTAAGGGTCTGGAATAATTGTGTCAATCAACAAGGAATAGACTCCTGCTCCTCCCTCTTGAGATTGCCCTTAAAAGCTGCTTACAGTCCTAGCCACTTAAGTAGAAGAAAGATGTAAGCACCCTGAAAGTAATGTAAAGAGCAACAGGGATTAAGGGAATGCAGGAATTCATTCACAAAGAACTACTTTTAAAGCACTGTGCTTCATAGACCGTTGCTTTTGTCATGGGTGGAAGTGCTTTACATAGCCAGCACCATTGTAGTCAGCCAGAAAAAAAACACTTTTCTCACCATCTTCTGCAACCTGTAGGTGATCTTCCCATTGCATTTCAATAATTTAGGGTTGTTTTTTTACTTTGCTGTATTTCTGAAGTTTATAGTATTTGTAGGCCCCATAAACATCTAGGTGAATGACAGATTGCTTGAGCTACACAGCAAATTGCACGCATGAAATTGTGCCTGGCAATGCCTGGCACTGTGGTACAGCCTCCCAAATTAAACAGTGCAAATGTTATCATTTAGGATATTTTAAATAACACCAGACAGTGTGTGAGGGAAGGTACTCCAGCTGTTTACATTTATGTATTATCCTCCACAGTCAGGTCTCAGAGTGTTAAACCAATAACTACATCCTGGTTCCCTGCGCTTACTCTGCAGGGAACCAGTATTTCTTTAGTTTTCTTGGAAGTGCCAAGACACAGATGGAGCAGTGACTTTCGTAACTTAATTCAGATTGCAGAGTTGCTACGTGTGCCTGTCTCCAACTGACCAGAGCTGGTAGTTGTTTAGAAGTGTTAAAACTGTATAGAATGGTATAGAAAACCATTGTCTCTGTACTATGGGTACCATCCAAGTTTTCAGCCATGAGCTCCCAGAGCAAGAAGATAGAAAAGATATTTACGCCTTTCCCAAGGAGTAAAAATGAAAGTGCTCCACACTGATTGGATGCTTAAATGGAAATTCTGTTTACAAATATATACAAAAGGCATTCAGGTAAGAGGAATACACCTGGGCCTACCAGGCCAAAACCTTCCAGAGACTTCCAGAAATGTCCACCCCCATTAGTGTCAACAGGCCCAAGAGCAAGCGAAACTGCCCCCCTCTAGGCTCAGGCCTACTGCAGGCTTCTACAGGCCCTGTGGCATAGCTAGAAATTCCCTGCCAGCCAGAAAACCATCTCCCCAATAAACCACAAGATAACAGCATGCGCATCCTGACCTGAGAGCAGAGAGACATCTGTCTGTGCATCCCCTTAAATATAGGAATACCAGGAAATGGAATAGAGTAACAAATTACAATATCCTAGGATGAATTGCCCATCACTTTGGGACTCTCTATAGCTTTTGGAGGACTTTCGTTGTAGTTATACCAAGTAACTCTTGATTTCTCTTAACCTACCACAGGTACTAGTGTTGGTCACTAGATGCTGGCCTTTTGGTTTTCTTCATGCAGAGATTGGCACCAAACTGAGGAGAAAAGAGCAGAATGAGCAAGTGTCCCAAACAGGTGAGAAACCTGCCCTCTAAAAATCACCTTTTGCTGACTGCTAAAGACCCAGAAGTCTGTACTGCAGGTTTCTACAAGTTCTGTAAGTCCACCACCATATGTTCACAAGGAAATGATAGTTCAGTGAACAGCCTTGATAGTCCTTGCTAATGAACAGGTACTAATTTACCTGTGAGATCTGATGTGGGTAAGCAGAGCTGTGTGAATCACTCATCTGTGAAAATCCGATTCTCAGACACAGGGCAAAATCCAAAGCACATGATCTTTTGCTCCCCTTCTTTCCATAAGGGTAACACAGGATCTACAGAACTACAAGGGTACCAGCACATTGTTGAATCTTGGAAAGCAGCCTTAAATAAAGTAACGGATAAAAGCACCCATTTCTATGTAGTACATAGAAAGAATGTTGATGATTTGGAGAGCTTTCATAGAATAAGAGAATCATAGAACATTAGAGGTTGGAAGGGACCTCCAGAGATCATCAACTCCAACCGCCCTGCCAAAGCAGGGTCGCTGAGGGTTGTCCACACAGGAATGCATTCAGGTGGGGTAGAAAGTTTCCAGAGAAGGAGACTCCACAACCTCTCTGGGCAGCCTCTTCCAGTGCTCCGCCACACTCACTCATGTTGAGGTGAAACCTTCTATGTTCTGCTTTGTATCCATTGTTCCATTGTTCCTTGTCTTATTACTGTGCACCACCAAAAAGAGATTGGCCCTCTCCACTTGACACCCACCCCTCAGATATTTAGACATTGATCTGATCCCTCTCAGTCTTCTCTTGTCAAGACTAAACAGCCCCAGGGCTCTCAGTCCCTCTTCATAGGGGAGATGCTCAAGTCCCCTAATCACCCTCATCATATCCTTTGTCATAAAACCAATAAAAGTATATAAATAGTTGAAGGTAATCCAAGATTGACTGGCTCATTCTGACAATGAAATTAAACCTTCAAGAGGAAATTAACTTTTTTTTTTTTTTAATGATGGTGCACATTAAATTACATCCATCTATGGTGTATAATTTATGATCCCATTTTCTGTAATATTTGTCCATCTATTTTGTAATCTTTTCTGCCTGCTTTTTTTGGCAACACACTAACACTTTATGAACCATCACCATAAACACAAATTATAACTTATGATTCTTTTGACTAAGAGGCATTAGACAGCTGGTAAATTGTGGTCCCATTGGTGGCTGATTTCAAGCAGAGACTCTAAATGGTAATCAAGGGCTGACCTGCCCTTTGCCTGACTTTGATGGGGAAAATGCAGCTTGCACTCAAAATACTTGCAGCAAGCTAGATCCTATAATGATTTCAAGCCTTATTTTTAATCTATTTTAATCTAAGCAGGTTAAAATGCCTTCCGTCTCCTACTGGCCTCATCCTTTGCCTGCAGTCAGGGGTCGGCAGGACACAGGGGCTGACAAAGCACTGCACTGACATATCTGGGATTTAGTTTTGCATCATTCATCGCCAGAGGTCAGAATAAGACAAAGTCTTCAAAAGTTCTATTCCTGACACTCATCTCTTCCAGTCCAGATTTCCCACATGAATATTTTGTGACACAGCCTTGGTAATGTGTTTATACAGTAAAGCTGATCTGTCTGTAGGTAAATAGTTTAAAATTACCAAGGGGAACTGCTTCTTTCCCATTAGCAGGGCATGCAAAACTGATTAAAACCTAAGCCAGGCACCCCCAGCTTCTTGTCTTCCCCTTATTATGCTAAGTACAAGGAGTGGGAAAGTGACTGCTAATTTACTCACATCATGCAAAAAAAAAAATATTGTTCAGACCAGATGAAAAAAAGAATATTTTCTTTACCACCAGAGATATGTTTTTGAAACTGGAGTGTCTTGACTTAAAAAAGCAATAAATCCTGAATTTGTGTTTTTCATTTATTGGCACATTTCAACAAAAGGTGAAAGATTTTAATTTAACCATTAGAGGTCAGTAAATCCCAGGTTAATCACTAGTTTGTTGAATGCAGTTACTGAAAAAAAATATAGAAATAAGGGCAAGATAAAAATAATTGCAACATTTCTGAATCTTTGGGGTTAAATGATGTGCGAAATAAGCCTTAAAAAAAATAAAATAAATAAAAATCATAGTTTTCAGCTGAAAATGTTAACAGATAAAAAGTAGTCCACATCTGACCATGACATATGACCTGCACTAGGGAATACCTCACAGTGATGAAATTAAAGGTTCCGGATGCTGACTAACAGGTGATTGCCAAGGCCTGCATGCAAGACCACATGAGGTGACAGCTTGCAGATCATGTGAACTTTATGTCAACAAGGAACATGGACCTTGGATGGGTGAAGAACTCCCTTTATTTATTACTCTCAAATATTTACATTGAATACTGTGGTCCTGGAACAAAGGAAGAAAAAAAAAAGAATCAGTCTTCTCTAAACTCCAAAAGCAGATATGCACAGAGCAAGGTTTCTGCTGAGCCTGTGCTCAGCACAGAAGGGAAAGGCATTGAGGATAAGTTCAATGTATGTTCAGAAGCTTCTTCTTTTATTCTGAAGAAATAAAATTGAAGCAGTAAAGTAAAAGGAACTGAATCCTGTGGTTGGGGATTTGAACTCAGGCTGGTGAGTCAGATGGGTGACATCCAGAAATAGTCTGCTTTGAAACAAAACGTCTGTCAGCTAGGCCTTCTTCCTTCTGAGGAGAGGTTGGGCCACCCAACTGCATGAGTGACTCTGGCATTAGTAGAACAAGGAAAGACTTTGCCATCAGCCTCAGGGAAGCCAAAGGGAAGGCAATGTAACTGCAATGGCAGTTAGTGCCAAGATTAGAGAATGAGGCTTTTGATCTTGCAGCCATTGTTCAGTCCCTGTCCCTCAAGAACAACATGCTAACAGATTTTTTTCTACAGAAGTAGAGGCTTTTCTGTCCAGGTTAAGGAACAGTCTGATTTATGCAAGTCTTCAGCATTCAATAACTTTCTGTAATTTCAGTAAAGGATTTTTTGTTGTAAATAACGTACCATTCTGTGATAATAGAAGAAAATAGAAGAGAATGCATCAAGACTGTCAAAATAATAAACAGCTTGGTGTTTGTGACATTTTAATAATTTTCCTCCTCAAGTATCATGCCCCTTTGTCATCATCTTAACCAAGTGACAAGTGATTTTTTCTAATCAAGAGTTCTGGAACTAAATCATTTTACTTAATGGGAACTGCAGACAAATAATACAGAGTCAGAACTCAAGTTAGACATGACTTTTGAGCAGCATGCTCTATGGGTCAAAGTGTGGATAAAAAAGGAAGAGTAGAGACTAGGATGAAAAAGACAGAAAAATAACCGGAGACAGAAGCAATTCTTTTTTTGATTGCTTGTTTTATTTTTTGTTTAGAAGATAGCATATCACATTAAAAGGCTTGAAGATAAAACACATCATCAGCTCTGTCTTCATCACTTAGAGTAGATATTTCAAGAAACTCCATCAATGAAGTAGGAAGTTGCTATGAGGTCAATAAGGAAGACTGGATGAGATAACAACACAAATAGCCTCAGGAAAAAAGCCATGGTATAAACTGATGACTACAGCTAAAAGCTGCTTTTGAATTTTAATTTTTTTAAAATTTTAACTAATGTAAGAGCTGTCATGTGTTCTTCATGCTGCAGTATCCACCATGAAGGTCATATTTGAAACAATGCATATTGATCTGAGCCTACGGAAGAGAGACATTGTAGCCGCAGAATAACGATTTGGTTCCTGCACGGGGCTCTCATACAATGTGGCTGCATGTGTGGGCACAACGCAAACCACTGCTGACATTCCTCTGCAAACTGCCCACTGCTGTGATGTGAGGTGGGCTGGCAGCCCTGTGGGAAGAAACTTTCTGCTGGGGGTGTACAACAGATGTGATTCTCCAGGCACTGCCTGTGTCCAGCTCTTGCTGAACAGAAGTACCATAATATAGTGTAAAGCAGTGTGAGCTGACCTTAGCAGCAAGAGCTCAAAGCTGCTATTCATAACAGCATTCCTATTGATTTTAAAGCAATTATTTGCCTGAGTAATCCCTGCTCATCTGAGAAAGGGTTTACAAAGACATGGCCAGCAGCTGTTGAAATCTCCTCAGTCCCAGATATGTGTGTTGTGGGACTTGTGCTCTGCTTCCATGAGGTGCTTATAGTCCTAAGTCTTTAACCAACTCTTCTTTGCCCTCCTGTTTTGGAGATTTTCTACATGGCCATAGCATTCCTTCGAGTATCTTAGAGAGATATGGAATGTGATTAGGTTTGGCAAGCTTTCTAAGTGATCCTGAAGTACATAGTCCTCCCAAGCCCATCATGTGAGAGGCTGAGCAGAGGACAGCCATGTGTCCATCTTGGCTGCAGTTCCCCAAAGACAAACCAACCCTTTTCCAGAGTGCTAGAAGAGGGTCATGAGCTGAGAGGATTCCCTGTTTCTGGACTCTCTGGCCTGCACCATGTAGTAGGACTGCCTGAAGGCAGAGGTGGGGGAGACAGCAACAGCTCGAACACACTGAGGGATGGCTAAAGAGGCAGCCCAAGAGCTGGCTGTAATCACAGCAGCCTTCTCAAACAGACATGTTCAATCGGCATCCAGCTCAGCTCTGGGCAGATTTTAACCTGACTGCACTACACCTGGACTGCAACTAGGCATTGGTTTGTTCCTCTCTTGTTGCCTCCAGAGTGGAAAAGGTAACAGTAAACATTTTGCTCCAAGCAATAAGTCGTCTTTGGTTTAGGAGGGAAAGTCCTGAGAAGCAATTTCCAGTATATGATTTCTAAAACTCCACAGGTATGGAAAGGCTTAGTGACTCAGTGGACTAATATTACGCAGACAATAGAAATTAATTCTATTTGGCTTTTAGTTTAGTACATAACATTTGGTCAGCCATTTAATCTTTCCCATTCTCTCTTATGTGTCATACTGCAGTGGTAGGATCCAGTTCAGGGCATGCTTTGATGTTCTCTGGAGCTGCAAAGGGAATATAACTGCTAAGCATCACTTGTGTCATGTCTGTTATATACCTTAAAGGCTGACAGACTCTCAGTAACAGGAGCGTTACAGACATTAACACATCAGTAAGTACAGGTAATTCTCCTTTTTGTGTTTACTCTGTACTCAAGTGGATCATCAAAATCAGTCTCTAGCTTCGTATGAAGCCACACAATAAATACCTGCCCTGAATCTTCATAATTTGTACCTTTTGTAGCACAAATCCTCTGCCAGAGCTTGCAGATGGCATTAGTTAAGCACGATCTGATTTGCTTTATTTCCATTTCTTTTCAGGGATACAGTTCAATATGCTGAAATCACAAAGCCACATCCTCATGTTGCTCAGTTCTTTTCTTACACTTGGCGTGTCAGGTGCCATTAATATTTAAAGTGCTATGAGTATGTTCAGTCAGTATGAAAGTCTTCACAGCCTTCTTAGCTGCTGTTCATCATCTAACTGGTACTGAAAAATGAAGAATGCATCCTGCTTGACCTTTGCCATTTGTTTTTAGAAAACACTGTCTCTCAAACAGCGTAATGGAAAATTCTGTAGGATCAGTGTCTTGGCTGATACATAAAAAGACAACAGTCATGTGGTCCTCCAGCACTGTTTTTTCCCAGCTGCTGAAACTGAGATGCTGATTTTTGTCTCTACAACACAGATCATGAAAGAGGACATTAAAAATGGCCTTGACAGTAACAGAACAGCAGAGGAATAATGATGAAATCACTTAGGAGTTTTTCTGTACTCAGGGTACATTTGAGAAGCCCATAATACACTCTTTTCATTAGAACTCTTGGGATTTTACTAAGCATTAAATAAGTGGTGATAAGGAGTGTGTGGCTGATGCAAGGAAAATATTAGCTACTCTCACAGATTGGTAACAGCCCTACCACTGCAAATTTTACAAAAGCAATTCATCTTAAAGTTCTGGTAGCCTATTTCATAGAATCATAGAATGGTCTGGGTTGGAAGGGACCTCTGAAGGTCATCTAGTCAAGCTCCCCCTGCAGCAAGCAGGGACATCTTCAACTAGATCAGGCTGCCCAGAGCCCTGTCAAGCCTCACAAGCTGGGGATGGAATATCTCCAGGGATGGGGCCCAAACCACCTCCCTGGGCAATCTGTTCCTGGGTTCCACTACCCTCATGGTAAAGAACCTGTTCCTAACATCCAAATTAAATCTAATCTAAATCTTCTCTAGTTGGAAGCCAGTGCCCCTCGTCCTATCACTGAAAGCCTTTGTAAACAATCTCTCTCCATCCTTCTTGTATGCCCCCTTCAGGTGCTGGAACGCTGCTATTAGTCTTCCCAGAACCTCTTCTCCAGGCTGAACAACCCCAGCTCTTTCAGCCATCTTTATAGCAGAGGTGCTCCAACCCCCTGACCATTTTCTTTGCCCTCTTCTGAACCCTCTCCATGAGGCCCATGTCATTCCTATATTGAGGGCTCCAGATCAGGAAGCAGTACTCCAGGTGAGGTCTCACCAGAGCAAAGTGACAGAATCACCTCTCTGGATCTAGTTGAAACGTTGGGGAGAAAGAGAAGTGGAATTCTTGACATTAAGTGAAAATTAAGTATGCAATGTTATATTCTTGCATTTAGGAAGAGACCTTGGGTGATCTTCAAGCAAGACCAGCCAAAAGCAAATTTAGCTCTGTTAATTAACTGCTGACAGATATGTGCCCATATGTTCTTAAAAATCTCTGTAAGCAAAGGTTTTCCACCTTTCCATTGTAAACTCAGATTTGTCTTCCACAAAGAGAATTCAGCAGTCTGGACTCATTCCACTGGAACACCAACTATCATCAGAAAAAGGTCCCCTCTCACTCCACTTCTCTGAAGAAACGGCCTGCATTCACGAACATTTCCAAACTCAGGAACCCAAACTTTGTCCCTCTTAGCAGTGGAAAGTCTTTTTACAAAAGTTCCCACTGCATCATCCAGAGATTTACAATCTAGAAACCTACACCAAATGAAGATCTATACCAAATGGAAACCCAACACAGATTTTGCAGACATTTAGACCCCTGTTCCCTTGCCAGTGTATTGTTTGTTACCAACTCAAAAAACTTCTAGTCCTTTTGCTATGTCTACAATTGCCTTCCTCTTCTCCTTCCCTTCTTAGTGCAAATTGATAAACCTCACAGAATTGTCAGGGTTGGAAGGGACCTCAAGGATCATCTAGTTCTAAACCCCTTGCCAAAGGCAGGGACACCTCACACTAGATCAGGCTGCCCAGAGCCACATCCAGCCTGGCATTAAAAAATTCCAGGGATGGGGCCTCGACCACCACCCGAGGCAACCCTCATGGTGAAGAACTTCTTCCTTACGTCCAGCCTGAATCTCCCCACTTCCAGCTTTGTTCCATTCCCCCTAGTCCTATCACTACCTGACGCCCCAAAAAGTCCCTCGCCAACTTTCTTGTATGCCCCCTTCAGATATTGGAAGGCCACAATAAAAGGTCTCCTCAGAGCCTTCTCTTCTCCAAACTGAACAACTCCAACTCCCTCAGCATATCCTCATAGGAGAGGTGCTCCAGCTTTCATCAGTACCCCAGAAAATCTCCTGCCTATGAAGAACAAGGAAGGGTAGCAGGTAGATATGCCCCTCTGGACATGGCAGTCCGCCTGCCCACAGCTAATCCAACAGTTTGCCAAAGAAACTTGCTGTTCGTTTTATAACTTCTACCAATGCAGTGCAACTTTTCTTGCAGTGACTGATCTTGTATCCACTGTTTTATGCCACTGGCTCCCCAAAGACTCTCCAGAGGCAACTGATAGCCTTGCTGTGTTTTTGTGGAAGTAGCAGTCTGTGCCCAGTTTCTGCAAGGATGAGCTGCTTCAAGGGATCTAATCCTCACAGGCAGAGTGGAGCCAACACGTGGGATTGCAGAGAGCTCTCCTTGCAGACCATGCTTCTGCTTTCTGATGGAATAGCTGTCAACAGCCATTTTCTTATGTTTTTTGCTTTTACGATGTTGAAAATCCCATCCAGGAGGCCTAAAGCTGTCCATTGGTATGGCTGGCTGGGAAAGCTAAAGTTTCTGATCCCTGATGTCCATCACAGGGATGGATGAGGTGTCTCACACTAGGCCCTTGTGTCTAAAATCTGGCCCACATATTGCAAGGTCTCATCCTTCATTAATTCCTTGATTATTTTTTTTTCTAGACATCAAGGCATAAGACATTTCCTCCTCTCTTATTCCTTCCCGAAGATTTATACTGAGATGGAACATATGATACGTTTTCTCCTGACATGTAAGTGTTACTGCTGACTCATAAGTGTTCCTGCTACTCCAGGACTGCAGCTTCTCTGTCCCATTCTGCCTTGGAAATACAGTAAGGTTTAGGAATGACTCTCCCTTATATATTTAACTAATATAACGTGCTATCTTTAAAATGCTTGCCCTTGTGCTGTGTTCCCCCAACATTTATTTAATTCCTTCCCTTTTTCACTCCCACAAGTTTTGTATCTTGAAAGACTTGCAAACAAAAATATCTCAGGCAACTTTCAAAATTGCAGCCTTTATTGACACTGTTTATTTTGCTGATACAGTTTTTTTCTCATCCTGTTTTTCCTTTTCTACCTTCTCTAGACTAATTCTGTGTGAAGGAGGAACGCATTTTCCTCCCCTGCTTCTCTTTTAAGAATTTACAGATGGTCCCTGGACTCAATGCGCTGTAAATCATCCTTATCGGGAAAAGGCCAAATATTGTTTTGCTTGGGGGCCTCTCCACTTCTCTGCTATTCCTCATTATCCCCTTTCTCTAAGGCCTTCACAGTCCTTTCTGTCTCCTTTATAATGTTTTTCCTCTGCACCCTTCTTCAGGCATGTCTCTGCTTTGATCTGCCTCACACCCCACACACCTCTTCTCTCTCTGCTTTCTCCGTTAGCACTTTCCCCCACAAGCACCCAGAGAAATTCTCCCATTGCTGGCAATTTTAAATCCCTTCAGCTGTCTCTGCATTGATGAATTTACTCAAGGTCCAGCAAGATAGTGACTGTAGTTACGTCTCTGGTTAAGATTCTGCAAAATGCACCATGTCCCATGTCTGCTCAGTGGAGACCCCGCTGACTTCTGTTTATTGCTGTTGGCCTTTGGCCAGGCCAGGGCAGCAACTGGGCTCACTGGCAATGCTTGTTCTGGTTGTTCTCCCTGGATGAAGGATCCCCCTGAGGAAAATCTGGAGACTGGAGGAGCAGTGTGCCTGCGTGTCTGTGTGTGGAGACAGGTCCCTCACTACCCAGCAGCAGCTCTGGCTGCTTATGCAGGCTCCTGCATCTTTTTTATTGCTGAATTTCCGTTTTCCTGCTACCCTAAAGGGGCCTCTGCCTCCTGCATATCTAAGTCTCCTCCAGCATTCCTCCATATTTCCTCACCAGTTCAGAAGAAAGAATAGCACTCGCTGAATGGCCCATTCACACCCTGGTAGACTTACAAACCACACAGAAAACACTGAGGGGGCTCCTCTGCAGAGTCAGCTTGGGCAGGAGCACCTGAATCAGTAGGAGACTCGAGGTGCTGTTGCTCTTGCTCGGCACTGAGCAGGCGCCACTGAACATTGAGTCAGCATGGCAGACTGGGTCAAGGCAGCCCTGTGTCAATGCAGCTCTGCAGGGTAATGAGACCATCATCCTCAATGTTCACCACAGACCTGGCAGCAAATTAGCAGACTGCAATGGCCTCCAAAAGGAGGCTTGTGCTTCCCCTTTAGCTCCAATCAAGGAGCTGGATAATTTCCAAAGGCAATGTTATGTGTACTCATCTGGAGGTTGTGTAAATAAATCCATTCAAGGAATTAATTAGGTTTTCTGAGTAGCTGCAGCTTCTTCCTGCTGACCCCTCAGCAAGGCAGCGATCAGCTGCCGTCACTACAGTGCCAACCACTGCACTCCCTGCTGCCCCTGGTCTGGACAAAGCTCTCTGTTACCCAGGAAAAACTACCCACGGGATCAGTGGTTTCAATCATTCACACACATTAACTGCGAAACATCTGCATCTTGTTTCATACAGAATCCATTTGTGCTTGGTTGTATGTAAGGAATTTGCAGCCTTAAAAAGGCTGGAAGTAATTTTCAGTCTCTGTAGACAAAAGTTTATATGATAGGACTTTAATTGCACTTTTTGCTACTACCACTGTTGGTGGCCTAACCTGGGCTCTTACCCTTCCCTTGGTCTCCAGAATCAACATTACCTTTCATTTTAAGAGGTGCTTTGGGTATTCCCCAACATGTGAAAACAGCTGAATGTATCAATGGTGCCAGTATACTGGGCCCAGTATATCAGGCTGTACAAACAGCTGCCTTGTCTGCCTATTATGACAACAGAAAATGCTGAGGAAATATAATCCTGAGTGTGCCTGTCTGCTGTATCATTCACCTCTCGATTTCTGCACCTGATACTTTCACATCATGCCCTTTTTCTTAATTCAGCTAAACATCACATTTGTCAAAAGGCAATAACATTTTAGACATGACCCATCACAAGAATGCAATGAGGAATTTCCTTTTCAAACATGACTGGACTTCTGTAAATATTAGTGAAAAACCCTTGTCACATTTTTCTTTATGAAACTAAACCAAGGTTGTTTGGGAACCCACCTCACAGGGGATTAGGAGGTACCCCAAAGGGCTTTTGAGGCTGAAAATACTTTACTACTCTTCAGTCCTCCTGCTCACTACATGTTGCTTGAAGGCTCAGGCTATCAAAGACATTGAGGTGACTCATTAACAGGAGTTAAGCTAGATAGCAGTGACCCAGAGGATCAGGGATTGACAGGTTCATAATTCTCCCTAGGCTATTGGCAGTAACTTTTGCTCTTGACTGTAAATTTTCCCTGTACATGCATTTCAGTAAGGGTGGGGGTGTGTCCAGTGCATAGATTCATAGATGTGAAGGTAAAAGTGATTTTGGAACACCCAAGCTGTTGCTGCTGTCCCTTCACAATAAAAACCAAGCTAGTAGTTTAATCTTGCTGTCATTATACACGTGAAAAATTCATTAAATCAGTCTGACTAATCTTGTGATTAAAGACTGAAGACCAAGTTTGGGTCTTAATCCCTTCTCAGAAAATCTCAGTTTAACAGGAATAAAACGATCCTACCATCAGGTCATGAAGGAAAGTGTTTCAAGGGTGTGGAAGGAGAAATTACAATCAGTTTTCAGTTTGGAGGAATATTTTTGTGTTTAGTCTGTCATACTCATGAAACAATTGTGTATCGACTCTGTATCTGTAAAATAACAATAACTTTTATTAGACAATTAGGATCACCTGAATGTGAGGTTCTTAAAACAGCACAGAGATCTTGAAGCATGAAAGGAAGAATGTAGTTGTTTGCAGAAAAAACGATGACAGGGAGGAGATGTAGTGTCCTTTTTCAGGAGTCAGATTTAAAGGGTAAGATTAGAAGTGCATTATCTCGATGTAGGATTACAGAAAACCCACTTGCATAGCTGGTGCAGCTGGCACAGAAAGGAAGGCAATCTGTCTGCTCTCCAGCTTCTAAGCAGGGATAACATCACACTATTTTCAACATACTGTACAATATCACTGGGGAATGGTCTTACTGAATTTTAAAATGACTGTTATATATGTATATAAATGTGTCTTTGTGTATGCTTGTGTCTGTGTGGATAACCATTGCCTTTTGCTATTGCCAGTTTTTTTATACTCTCACAGAGATGTTTAATTCGGTACAACTTTTTTTTAAACTTCCTTCAGTTCTCATTTTTTAATGTCCAGTGTGCTTTCCAAGAGGGGAGAGAAGAGGGAGCAGGATAAACATCCATAGTCAGGTCTTGTTTTCAGATCAGTTCAGCACATTGCTGCAGAACAGGTAGAAGAAGAACAGTGTTCAGCTGTGTTTTCTCAAAGTTACTGGCAGTTCAGACATTTATTTATTTGGAAAAGGGAGGTGCATTTTGCCCATCCACATATACTGGGTGGACGCGGAGAATAGCGGGGACACAGATGCAGCCAGCACACCTTTGAGGTGTGACAGGAGGATCTGTGAGCTGAACCACAAGACAGCACAGCTTTCCCCTACCATTTTATGAGAGTGTTCTGTGCTACCTCCAGAGCTGAAAGAGAGAGACCTTTGCAAGTTATTTTCACAAATATCCTGAAAAAGGTAACCAAATACTTTATAGCCTTTGCACAGCTGCTGTGTTTGCAACCTAAAATGCTCAAACAGAAGTTGTCTGTGACTAAGCATTTGCAAGCTCAGAGCCTCAAAGGTCGGGAGGGAGCTTGGCTAAATTCTTACCCTCTTTAGCCCACACCACCCATCCCTAAGCAATACCTGTAGAAAACACAAACATTCAGAAAGTAAGGACCTTGTTTAGGTAGAAATGTCTGAAGTGTTGCAGCCTATCTTTTTTGATTTATGAAGCTGGAGTATTTGTTGGAGATTTTCTAGAGTGTCACTGCACCTTCTTCATAACAGTGTGGGTCCCCTATGATGCTGCAGTGTAAGTAGCAAGTCCAAACTGGCTGCTGAGGCACAAGGACTCTTGGGCTGGTGCAGAAGGTAGCTAATAAACCAGCACTGCCAAAATGAGAGCTGGCAAGACAGTCCAGATGGACAACTGTTCCTTTTTTTGTCGTATATTATGTTTTCCCTTTTGTAGCTCTTTAGTACATATATTACTATTACATATTTACATAATACATATATTACATATATTACATAATACATATATACTATTACATATGTTACTATATATTAGTGAGGTGGGTGTTGGTCTCTTCTCCCAAGTAACAAGAGATAGGACAAGAGGAAATGGCCTCAGGTTGCACCAGGAGAATTGAAAAACGTTTCCTAATGTCCAGTCTAAACCTACCCAGGTACAGCTTGAGGCCATTCCCTCTTGTTCTATCGCTAATTACATGTGAGAAGAGACCAGCACCAACCTCTCCACAACACCCTTTCAGGTAGTTGTAGAGAGCCTCCTCCTCAGCCTGCTCTTTTTCAAACTAAACAGCTCCTGGGGCTCTACTAGCCACTTGTTTTGGATGTAATCTCACGCAATGGATGGGCCAAGTTTTGTCCAGAGCAATACAGGTCTTTCCCAAGAATACCATCTTGAGGGGATGAGGAGGTCATTTTATTACTGCCTTCTGTTGCTACCTCTGATTTTGCTGTGCTTTTTCTCTGAAATAGGCAAAGATAATTGTACATTGTATAATTTCATTAAACTCTCTCTTTACCTCAACCCAGGACTTTTTTTTTTTCTGTCTTCGATACTTTGCCTTCCAACCTGGGAGCTTACTTGTGAGAGCAGACTATGTTAAACTAGGACACAAGGACTGAGTTCTGGTTGAGTCATCATGCCTGTAGGTATTTAAAAGACACATAGATGTAGCACTTATGGGCATGATTGTGGTTGACTTGGCAGTGCTAGATTTATGGTTGGCTTCACTGGAATAGATCTTAAAGGTCTTTTCCACCCTAAATCATTCTACGATTCTATCATTATTTTTATTCCATGCAACCAAATGATAACAACCTCAAAATACCATTAGCAATGACAGTACGTCAGAATTGGTAGTCTGTTTGACTTCCTTACTGTAGGTTTGAATTGTTCACAGACACACTCTCAGCATGCTTATAACCAGTAAAGGGAGTTTGAAGAGATCAGAAGACATATTCATAATGATTTATTGCCTGGTGCCAACTGGGGGCATAATAAAGCTGTAAAGAGGGAGGGCACCAATTTCTTATTGGATTCAAACCTTTTCTGAGCTCCAAGCATATTTTGTGCTCACAATTTTGCTGAAACTAACTGGCTCAGATAATTATCCAATGAGTCAGGCCTCCAAGGAGCAACATTTGATGTCCTGGCAGGAAAAATACAGCTTTAATTGTCAGCATTTCATAATGAGAAATTTCAAATGCTAACTAATAATTTTGAAGTTGCTAATCCATCCTGATACATATTTTCCTTATGAATGGTATTTCTTTTGTTCTTTAGGCTTTCCCTGATGCCTTGCTAGCTACATTTAAAGGAGGTTATCACTCACTTGCCCTGTTATTCTTTTCTTCTGGAGTGTTCCTGGTGATTTACCTCTTAGCATCTTCTTTTGTCTTGAAAATGCAACTTGTATTTGTTTAATTATTGGGCCAGAGTAAGCTTCCTCATTATCCATGAATCACTAACAAGCAGAAAAGAAAACAACCCAAATGAAGGGGATATATCTTCAATTCCATTCGATGTGTCTGAGCCTAGTGAAGAAGAAACAAGAGGGAAATATTTTGTGTAAAGAGCCTGCAAATTACAGTGTTGCACAGATCCTGATACATATATATGGCAGAAATTCCTTCTCTAATTCCAGGGCTTTGTTATGAAAGGAAAGGAGAGAATTTGATTTTCCGTATTCTGTTTCTTTTCTTCCCTTCTCTAAATTGGATACTTTAGGTTGCTTTTTGCTTCCCCGAGAAGAATTGCTTTCTGGCCCAAACCTCCCTGATTTGTTCTGCTTAACTTGACATACAGAATCATTAGCATTTCTCCTCTGGCTGTCCAGCAAAATCTATCAGTTACCACAAGCAGTTTTTCCTACCTTGGGCAAAAGAAATACCCAAATCCTTTCTCAATTTTATTATAGAAAACATAGCTCACTTCAGTGTAAAGTATTAAAGACAAAGTTTGGCCTTTTCAACACAGCCAAGGCAGAATGAGGACCTAGTTGCACTGTCCAGGAACAGGTCAGGTCAGGGAACAAAACTCATTTGTGAAATTCATGGCAGGGTTGAAAGCAAGGCCATGGGCATCACAGCCTGTTGTGTGTCTTTAGCAGCATACAGTGCTATACAGCTGAAGGCTGGAGTCAAAGCCTCACATCCATGCTCCGAGAGAGATGGGTTCAGACTGTTTGCTGAATATGGAAGTGTCTATTTCCAGCCAGTACTAGAGAGACTGGAGCCTACCCATGGACAATGTCACTAAGCTCAGCTGCAGTATGCCCTTTAGCACATGGTTGTACACAATTGGTGCAGGTGAGAAGCAGGGGCCAGGGGGTCAAGAAGGTCACGTCTGGCCTTGCATGAGTGGTAGCTTGGGAGGACATGGCATGTTCTCATCCCTCCAACTCTCCTTGCTGTAGGGCAACAAAAGCTCTGTAGCCAGCCCACCTAGCTGGCACACTGACAAATCATTAGCCATTTAGGGGCATTATAGCCAATGGAAGCTGTTTGAAAACTAGCTAATGAAAAAATCCCTAGTTATAGGGAACAAGCACTGACGGCTCACAGCAACACTCTCTGCATGATACCGCTCACCTCTGACACCCATCATCAGGTGCACGTGACAAACGGGCTACCTAAAATACTGCAGTAATCGATTGGGAACTGCTGGGTGGCTGGAAATGTCCTGTCATCCTAAAGGTACAGTGAAGGCATCCTAACACCCAAGCAGGAGCTCTAGTTTAACTTGCCATCAGAATGCAAGGCGCCATTCAAGAGGTAACTGAGCACTGATTGTTTCTGGTTTCCACAATCAGAAGGAACAATGTTCTCAGCCTGTTTACTTAAAACGCTAAGACAGCAGTGGTATGATTTCAACAAAACAAACCATCTAGGTTTATAAACACTTCCAGGTTAATTCATCAGTCAGGCCACAAGAGAGCAAATGTGAGGTGCTTGTAAATGATTTCTCTTTCAGTGATATCTGATTCCTTCCAGTGACAGCAGCTGCTCATGGAAAAGTTCTGGTTTCCTCGCTCTCAAGAGGAGCTCACTGTGGGCAGCTTGAAGAGTCGTTAACCTCTTGTAAGCATTTTACTCACTGCAATTATTTTTTAAGTGTTTTATCCACTCTATTAATTAAATGTTTGCCTGATCTGCCACTCTTGAAGTGTATTTTCATTATTCATAGATAAATCACAAACTTGAACTTTGTGTGACACTTCTGAGCTCTAGATACTCACTTCTCACCAGTGGGCAGTCTTGTGGAAGTGCGGACATCTGATGGCTTAGAAGAAAGTGTTTATAGTTGAAATCACATCCTGACAATAATTACTTGAGCAGCTAAAAATTACCTCCCAGTGTGTGTGAATGGTGAGGATGTGGCACCAAGTGTAGTGCTGTAAAAAGACATCTAGAAATATATCAGGATACAGTTTAATTCCAAACTGATCATTGCCATCTTTAAGAGCTACATCTTAGAGAAGAAAAAAGGCACTGTGGTATAAATCCTTTTTATTTAGAAACACTAAATTTAGGGTCCAGCAGGGATTTGTCCTTTTCCCCACAGACTTTTGTGCTTGTTGTGTCTAAATGTGGCAGCTTTACCTCTCTGCTTCCGCAAGTGCTGCTGAGGGGAGTAAGGCAATGAGGTCAGCGGTGCTGAATTACAGTATCCACACCACGCTCACCTGCATCAGCTGTGCCCTCAGCAAGCCACAGTGCAGTGATGTCAACTCCCTACCATGGTCACTCCAATATCCCTGCCATCACCATAAATGTGAGAAAGGTGTTCCTGAAGTTTTAACTTCAAGTGGAGCAAAGAGATGCCTTAATTCCTGCAGCACTGGGCACAAGAGTTCGAATGCACTGTTTTGAGGTGAAAGAAAAACTGTAGTAAAAATTCTCTTTTCTAATTAACATGTGGAGAAAAAACATCTTCCCCCTATAGGAAAATCTCTCCAGTTACTTTTCTGTACTTAGTGAAACTGTTTTGAAGTTTAGCTACCTAACTCTAACCCAGTAAGAATTTGCTAGTCACCACACGCAATGATCCAGTGTTTGTGATTATTGCATGCTAACAGGCTTTCGAAACATGAATCAAAATCTGAGTTGATGTTAACCATTTTGCAGTGCTCAGTGGCAATTTGCACATCTCTTCATAGGCTAGAGCTCAGTTTGCCAGGTGGCAGCAGTTTTCACTTAACAGCATTTTGCCTGTCTTGACAACAAAGCAGTTAACATAGTTTTCTCCTGCATGTTCACATCAGTTTTTAGTACCTACACTGATCCCTGCTGCTTAGCATGGACACAAGGGGCTGCAAGTTAAGTGCCTTAAACAGGCCTGCAATCAGCCTTGCTCATATAAATAACAACTATTAGAAAAATAAAAAAACCATGCCAGATGTCGAAGAGGCAGGCTGTAAGACAAATCTCAGGTTTTGGTGAGTTATTTGGGCCTATCCTGTGGTCCCAGTTTGCTTTGCCCCAAACAAGAATCACTCAGGAGCAAGAGGCAGTTTTGTAACCTTCTTGCTTACACTGGTAGTGGTGAGATTTGGCTGCTGCCAATGTATTCATAAATTGCATTAGGTTGGAAGGGATCCTCAAAGGTCATCTTGTCCAACCCCTGCCCTGCAGTGATCCGGGGAACCTCCCACTAGATCAGGCTGATCAGACACACTGATATTCAAATGTAACTGTAAGGTTTCCTCAGAGACTTCTCTTCTCCAGACTGAACAGTTCCGACTCTTTCAGCCTGGCTTCGTAGGAGAGGTGCTCCAGCCCTCTGATTATCTTTGTGACCCTTCTCTGGACCCATTCCAGCAGGTTCATGTCTCTCTTGGAGCTGGATGCAGCACTCCAGGTGAGGTCTCACCAGAGCAGAGCAGAGGAGCAGAATCACCTCTCTCAACCTGCTGGCCACGCTTCTTTTGATGTAGCCCAGGATGTGATTTGCCTTCTGGGCTGCAAGTGCACTTTGTCAGCTCATGCCCAGCTTCTCTAAGTCCTTTTCTGCAGGGGTGCTCTCAGCCTCATCATCTGTCAGCCCGCTCTGATATGAAGTATTGCCCCAATCCAGGTGCAGGACCTTGCACTTATTGACCTTCAGAAGATTCTCCTCAACCCACCTCTCCAGCCTGTCCAGGTCTCTCTGGATGGCATCCCATCCTTCAGTGTTATCAACTACACCACTCAGCTTTGGTATCAACTGCAAACTTGCTGAGGGTGCACTCAATCTTGCTGTGCATGTCATTGATGAAGATACTGAACAGCACTGGTCCTGATACAGACCAAGCTGGGGTTCTCCTTGTACTGAGATGCTAAGTCACTGCAAAAGCTTTATTGTACTGCTTTCTAATGTTACTATGCCATGTAAAAAAACACTGCAGCTGTTGCAGAGATAGTTATGATTTATACCATAGCTAAGTCCAGCTCTGAGCTCCGCTGTCATATACTGGGTCACCTGAGGGAACTGTAGTTCCATCCATTTGGAAGAAGCAGTTTATCCCAGAGTACCTCTTTGCAATCTTCTCTGCTCTAGTCATTATGTAGGACCAGTGTGCTCCTTGTGCTACATGGCCTTATTCTCCCAGGCAGCTAGGGCTGTGTTGGAAAAGATTGGCCAGTTTCTCTTTCTCCATCATGTTCTTTTCCACTGGGAACAAGAGGCAACTCATGAAAACATGACAAGTAGAGTTGTGTTCTCCATCAACACTCCTCTCCTGCAATTAACAGGTGGTAGTAGAATTTATCTTGCAGGCACTCAGGCCTTAAAGCACCATACCTAGTTCATGGGTTGTTAATTGCTTGTGAGGTTCACTGAAACAAAAAGGAAGCCTCTCTGCCTATTAACTGGTTCCTCTTCTCTCCTTAGAAAAGGAAACCTAATTTAAAGTTCTGTACAACTTCAAATTGCCCAGAAATCTTTATTATGCAGAAAGAAAAGCAAATGAACATCTTCAATAGTTATTTTATTATAGCAAAGCAAAGAAAAAAATAAGTTACAATTTTTTTTTAAATTGTATTTAGATCATCCTTGCTTTGAAACACTGGAGTAATATTTTGGTGCAATAGCCCTTCTCTTTGGAGATTCCTAGAGTTTAAGGAAATTTAGGAACATAGCAGGGTCATTTTCTTTCACTTCAGTACAGGGAATTTCCCTTGAACATGGTCAAATGTTCGGGTATATTTGAACATGATCAGGTCAAATATACCTGATTTGATTAAGGTATATGAAGACTGCTATTGGCTGATAAAACACCAGTGGTCAAGACAGCAATAAAGTACATTTTGTATGACTAACAAGCTAAATAACTTAATACAGTAGCTTAATACTTTCCAAGTGAGAATGAGAATGACAATGGCTAATGATGAGGGATGCTTTTCTGAAATACATACAGTTTAAAGATTGCTCCAATTCAGCACCATGACTAATCTGAATTACTTCTGCTCATAAAATTACACTAAACCCTCACTGAAGGATTCTGTTTTCACAGCCAGCTGTCCAGTGAGTGGTCACTGGGATGAATTTGGCTTCACAACACTGACATTTGCCTAGATTATTTATTACTCTTGTTATATTTCTCTATTTGCCTGAGTCAGATAGGTAAGAAAATATGACAGGACAGACCACTTCAGCTACTGGTCTTAATCCTGCAAACACTTGCCACATGTACTTGGCCCCGTGGCAAGTCCAAACAGTTCAAAATCATTAATCACAGAATTCACTTTCAAATAACAGGATTAGAAAAGAAAAACAATTTTTAAAAGGACAAAATATAGCTCTTTCAATTTACTGTTTTGCTGCTGAACAGTGAGGGTGCACATTTCCAAGTTTCTCTCTGAAATCATAAGAAATTGCTTAATTTAAAAAAAGAAAAATTGGATTCTCTGAGATTCTCAGAAACAGGATCAAAGACATAGCTGTTCAGAAAACTGCAGATCGGAATGAAATTCACACGTGGTAATAAGAGCAGTTTTATTCTCATGTATGGCTTTCAGAGTATTTAGTAGCACCTTTTTATATCTCTGTGTGTGTGTGTATGTATATATATATATATATAAAAGTAATTCTACATATTGCCATTTGTCTAGACTTGGATGAAGAGTGGACACCAATTCAACATTTAGGCATTCATTTTTTGGCTTTGGTAGCTCACTTGGGATGATTTGTGTTTAGAGTTAGACATTCTGCTGAAACAATAACATAGAAGTGCAACTCTGTTACAAAAATCCCAAAGTCATGTGATCTTGTGCTGAAGAAAACTGGAAGAGTACAGTGTGGTTGTGATATTCTTGCATTGTTGTATTTTAAGGAGATTTTTCTGCACAAGGTACATAGCTGTTGAAGGTCTGCCTTGATACTGGGCAAGGAGTCATCACTAGTAAGGTCTGACGACAGTCACACCTCATTAGTCTAAGATGTGCAAAACTGGAAGTCTGTCAAGAAAGGAGGCTAAGGGTGACAGAAATATCCATTTGTAGACCTAATTCAACATCCCAGAGGGCACAGTGCCTGTCAAGAGCCTGGAGCAGAGCTGTTAGAAAACTTCTCCCATTAAATGACCCTTTGGGAAAGCTAAGATTGAGCACTTCCCTGAGGTTCTCAGGGAGGAAGCCTGAGGACTGCTCTCCCTGGTCTCTTCAGCTGAGACTGGAGGCTAATGCAGGGACCAGCACCTGTAGAGGATGGGGTGGCCAGGACACTGGACTCAACATCAGCTGCAACTTCCCAGGGAGGAGACAATAATACATGAAGGAAGAGAGATTCCATCTCATGTAGGGAAGTGAGGATGTTATCAGGCACAGACTGAGCAAACTAGTAAAGAGGTGGATAATCAGGACACTAAAGACCCCCTGGGAATGAAAAGGGGCAGGAAAGAACTACCTTGGAAGTCTGTATGCTAATATGAGAAACAGGAAAACCAAACTGGATTAATGTCATTCACAATCAAAATTACTACTTAACTGATTTGATAGATTAATGGACACGATATATTTAGGATTTACTTTGAGCAGAGGGAAGTAAAGAAGCATGTTTCCAAGGTGTGCATGGTGGTTGCTCATGCCTGCTGTGAATACAATGGAAGCAACAGAGCTGCTGAAAGTCTTTGAGCATAAAAGAGGAGGGGAAGCAGTCCTGGGACAATGGAGATTATTATCGGGTTCTCAGAGGGGAAAAGGTTTCTTTGGATCTCATTTGTGGGAAGCAAAGAGGAGCTGGTGCAGAGGGTGAAGGGAGAAGACAAACCCTGTGACAGGGATCATAAAGAATGGTATTCCTGACATCTAGCACAAGAAGAAAGGAAAGCACTAAAATCTGAAAAAAGGATATGAAGAAAGGGAGCATCACTCAACTTGGAGAATTGAGAGAGGGAAAAGGGAGTTTAAAGATATTCTTTAAAAGGCAGGCTCTAAAAGACAAGCACAGATTATTTTATATGAAGGGAATACAGGAAGTGTAGTAAGAAACCACTTTTGCTAACTCAGAATTTTTCAGTGATCTGAAAATTATTCAGTGTGGAAAGTAGGTCAAGTCACTAAAAAGATATATGTAAGACTAATACAAACCTACAAGGACAAAATCAGAAAGGCCAAAGCATAGAATATAATGGAATTAACACAGGATGTAAGAAGAAAAAAAGAACAGAACAAATGTCTTGATAAAGCATTTGCTGGAACAAGAAGGTAAAGAAAAAAGCAGTTCACTGGTAAGGGAAAAAAATGTTAATATCATATATAGATAGAAAACGAGGGAAGAAGCAGCATCTTTTGACTTTGCTTCCCAGGGCAACCTCATAAGCAAGTTAAGGAAATAGTTTTATTGAAACCACTGTGAAATTGTTGTACAGCTGACTGGAAAACCTTACTTCTAGAGAAAACGACAAGTAAATCTCTGGTAGAGTTTCTCCTAGGACTGATATTATTCAGTATTTAATGGCTTGGACACTAGACAATGTAGCTCTCCTGCAGAGGACAGAAGCTGGAGGATACCACTGCAATTCAAACCTGTTTGTAAAATTTGGAGTGGTGCAAAATAAATACTTTAGGTAGTAAATTTGAAAATATCAGTACAAGACAGGAAACAGTGGACTAAACCACTGCTTTTTGGTGAAGGCTCCTGGGTGCACAGGAACATGTGTGTGGGTACATATGACCTGAGCCAGTGAGGCTGCACTGCTGTGAAAATGATGCTTGAACTTGTCCAGAGAAGGGCAACTGCTGCGATGGAGAGACAGGACGAGGCCTGATGCAAGCCAAGTGTCGATTTATTGTACAAAGCTTTTTCTTTATATAGGTTAACATAACATCAGAAGGCAGCTTGTAACTGGTCATTGGTATGTCCATACTGCAGTTGTAAATTCATGATTGGCTACAGAGAGAAAGTATCACACGAACGCATATATTTTTCAGAAGGCTTAAGCAAATGTCAAGCAAGAGATAAAGGGATTCCATAATTCTGTCCTAAGTTTTGCTTTGTTCTTGTTATCAGGTCCCTGCATAACTCCCTTAGGTCACAGTGGCCTCTAGGGAGCTGACCTGTCTGTGTTTTCCTTCTAGCTGCACTCTGTTCCCAGGGTTTGCCACCCATCAGGGTTAAAGCATCTCCTTCTATCAGTAAGACAGTGTCTGGGGTTCTGGTCCCTAAATCAATTCCTTCAGGCAACAAGGCTGGTGAGGGGTCTGGAGCACAGACCCTATGAGGAGAAGCTGAGGCAGCTGGGGTTGATTAGCCTGGAGAAGAGGAGGCTCAGGGGAGACCTTACTGCTTTCTACAACTGCCTGAAAGGAGGTTGCAGCCAGGTGGGGGTTGGTCTCTTCGACCAGGCAACCAGTGACAGAACGAGAGGACACAGTCTCAAGCTGCACCAGGGGAGGTTTAGGCTCGAGGTGAGGATTCTCACAGAAAGAGTAATTGGCCAGTGCAATGTGCTGCCCAGGGAGGTGGTAGAGTCACCATGCCTGAAGGTGTTCAAAAAAAGATTGGATGAGGCATTTAGTGCCTTAGTTTAGTTGATTAGGTGGTGTTGGGCTTGATGATCTTGAAGGTCTTTTCCAACCCGGTTAATTCTGTGATTTTGTGATTATGTTTGCCACTGGTAACATCTCAGTTTTACTTTCTTTAAGAAAGATGAGGTCAGTCTGAGATAAACCAGGGCAGACACAAGAAGACTAAATCTGCAAGTCTGCAAACTCAAGAGGTGAGACTAAAGGCACTAGGGCTGCTTAGACAGGAGAAAGCTGAGCAGAAATATGATAACAGCTTCAACATTTGTAAAATTGTTCCACAGACCACAGAGAGAACACAGAATGAGAAAAAACAGTTGTCCTGGGTTTAAGGCACTGGGAGGTCTTAAATCACAGAGAAGTCTTTCAGGAGGACTAGACAGTCTGGAAGATACACCCTAGAAAGTGTAATCTTTTGTATTGCATTCCCATAATGCCTGCATCCTTATAAAATTGGCTGCAGTCAGTTTTCTCTCTCTTCTCTCCATCTCCAGAAGTGTGTGCACCTTACCTTCATTTTTTGGGGTGCAGAGGCTTTCTCCTGGCCTTGGCCTGCAGAGAATTTCCAGCTATGCCACTGAGCCTATTAAAGCCTGCAGTAGACCTGAGTCTAGTGGGGGAGGGCAGTTTGGCTGCTCTTGGGCCTGCTGAGGCTGAGTGGGGTGGAGGTTTCTGGAAGGCTCTGGATGGTTTTGGCCAGGTAAGCCCAGGTGTATTCCTTCTACCTGAATACCTTTTGTATATATTTGTAAATAGAATTTCCATTTTAAACTTCCAATCCAGTGCGGAGCACTTTTATTTTACTCCTTGGGAAAGACGTAAAATATCTTTTCTGTCCATTTGCTCTAGGCTGCTCATGGCTCAAAACTCGGACACCAGTCCACCACAAAGAAGATTTAGGTTGAACACAGGTTTTTAATGACTTAGCAATAGGACGTTTGCCAGGGGAGCTGTGAGTCATGTTCATGGGAAAATCTCAGATTAGACCAACCTCTGGCAGGTATCACCAGGGGTGGACTACATGGCCTCTCAAATACTCTTCCAGGCCTGTTTTCTGCAGCAACTTAAACGTTTTCTGTAATGAGAATGGTTGTCATAGAGAGATTTCACAGAGCTGACATTTTCCCTGTTAGAATCATAACTGCATCTGCAAGACGAGTGACCAGAATACCTAATGACTCATTCTGTTAAAAATATCTTAAGGAGCAGAAAAATGAGAGCACTTAACATCATCTAATGCAGCCTTGTGGGGTCATAAGAGCAGATTTATCTTCCATTTGTGAAATGTATTAAAATGGCCTACTTCAGACACAAACAATACATCTGTTACACTGATCTTTCAAAGAAGAGAAAACATTTATCAGAAAAACATTTTAAAATTAAAGTATTTGGGTGTTCATCCCTATTAAATAGAGGTAATAATTAGAAAAGACAATAATCAAAATGCCTGTTCAATGAAGATTTTAGATCTGTGGGGATCTAAATGTGAGGATCCTGATTCTGCTGCCTTGAACCCATATCATCGAATCACAGAATCACAGAATGTTAGAGATTGGAAACGACCTCCAGAGATCAAGTCCAACCCCCCTGCCAAAGCAGGATCACCTAGGGTAGTCTGCACAGTAATCTATCCAGGCAGGTCTTGAAAGTCTCCAGAGAAGAAGACTCCACAACCCCTTGGGCAGCCTGTTCCCGTGCTCTGTCACACTCACTATAAAGAAGTTTCTCCTCATGTTGAGGTGAAACCTTTTATGTTCAAGTTTGTATCCATTGTTCTTTGTCTTATTACTGCACACCACTGAAAAGAGCCTGGCCTCCTCCACTTGACACCCACCCCTCAGATACTTATAGACATTGATCTGATCTCCTCTCAGTCTTCTCTTCTCAAGACTAAACAGCCCCAGGGCTCTCAGTCTCTCTTCATAGGGGAGATGCTCAAGTCCCCTAATCATCCTCATGGCTCTCTGTTGGACTCTCTCCAGCAGATCCCTGTCTCTCTTGAACAGGAAGCCCAAAACTGGACACAGTATTCCAGGTGTGGTTGTACTAGAGAAGATCAGAAGGGCAGAAGAACCTCCCTACACCTGCTGGACACACTTTTCTTGATGCACCCCAGGAAACCATTGGCTCTCTTGGCCACAAGGGCACATTGCTGTTCCAAAGAGTATCAAAACAGTGCTGCAGATTCTATGATTCTATGCTGCAGAGAACTGAACCAGGCCTGTATTCTGTTTAGGACCAGATGGGACAGTGGTGGGCATATACTAGAAATGAGCTTGATGGCTTTGTGCTTTGATTTTAATCAAAATTGTATTTGATTCTCATAGTGAAAATTGACTGGAGTAAGAAATTACTTCTCATGTTCTGCTTACGCTCCATGTGGAAAAAAAAAAAGACCCCTTTGCTTCTTTCCAGTTATGTAGTCCATATGCACATGTTGTCACTTAAATGCTTACACAAAATATTTTGATAACTCTCAGGAATAAAGATCCACCTGAATAGGGGAAAGGCAAGCCACTGAGTAATCAAAATCAGCAAACTGAAGCTGAAAATGTGTCTGACACTTCAATCATGTATAAGCAACTCCTATCTGAAAGAAAGGACTTGTTTTTTGGAAAATAAAACAAACCAAAACCAAAACCAAACAAAACAAAAATAAGATCAAACAAATGAAAAGAAAACCAAACTGAGAAAGACAGATGGAAATCATATCCCTGCCGTGCTGCAGCATTTTGCTACAGGCAAAAACTGTTATCACAATTGTCTATACCAAAACAAAGTACAATATCTTACGTAGTTTCAACAGTTCCAACAGAATTCCTTATTACAAGAAAGACACAGATGTGCTGGAATGTGTCCAGAGAAGGGCCACGAGGATGATCAGAGGGCTGGAGCTCCTCTCCTATGGAGACACTCTGAGAGAGTTGGGATTGTTCAGTCTGGAGAGGAAAAGGCTCTGAGGAGACCTTATTGTGGCCTTCCAGTATCTGAAGGGGGCCTACAGGAAAGCTGGTGAGGGACTTTTAGGGTGTAAGGTAGTGATAGGACTAGGCAGAATGAAGCAAAACTAGAAGTAGGCAGATTCAGATTGGATGTTAGGAAAAAGACTGGAACAGTTTGCCATCCCTGGAAGTTTTTAAGGCCAGGCTGGATGTGGCTCTGAGCAACCTGATCTAGTGTGAGGTGTCCCTGCCCATGGCAAGGGGGTTGGAACTAGATGATCTCTGAGGTGCCTTCCAACCCTGACGATTCTGTGATTAGGAAATTATCTGTCAAGTTGTTCTAGGAGATGAAAGCTATTACCCTAAATTTTATTCTCATTTTTTTTCTGTCATCTTAAATGTGTAGATGGCTAACTTCAAATATAATCTCTTGAACTATATCTGCTACAAATCCACGCACAGTGCACTTATACGTTGAGGCATATTAAGTATTCCAAATTATTTCAGTGGACTGTCTGGTGTATAAGAATAAGCATATCACATATCCTGGTTTATACCAGGATAAATATCTAATTATTTAGAGCCTTACAAATGTGCCCCATCCTTACTGGAAAGGAGAAAAATCCCTTTTCTTCCCCAAAGGTTTATCATTGGTCATAAACAACAAGTTAGCCTCTTATTGCACTAGCTATAGGCATGCAAATTATTTATAAGGTATACGTCAGTAATGTAACAAGAGTCCTCCATGAAAAGAACACTGGCTTTTTCCAGATCTCTGGTTGTGGAATTGTTCCCAGTAAACTACTCTCAACCCCCAAAAGAATGTCCATGTCCTTATAAAACATAAACTGTCATCTTGATGCCCAGCTAGGAGCAGCCTCACAGAACAAATTTAATTTCTCAGACATGGAAGAGTTGCTGGCAGCTTTTTGTGAAGGCAGCAGGGATGAAAGGGCACAGAGAGGGCATCATAACACAGAGGCAGCTGCTCTAGGGGCTGAGACACCTCCTCACAGAAGGCCCTTGGCAGAGCCACGGCTGACCTGGTGTGGGAGTCTTGCTTGAGGTGGGAGGTAGCAGCGAGACCCAGGGCCTATCCATCCCACATTTATGTTACTTTGTGATGAATACTGGAGTAAGAAAGGTGCTTTGAACCAGAACCATAACGGACATTACCTCTGAACTTGTAAAGGATTGTGTGTAACAAGGTTCTCAAGTTCCTAGGATGGCTGTGCTTGTATATGCACTTAGAATAAAAGCAATGGGGCTATTGTTCTGTGCCCTTAAATATGAGAAAACATTCCCTGATTGTCATGCAGATTCTAAGGGCTTCAGACAGCAAGACACATTTTGATGACTGCTTCTGGATCACTCGTGGTGCTGCCAGCATCATTGCTCAGCTGGGTCCGTCCTCTTGCCAGGTAGTCGGTAGGGGAGGATAAAGTGATGGCCAACTTTATCTTGGCCTCTTGCATCATCTGCAAGTAAAATAATTAATACTAAACCTATGGAGGCTGATACTATTCTAATGAAACATGTATATTAATTATTAATACAAATGGCATTAGATAGCAAACATTTGTGCATATAAAATGGACTTTTATTTTCATTTGAACAATTTTTGTTTTCTTTGTCATGAAACTTTGTCTTTAATGGCCTATTAGTGTTTAGTTAATGTTATATTAGCTGATTTTTTAACATACTGAACTAGCAACAAAGATACCACAATCCAGACATTACCTCAAGAAGAAAACACAGGAGGAATCATGCATGGGGAAAAGGTACTTGCTTTTCCTCTTTTCATTGTCTGTCTCATCAGAAAAAAATCATGAGAAATAGAGTCCATAAAATAATCCTCAGCACATTACAGAAGATCAAGTCAGTGGTCATTTTGTAATGTGACAGCAACGGAATTAAACCAGACACTCACGTCAACCATGTGTACCATATGAAAATACCTTATCACACTCTACAAGTACCTGGAGGGAAGTTGTAGTAAGGTGGGGGTCAGGCTCTTCTGCCAGGCAGCTTGTGACAAGATGAGAGGGCATGGCCTGAAGCTGTGCCAGGGGAGGTTTAGGTTGGCTGTTAGGAAGCACTTTGTCATGGAAAGGGTAATTAGAGACCGGAATGGACTGGAGAGAGGTGGTGGAGTCACTGTCCCTAGAGGTGTGTAATGAAAGATTGGACGTGGCACTAAGTGACATGGTCTGGTCATTGTGGTGGTGTTAGGTCATAGGCTAAACTTGATGATCTCAGAGGTCTATTCCAGCCTCAATAATGCTGTGATTCTGTAAAATTCTCCTCTGAATTATCCTATCAGCATTTTACCTTTTTTTTTTTTTTTTTTTTTTTTGGTAAAGCTCAAATGAATTGCAATTATGCAACGATCCTTTTTACAGTGATTTCTGCCTGGCAACAGCAAAGCATTTCACAGACATGAGGGCAGAACTCACTCTGTGCAAGGGTGTAATATTAAGGTCTATGTACTGCTTAGTTTTCATTCATACTTTAACAATTAAGGACCATTTCAGACATGCAAAGATCCTGGCTTGACCTTTTCACTTTCCCTGACTAATTTAGGACTAGCCTACTAGATGGGATATTTTAAAGTCATTGTAAAGTACAAGGAAGGTCTGAAAATAGAAGCCAGTTTTTAATTCATAAAGCTCAAGATTTTTAGTGCCATATACATAATGATACTGCCTTTCTATGCTGAAACTGTTAAATATCTTCTACAAAGTTTTTCAGATCTCTTTTTTAAAGCACTTCTAAAGATTTCAGGAGGTTCTTAATACCTTGTTAGCATTTTTGCAAATTGATCTCTGATGACTTTCTTCCTGATTATGTATTCCACAGCTGCTGTCTTGACAAGGCAAACAGCAGGAATCTGTTTGTCTTTGGGCTCCCTTTACTCCTACAAGGTGCATTTCGTTCATTCAGAGATACAATTAACAACCTTCTGGTTTCTCCATGAAAGCACATCTTCTACCTGATCATTAACAGAAACAACAGGGTGTTCTCCCGAACAACAATTTCATCTGCACTTAATTACACTGTATTAGGCAATATTGAAAGTGACATTAGAAATGGCAAAATAGTTCCTTATTGATTCAGGAAGATGGCAGCAGTTCAGTTGTTTTAAGGAGGTGGATTGTGCTATGTGGAAGCATGTGTGTGTAATGTGGGAAGACAGCTGGTTTCCACTTTCAATGTTACCAGGATGTTCTAAACTTTGTCATTTGCAGGGACTCACTCAATTTATCTTCCCCTAATTTCATCTGGGGTATTTTTTCCAGTCTCTCTCTTATTTTCCTAATAGTTGGAAATAGTCTTCATTTTAACTTTCAGCTGATGACACTTGTGCCAACCTTCTTCAAGTCATTTGGTACTTAAAACCCCAGGAAATACATGAGCTTGCTTATTATTTGCTTATAAGAGTGTCAAAGACCTAGAGAGCTCAGGTGATCCAGAAACAGCATCCCACTGGGCTGATGGAGTCTGTCTGCCCCATGAGAGAGGAACAGTCCCTTGCTAGTGCTCTCTCCCTGAACTCCAGTAGAACATACCTTACTGATAGACATTTGCCCCAATACAGCCACAGGTATTGATTATTGATGTTAGCCATGCACCATATGATGTATTTGTAGCAAAAGGAGAAATAGAACTACACCCAAAGGTCTGTGAGCACTAAAGGCAGCTGTAGAAATGGTGAGTTTGCAGGATCTACTGGGTTTGGTTATTTCTTGAACACTACTTGTCTTATATTATTCCTCATTATTCCCCAAGATGAATAAACCAGCAATCTACTGTAAAATGTAGCTCCACTGAGCTCATGGGGGCTCAGCCAGTTGCAACTGCTGATGAGCATTCGACACCACCCACCAAAGCGCTGGCAAGAGCAAAGGGTAACAGGATTTGAAGTTGAGACTGTAACCTGTGACACTTCCTGGTTCCAGTGGAAAGAGCCAGCTGATGAAAAGGATGATGGAGTTCGTAGTTTGGACTGTAATATGAGATGCTTCCTGTTTTCAGGGCTTCTTCTGGTTCCTGGTTTGGGGTGTTATCTCTTCTGCTTTTTGCTCACTGCAGGCTGGCTTGTTTTTGCCCTCGCTACTGTGCTTCTGCTGCTGCTTCTACAGTATTTGTATATCATATTACTTCTTACTTATCTCAATCCCTAGGACTTTCAGTTTCTTGTATCTTCTTTTGACACAGCAGTTGTGTGAGCAGACTGTTGGAACTCAACCACTTGGCTGGGTTGAAACCACAACATAAAAATTAGTTTTAAAGTATATCAGCAGAGTTGAGATTAAAAAAAAAAAAGTTTGTGTTTTTAATGATGTGTGTATGAATGAGAACTCAGGAACATAGCAGTCTTGCATTACAAATATTCATACAGGAAAACTCAGTGAAACAGAAAATGTTTTCCCAGATAAAAAAAAAATAATTATTTCATAGTTGATAATCCTTCTATCTTTACTGAAGTTCATGCTCAAGTGCACGACTGAGAAGCACTCTGTATATAAGCTTTTAAATTTCTTCATATCATTTGCAGGGTAACCAGGAGTGCATCACAGATGTATTAGCCTTTTGCTTTGTATGAGTTGTGGTCGCTCAGCAAAGGAATCAGGAACAAATTCTATAGCTTCATTCACAGAGTGTAAGTAGAAGCTTTCTGCCAGCTAGTTCTGGCCTGATGTTTACTTCAAGAAAGTGCTTATCCCTGGGACCATACCAGGAAAGAAAATATAAAAATACATAGGAATTAAAAGTGGGCAACAAAGAATAAGCCTCTGCTTGTACTTAGTGTGTTCCAGAAACTCACCCTGTTGGCCAGTTGTGTGTCCCCATTCTAGAAACAGATGAGAAGCTCAATATGAGCTGTCAGTGTGCACTGACAGCCCAGAAAGCCAACCTCATCCTAGGCTGCATCAAGAGGAGCATACCCAGCAGGTTGAGGAAGGTGATTCTCCCCTTCTACTCCACTCTGGTGAGACCCCCACCTGCAGTACTGTGTCTAGTACAAGAAAGATACGAATGTGCTGGAACATGTCCAGAGAAAGGCCACAAGGATGATCAGAGGGCTGGAGCTCCTCTCCTATGGAGACAGACTGAGAAAATTGGGGCTGTTCAGTCTGGAGAAGAGAAGGCTCTGAGGAAACCTTATTGTGGCCTTCCAGTACCTGAAGGGGACCTACAAGAAAGCTGGGGAGGGACTTTTTAGGATATCAGGTAGTGATAGGACTAGGGGATCCAAGCTAGAGGAGGAGAGATTTAGATCAGACATTAGGAAGAAGTTCTTCCCCATGAGAGTGGTGAGACACTGGAACAGGTTGCCCAGGAAGGTGATAGAAACCCCATCCCTGGAGGTTTTTAAAGCCAGGCCAGATGTGGCTCTGAGTGTCTCTGCCTATGGCAGGGGGTTTGGAACTCTATGATCCTTGAGGTCCCTTCCAAACCTGACAATTCTAGGATTCTATTCCTGACTCATCTTCACATTTATGGGCCTATTTTCCCTATAGTTTCCTGTCATGGCACTTTTTTGTAGGGTTCAGAGTGAGAACTTCATGACACATTTCAAGAGAAGAAAAGAAAAGCCATCCAGTTCTATCCTAGGAAATATCTGCTGACCTCCAGTTGGCCCAGGCATATGTGCACTTAAGAAGCAGGGGTTTACAGAGCAGGAAATCAAATCAATAGAGAGCCTCCTTCAGAACTGGCAAACACATTTAACTCTTCAGTTGTAGAGGCATTTGTAGAAAAGAAATGGAAATTATTAGATGGCTTTCATGGCAGCAGAAATTACTAATCATCCTCATGGCTCTCTGTTGGACTCTTTCCAGCAGATCCCTGTCTCTCTTGAATTGGGGAGCCCAAAACTGGACACAATACTCCAGGTGTAGTCTCACCAGGGCAGATTACAGGGAAAAAGAGCATCCCTAAACCTTCTGGACACACTTTTCTTGATGTACCCCAGGATACTATTGGCCCTCTTGGCCACAAGGGCACATTGCTGTCTCAAAATGTTTCACTACCCTTTCTAATGGGTGGCAAATAGATCAAATGAAGCATGCAGGGAGACCTAACAGAGGAGAAACCTTACATGTTATCCTCAACATATATGGCATTTCATGTACTGGGAGAATTGAGTTTCTTTCTAAGCAGAATAATAAAAAAATAAGGTAACACCAGAGCAAAGAGGATGCTGAGACCAGAATGCATGTCAGTATGAATTTTCATTAGTCACAGCTGGGAGGTCTGAGAACATGTTGTGTAACCAAGTCTATTAAAATTAAACAGTGTGATAACTGCTGACACAGCAACTGAGCTGCTTATACCAAAGGCTGGTGTACAACTGCAAACATCCCCACACAGACCAGTGAACAGCAGTTGATTCAGAGGTCATCACAAGCATTTTTAAAAGAGAATATTTCAAAGGCTGAAAAACAGGCAATGTTGAAAATTACAACTAGGAAATGAACTGCTGCCAAATCCTTTGTGATATATGAAAGATAGACTTTAATGAAATGTGGCATGTTCTTCTATGATATACTATCAAAAATATCTAGTACAACAAAAGTAATATCTGAGAAGCTTTCATCTTCCCAGTCTTCTGTTAATAAAACAGACACTAATCAGATGTTGCCTTTTAAGTGCAAATCAGAGCAAAGATTCACATTCTTAAAGGTATTTTTACAGTGCTTTGTCCTACTGCCAGCTATGAGATGCGTGCAGGCTATAAATGAGTAACTGAAGATAATTCTTCTTGGAATAATTTTAATGTGGTTCTAATATTCAGACCAGATTCCAGAAATACTAATCTATTGTCCCTGGACTGATTTTATGCATCAGAAAAACAGGTATTTGCAGAGTTGATTAATCTGTTACGGGTAGTCAAAGAGCCTCTCTTCACCGTTTGGTGATTCTACAACTCGGGAAAGCTCATCTAGCTTCTCCTGCTGCGAAGGTTGGACAGGGTGGAGAGTTGTTAAAGTAGCTCCTCTATTCTCTCCACTTCTAGAGTGGTAGCAAGGCCAGTTCCCACTAGCTGCACATGCTATAAACTCATGCTACAAACCCAGGGGTGTTTTAACATGGGCATTGGTTAGTAAGTTAATTACCTTACTTATATATAAAAAGTTATTGTGTTAGCAACTTCTCTCAGTATATGTCACTATCAGGTAGTACTAAGTGCCTACACGGTCTAGAGACAGATCATTCTAGTTGCTGGAGGCTTCAGACTAAACCCTCCCTGTCTGCATGTGTCACAGAATGGGATTTTACACTCCCCCTCCTTGTCCCAACCCACTGAGATTATAAACTGGTAGGCAAATAACACTGAGGTAGTTGTATGTTTGAGTCTTTCCTTACAAAAAGATTTCTGAGGATTTTAAATTATGAGGAAGTAATTTATGAGGCTGAGGTAAAGGAGGCATTGTGGCTGTTGAAAAGAAGCAAATAATCAGGGTAAGAAATGTTCTGTTCTACTGTGCATCTCTCTTCATAAATTGCCAGGGGACAGTAATGAGCAGTGAGTCATGAGCAGAGTTTCACTGGAATGAAAAGGGGCAGAAATAGACCAGAAAGAACACCCTATCTTTTCAAGATCCACCATCCTATAACTATCTAGATCTCCATTAAGGCTTGAATGTAAATTATTGTGATTATTGCAAATTTATGCTGGGAACCAATCCAACAGAGATGCCCAACAGATGTCACTGAAACTCTGAAGCACATACACTTTTCCTCACAATGTCACAGAGCGCCTCACCTCCTTTCGTGGCTCCCTAGTGCTTCCATGTTTCTGTCAAGGTGTTTAACAGAGGCCTTATGGCATCGAAAGAATGAGGTGAAACAATTCTTAGGTTTGTTCCAAACGTAGCAGATTCCCAGACCTCAAGGATTATCCAGTTCCAACACCCCTGACATGGGCAGCGACACCTCACACTAGATCAGGTTGCTCAGAGCCACATCCAGCCTGGCCTTAAAAACCTCCAGGGATGAGGCTTCCACCACCTCTTTGGCAACCTGTTCCAGTGTCTCACGACTCTCATGGTGAAGAAGTTCTTCCTAGCATCCAATCTGAATCTACCCACTTCTACTTTTATTCCATTCTCCCTAGTCCTATCACTTCCTGACATCCTGAAAAAGTCCCTCCCCAGCTTTCTTCTAGGCCCTTCAGATACTGGAAGGCCACAATAAGGTCTCCTTGGAGCCTTCTCTTCTCCAATCTGAACGACCCCAACTCCCAGTCTGTCTCCACAGGAGAGGAGCTCCAGCCCTCTGATGATCTTTGTGGCCCTTCTCTGGACACATTCAAGCATGTCCAGATCTTTCTTGTAATAGCAGCTCCAGAAATGGACACAGTGCTCCAGGTAGGGTCTCACCAGATGTGAGAAAAGGGGGAGAATCACCTCCCTTGACCTGCTAGCTACTCTCTTCTTGCTGCAGCCCAGGATACAATTGGCTTTCTGGGCTGTCAGTGCACACTGACAGCTTGTTATGAGTTTCTCATCCACCAGTAGCCCCAAGTCCTTTTTCTCAGAGCTGCTCTCAAGCCAGAGCATCAATACAGAGCACTCAAAATACTAGGAAAATAGCTGCCTAATTGTTGAAATAACTCAGAGAGGAGTTTCTGCTGCAGTGAAACATCCTCTCTTTGTAATCTCCCCCATGTGGTTCTTGTATGGGCAAAGGATAACAGCAACTACAAATGTCCACCGGAAGCTTTTCTAATTTTCTTTTATCCTTAACACTGATATTGTCCAGATGGGAATGCTGTATCTATTTGACTAACACTGGATGGCATAATGCTCACTACTTCTTATAGTGGTTGGATTTAATTCTCCAGCTAGGTGTTCCAGAAGATTTTGAGGTTAACTGAAAGCATCAGCACCTAAAGCTATTGTCATTATTTGTATTATGATAGCAATAAGAGGTCAATGATCCAGTATACCAGAGACTGTAAGAACAAACTGTCCCTTCTCCACAGCTTTCCTTCCTGCAAGAAAAAAATGTACTGAGGTTACTGTATGATTATATTATGATTATACTGCAGGGATGTCATTGTACCCCTGTACACAGCACTGGTTAGGCCACACCTTGAGTACTGTGTCCAGTTCTGGGCCCCTCAGTTTAGGAAAGATGTTGAATTGCTGGAGCATGTCCAGAGAAGGGCAACGAGGCTGGGGAGAGGCCTTGAGCACAAGCCCTATGAGGAGAGGCTGAAGGAGCTGGGACTGTTTAGCCTGGAGAAGAGGAGGCTCAGGGGGAACCTCATTGCTGTCTACAACTACCTGAAGGGAGGCTGTACCCAGGTGGGGGTTAGTCTCTTCTCCCAGGCAACCAGCACCAGAACAAGAGGACACAGTCTCAAGCTGTGCCAGGGGAGGTTTAGGCTGGAGGTGAGAAGAAAGTTCTTCACAGAGAGAGTGGTTGGCCATTGGAATGTGCTGCCCAGGGAGGTGGTGGAGTTACCATCCCTGGAGGTGTTCAAGAGGGGATTGGACGTGGCACTTGGTGCCATGGTTTAGATAGGCATGAGGTTTAGGGTGACAGGCTGGACTCGATCTTTGAGGTCTCTTCCAGCCTTCTTGATTCTATGATTCTATGATCTACAAGGCCATGAGTACAAAGGAGGCTGGGAAACCCTGCCAGACAGCTACTTGCTTCTCAAGCACAGAATGTTAGACTAGAACACTTTAGAAAGAGTTATCTCTACTTCCAGAGCTCAAGTATTTTCCTTAAAGTGTCACACTGATCCTTGAGAGCTGACCACATCTGGTGTGAATGAAGGGTGAGCGTGGGAGGAGAGGGAAGACATCATTGACATCATTCCCTTTCCCTCTGTTGTGAATTCTTTGTGAACCCTTCTAGCAGCAAGTTTTAGTCTGCTCATGACAATCTTTCTGTTGACCTCTCGTTATCACCTAATTTAAAAGGGATGTGAAAGGCTTCCAGCCTACCTTATGTTGCCATCTGCATGGGGTTTTTGTTTTGTTGGAGTTTTTTTCCCCCAGTTATACCACAGACAGGACAGTTAAGTAACCTGCATTTTCTGCAATGTATCTTCTGAGTCTGTTCATCACCCTGTAAGCCATTCTTCTGCTGCTAGTGCCTACAGAAGCTTCTTGAACTAAATTTGTCAGTTGACTACTTAAATGGCAATCTATTTGTCTCATCATGACCCAACCCCACATTCTATCTACTTCAGTTTCACAGTATATTAGAGGTTGGAAGGGACCTCCAGAGATTATCGGGTCCAACTGCCCCACCAAAGCAGGATCACTTAGGGTAGTCTGCACAGGAATGCATTCAGGTGGGTTTTGAAAGTCTCCAGAGAAGGAGACTCCACAACCTCCCTGTTCCCGTGCTCTGTCACCCTCACTATAAAGAAATTTCTCCTCATGTTGAGGTGAAATCTTCAATGTTCAAGTTCAAACCCATCGTTCCTTGTCTTATTACTATGCACCACCAAAAAGAGCTTGGCCTCATCCACTTGACACCCACACCTCAGATACTTATAGGCATCGATGAGATCCCCTCTCAGTCTTCTCTTCTCAGGGCTAAAAATGAAATAATTTTATTCACTCTTGAATTTCACATAATCATATCATTTCTTATGTCAACATACAGAAGACCTTATTTTCAAAATAAGGTAGCTTCAAATCCAAAATCCATCAGTTCATCAAAGCTACCATATTATGTTTTGATTTCTATGTACAGCTGTAAAATAAATTAAAAAAAAGCCCTTAAAGATGGTGACTTGGTCTAGTGGAAGGTGTCCCTGCTCATGGCAAGGGGGCTGGAACTAGATCAGGGAGTCATAGAATCACCAGAGGTGGAATTAGCCTGTAAAGGTCACCTGGTTTAACCCCCCTGCCTTCCCTGCCCTCACCCCACTTCAACCATCCCAGAGCAGCTCCTGCTCCATCCCCAGCACCACCCTTCATCTTCCCAAAGCAGCCCATGCTCCCTCTACATCATCCTCCACCCTGCCTAAACAGCTCCTGCTCCACCACCACCATTTTTGCACCCACCCCAGAGCCAGGGGCAAGACCCTCAACCAGCCAAGATACCACCCAGAGGAACTCAGCCCCAGTAAGGAGACCCAGCCAGCACCTGTGGATGATACTGGAGCAGTCATCAATTCTCTTCCTAGCTAACTGGGGGGCCACCAGGCCCCCCAGCCTTTTCTGGATCCCATCACCAATCACCCAGTGTGCACCATGAGGACTCACCAGTGATGAGAGGAGGATCCTCAGCCCAGATGGGCTCAGCCTGGGGCTTCTGCCTTTCCTGAGGGGGGTTAAAAAGGGGAGTGGGCGGGGAGGGCAAAGTGGCCACACCTGGGCTTCACCTACTCTTCCCCAACTCTTGCACCAGTGCTCCCTTCTGAACTCTGTATTCTTTCATTCTTCCTCCTTTACCTGTGTTTTTACCAGCCAGGACCCTGGCCCTTCTCGTACATTCAAGGCAAGCTGCAATTCCTTGTCATCCTCTCCTCCTTGTCCTGACCTGGCCCATATCTGGCATATCCTGAACCAGAAGCACAAACACAGGCTTCAAAGCCAAGTTGTGTGACAGGCAACAGCAGCCACAGTGGCAGCTCAGAGCTCTCTCTGTACCCTTCCTTCTGCCTGCAGACAGAGATGCCTGTGTCATGTTTTCTGGGGAAAAAAAGACAAGCACGCAGTGAACAAGCAGAGGCTGTGGCTGCTGCTTCCCATTCAGACATCTCATACAACACTGCAGAGAGATCTGGTCAAGTGTGATAGCTGGAAGAGCCACCAGCATGTGGTCTGTATTTCCTTGCCTGCAAATAACATCTGGATGTGATGTGAGAGGAGCCTCTGCTTCTTAATTCTATGGTAGTAATTGCTTCCACCTCTGAAGGGGCAGGCTTAGCAAATCCACTCCACAGCTGACCTACTGGTCACTAGCATAAGCAATCATTATATGGTCATAGTAGATGGCCACTATGAAAACACAGCATATTTCAAGGGAATTAACAGAATGATGTGGAGAACTATCCCAGCTTTGACCCATGAGCTGGGTTCAGCAGGACACATTCTGATGTGTGACTGATGCAGTGGCAGAACTTTATAACCTGCAGCTCATGTATCACTGGGGCTGTCAACATCCAGGTTTTGAGAGCAGGACTCGATCCAGATGCCACGCTGTCTGGGAACACTCTTCAGCCATCCCAAATAGGCATCTTTGGCACCTGAATTTCCACCTGAGACACTGGAGACGAAACTGAGAAAAAATAGTAACAGTGAAAGCCCAGTTCTCACAAAGTCAGGATAGAATTCACGTGTTGGTCTGTCCTGCTCTGTGCCATTGCCTTTCTGAGATCAAACCCACACCTCTCCATGCCCACTGGCTGGCCCAAGAAGGCTTCTCCTTCTCATGGACTTCTCAATAACACATGCTGACTGCAGGCATGAGGCATCTGCAGGATGAAAATCTTCAGAGGCTCTCTTGAAGACCAAAAAAAGAGAAGATCATGTGCTTGTTTCTCTCTCAAGTCCTGCATTCTAAGCTCAGTTAGGTTGCTTACAGAGGTGGACAGAGTATATTTCTTCAGCACTGCCACTTTATAAAATCTGGTACAATTTTTGGTTTTGAATCTGGTTTTGCCTTCTGGTCTTAATTTTATCTTAATTTTGGTCGTTTCGTACAGCTTATCTATAAGACTCAAACCTTAGATTCATGAGTTTTAGGAAGGTTTGATCCTAAACTTTTGCAGAACTGTTTAGAAACTGATTAAACCTGGAAAGAGAAAAACTGGTCAAATAGCACACTCCCAAAGTCAGCCTTTTGGTGTGACATAGAAAATGCAGGTTCTTTCATACCTATGTCATGTCAGTATTTCAACTTATTTGATCCTACACTTACTCTTATTTTATTGTTATTAGGGAAAGAAAAATTATGACCATGGCCTGATGTGTGCACACTTAGCAAACACCTCTGCATTTCTCAGCTGATACTCTTCATGTGTTTTCTTCCCATAATATTTGGTTGCAATGAGATTCAGGACAAATATGAGAATATCTGAATCATCCAGGATAAAAATGCTGTTTGCTCAGCTCTCCTTCCTGCAAATATCTCTACAATGAAATGGTGAATAAGATGATAGAGAAATAGCAGCAGGACAGGTATGACTTAGCAGATTGAAGGAAACATCAGTATCTATTTACAATGTTTTTCAATATTTTTCCTGAATGTGTTATCATTTCTGTTGGGAACTGCTATATTCACACAGAAAGCCTAAAGTAATCTTTGCCCTACAGACCTGACCTTGAATTGAGGGCAGTATGGTAAAATCTGGCCATAACCTTTCAGTGGTTATTAGGAAATAAATCACATATTCTTGAAGTGCTTCAAATATGTTCTTCTGGGCCATAAGGCTCTGTTAGTGAATGCTACTGTCAAAGGAATATATCAAACCAAAATAGAAGTTTTTGCAATGTTAACTGTAGAAATTACCACTATCAGAAGATCACAGAATTGTCAGGGTTGGGAGAGACCTCAGCGGTCATCCAGTTACAACCCCCCTGCCATGGGCAGGAACACCTCACACTAGATCAGGTTGTTCAGAGCCACATCCACCCTGGCCTTAAAAACTTCCAGGGATGGGGCTTCTACTACCTCCCTAGGCAACCTGTTCCAGTCTTTTTCCTAACATCCAATCTGAATCTGCCTACTTCTAGTTTTGCTCCATTCCCCCTAGTCCTATCACTACCTTACACCCTAAAAAGTCCCTTACCAGTAGCTCTGTTCTCTGCCTAAATGGAGTGGTAACAAGGGAAACCAGGCATATCTTTGATGCAAACTCATATTCATCCCTTTGAAATAAACAACTATTTAATGGGATAGCTTTTGAATAGATATGCTGACTTTTGAATAGACAAACTGACTGCATCCACATGATCTAATCTAATGCTTATTCTGAGAGGGAAAGTACACGACAGGTGGGTATGATACACAAGACAGATCTTACATAGCTGTAATCCAATACACCAAGGTCTTTATTTCAGCTGGGACACGACTTGATAATGGAGAGACAATAAGTGGTAAAGGAAAAAGCAGTCCTTTTTTTTTAATATCTCTGTGGAAAAAAAATTCTGTCCATTGCCACAGAGACAGCAATATTTCTGCAGAAAAACTCTGGGTAAAGAGAAGGCATTAATAAACCAGAAAATTTTCTTCTAGAGTGAAAAAGATATTATGAGGCCAAGATTGTTCAGATGATGAACCTGCTTCTGGAATTTGTTTCAGATAGCAACATTCTTACAGTACTGAGCATATGCCTATACAAAAGATAGTAATGATTTCTCCTGGTGGACAAGTTATCTATTGGACAGCCAAGAAGGCCAATGGTACCCTGGGGTGCATTATGAAGAGTGTGTCCAGCAGATCAAGGGAGGTTCTCCTCCCCCTCTACTCTGCCCTAGTTAGGCTCCTCTTGGAATATTGCATCCTATTCTAGGTTCCCCAGTTCAAGAGAGACAGGAATCTGCTTGAGAGAGTCCAACAGAGGGCTACAAGGATGATTAAGGGACTGGAGCACTGTCTTATGAGGAAAGGCTGAGAGACTTGGGGCTTCTTAGTCTGGAGAGGAGAAGACTGAGAGGGGATCTAATCGATGTATATAAATAGATGAGGGCTGGGTGTCAGGAAGGAAGGGACAGCCTCTGCTCACTTGCACCCTATGATAGGACAAGGGACAATGGATGTAAACTACAGCACAGGAAGTTCCACCTCAACATGAAGAAGAATTTCTGTACTGTAAGGGACACAGAGCACTGGAACAGGCTGCCCAGAGAGGTTGTGGAGTCTCCTTCTCTGGAGACTTTCAAGACCCATCTGGATGTGTTCCTGTGCAACCTGTGCTAGATTTTACGGTCCTGCTCTGGCAGGGAGGTTGGACTCAAAGACCTCCAGAGGTCCCTTCCAACGCCTAACATCTGTGATCTTAAAGTAAAATTTGAAGTAAAAGAACAACTGCCTGGAAAGACTCTAATTCATCTTGTGTTTCACAAGAATTAAAGGCAGTGGTGAGGCTGTTACAGCCATTTTGTTGCACCAGAATTAAAACCGATGATTATGGCATGAGTGGGACTGAATTTTTTACTAAATACATCATGCATTTACCTGTGGTTTTCAGATACATTTATTTTGACTGTATAAGCTTTTCTTATTACCTCCTTTTTCAATTTATTTTTCTTTGAGAATCTTCAACTCATTTGGCCATACTTTCTATCTGATCTCTAGTCACATTGAATTTTAGTGTCATATGTGATTTTAAAAAGGAATATGAGATTTGGCAAGGGACTTGGTCCTTGTTAAACTGAGTTTCTGTAATTTCTTCTGGGAAAACCTACCTGTATTAGAAACCCCAGAAAAATATCAAGCTCTGCAGGTTTTCCTGCACTTGTTCACAGAATCACAGTTACAGAATGACAGGGATTGGAAGGCACCTCCAGGGATCATTTAGTCCAACCCCCATACTAAAGCAGGTTCACCTAGAGCAGGCTGCACAGGAATATGTCCAGACAGGTTTTGAAAGTCTCCATAAAAGGAGACTCCACAACCTCTCTGGGCAGCCTGTTCCAGTACTCTTCAAATAAAGATGATTTTGCTTACATTTAGATGGAACTTCCTATGTTTTAGTTTGTGCTCTTGCTCCTTTTCCTACCACTGGGCACCACTGAAAAGAGACCGGCCCCATCCTGTTTACAACCACCCTTTAGATGTTTTGATCATATCCCCTCTCTCTCTTCTCTTCACCAGGCTAAACAGCCTCAAGTCTTTCAGCCTCTCCTTGTAAGAGAGATGCTCCAGTCCCCAAATCATCTTTGTAGTCCTCCACTGGGTTTTCTCCACTAGTTCCCTGTCCCTCGAACTTGGGAGCCCAGAACAGGGCACAGTACTCTAGATGTGGCCTCACTAGGGCAGAGTAGAGGGGAAGCAGAACCTCCCTCAAACCACTGGTTACACTCTTCTTAATGCACCTCAGGATATCATTGGTGTTCTTGGTCACAGGAACACATCATTGGGTTATGGTGAACTTGCTCTCCACCAGGATTCCACAGAACTGCTTTCCAGCAGGTCAGCTCCTGACCTATACAGGTCTACAGGGTTATTCTTCCCCAGGTGTAAGACTCTGCACTTGCCCTTGTTGAACTTCATTTGGTTCTCCTCTGCCTAACTCTCCAGCCTGTCCAGATCAAATTCAGATGAAAATTACAGAAGCCTTAAAGTTACTTTTCATTTACACTGAGATACTGGATCTGCATGCAGACAACCAGCAAGCAAGAAAGTCCAAGGCTGAGCATAGCTCTTTCAGATATGAAAAACTCTGTGTGGCACTCCCAGCACTCCTTTCTTTGAATCAGACACTTAGGTATGCATAGGTAGGTAGCTATAGTACATATTGCTTCATCACAGTCTAAACAAGGACTGCAAGCCAAAGTGGCTATTTGGCTGATGTGGTGATGAAGGTCATTCTCTTGCTTTTGTATTAGCTGACAGCAATGAATCTTTAACTCCATTCACAAATAAACTGTGCTTGATGCCAGAAGAAAAAGAGCACATTAAAACAAACACACACACCCCACCCCCCCCAACCAAAACCCCAGAAAACAACAGAGACAAACACTTGATAAGTAGATTGGTTAATGAACACTTGGAACAGTGCAGTAAAAGTCTAAAGTTGGTTATAATTCTGATTGCAATGCAGTGTGTATGCTCATCATCCACGACTGAAACAAACTATTAGAAACACTGTGAATTAGCACAATGAAGCATTGTGGCTGCATTACTCTAACAACACATCAGGCCATGGTCACAATTTTTCTTTCCCTAATAACAATAAAATAAGAGTAAGTATAGGATCAAATAAGTTGAAATACTGACATGACATAGGTATGAAAGAACCTGCATTTTCTATGTCACACCAAAAGGCTGACTTTGGGAGTGTGCTATTTGACCAGTTTTTCTCTTTCCAGGTTTTAATCAGTTTCTAAACAGTTCTGCAAAAGTTTAGGATCAAACCTTCCTAAAACTCATGAATCTAAGGTTTGAGTCTTATAGATAAGCTGTACGAAACGACCAAAATTAAGATAAAATTAAGACCAGAAGGCAAAACCAGATTCAAAACCAAAAATTGTACCAGATTTTATAAAGTGGCAGTGCTGAAGAAATATACTCTGTCCACCTCTGTAAGCAACCTAACTGAGCTTAGAATGCAGGACTTGAGAGAGAAACAAGCACATGATCTTCTCTTTTTTTGGTCTTCAAGAGAGCCTCTGAAGATTTTCATCCTGCAGATGCCTCATGCCTGCAGTCAGCATGTGTTATTGAGAAGTCCATGAGAAGGAGAAGCCTTCTTGGGCCAGCCAGTGGGCATGGAGAGGTGTGGGTTTGATCTCAGAAAGGCAATGGCACAGAGCAGGACAGACCAACACGTGAATTCTATCCTGACTTTGTGAGAACTGGGCTTTCACTGTTACTATTTTTTCTCAGTTTTGTCTCCAGTGTCTCAGGTGGAAATTCAGGTGCCAAAGATGCCTATTTGGGATGGCTGAAGAGTGTTCCCAGACAGCGTGGCATCTGGATCGAGTCCTGCTCTCAAAACCTGGATGTTGACAGCCCCAGTGATACATGAGCTGCAGGTTATAAAGTTCTGCCACTGCATCAGTCACACATCAGAATGTGTCCTGCTGAACCCAGCTCATGGGTCAAAGCTGGGATAGTTCTCCACATCATTCTGTTAATTCCCTTGAAATATGCTGTGTTTTCATAGTGGCCATCTACTATGACCATATAATGATTGCTTATGCTAGTGACCAGTAGGTCAGCTGTGGAGTGGATTTGCTAAGCCTGCCCCTTCAGAAGTGGAAGCAATTACTACCATAGAATTAAGAAGCAGAGGCTCTTCTCACATCACATCCAGATGTTATTTGCAGGCAAGGAAATACAGACCACATGCTGGTGGCTCTTCCAGCTATCACACTTGACCAGATCTTTCTGCAGTGTTGTATGAGATGTCTGAATGGGAAGCAGCAGCCACAGCCTCTGCTTGTTCACTGCGTGCTTGTCTTTTTTTCCCCAGAAAACATGACACAGGCATCTCTGTCTGCAGGCAGAAGGAAGGGTACAGAGAGAGCTCTGAGCTGCCACTGTGGCTGCTGTTGCCTGTCACACAACTTGGCTTTGAAGCCTGTGTTTGTGCTTCTGGTTCAGGATATGCCAGATATGGGCCAGGTCAGGACAAGGAGGAGAGGATGACAAGGAATTGCAGCTTGCCTTGAATGTACGAGAAGGGCCAGGGTCCTGGCTGGTAAAAACACAGGTAAAGGAGGAAGAATGAAAGAATACAGAGTTCAGAAGGGAGCACTGGTGCAAGAGTTGGGGAAGAGTAGGTGAAGCCCAGGTGTGGCCACTTTGCCCTCCCCGCCCACTCCCCTTTTTAACCCCCCTCAGGAAAGGCAGAAGCCCCAGGCTGAGCCCATCTGGGCTGAGGATCCTCCTCTCATCACTGGTGAGTCCTCATGGTGCACACTGGGTGATTGGTGATGGGATCCAAAAAAGGCTGGGGGGCCTAGTGGCCCCCCAGTTAGCTAGGAAGAGAATTGATGACTGCTCCAGTATCATCCACGGGTGCTGGCTGGGTCTCCTTACTGGGGCTGAGTTCTTCTGGGTGGTATCTTGGCTGGTTGAGGGTCTTGCCCCTGGCTCTGGGGTGGGTGCAAAAATGGTGGTGGTGGAGCAGGAGCTGTTTAGGCAGGGTGGAGGATGATGTAGAGGGAGCATGGGCTGCTTTGGGAAGATGAAGGGTGGTGCTGGGGATGGAGCAGGAGCTGCTTTGGGGTGGTTGAAGTGGGGTGAGGGCAGGGAAGGCAGGGGGGTTAAACCAGGTGACCTTTACAGGCTAATTCCACCTCTGGTGATTCTATGACTCCATGATCTAGTTCCAGCCCCCTTGCCATGAGCAGGGACACCTTCCCCTAGACCAAGTCACCATCTTTAAGGGCTTTTTTTTTTTTATTTATTTTACAGCTGTACATAGAAATCAAAACATAATATGGTAGCTTTGATGAGCTGATGGATTTTGGATTTGAAGCTACCTTATTTTGAAAATAAGGTCTTCTGTATGTTGACATAAGAAATGATATGATTATGTGAAATTCAAGAGTAAATAAAATTATTTCATTTTTAGCCCTGAGAAGAGAAGACTGAGAGGGGATCTCATTGATGCCTGTAAGTATCTGAGGTGTGGGTGTCAAGTGGATGAGGCCAAGCTCTTTTTGGTGGTGCATAGTAATAAGACAAGGAACGATGGGTTTGAACTTGAACATTGAAGATTTCACCTCAACATGAGGAGAAATTTCTTTATAGTGAGGGTGACAGAGCACGGGAACAGGGAGGTTGTGGAGTCTCCTTCTCTGGAGACTTTCAAAACCCACCTGAATGCATTCCTGTGCAGACTACCCTAAGTGATCCTGCTTTGGTGGGGCAGTTGGACCCGATAATCTCTGGAGGTCCCTTCCAACCTCTAATATACTGTGAAACTGAAGTAGATAGAATGTGGGGTTGGGTCATGATGAGACAAATAGATTGCCATTTAAGTAGTCAACTGACAAATTTAGTTCAAGAAGCTTCTGTAGGCACTAGCAGCAGAAGAATGGCTTACAGGGTGATGAACAGACTCAGAAGATACATTGCAGAAAATGCAGGTTACTTAACTGTCCTGTCTGTGGTATAACTGGGGGAAAAAAACTCCAACAAAACAAAAACCCCATGCAGATGGCAACATAAGGTAGGCTGGAAGCCTTTCACATACCTTTTAAATTAGGTGATAACGAGAGGTCAACAGAAAGATTGTCATGAGCAGACTAAAACTTGCTGCTAGAAGGGTTCACAAAGAATTCACAACAGCCTCTTCTCACTTGTGCCCTGTGATAGGACCATGGTCAATGGATATAAGCTACAGCGCAAGAACTTGAACCTCACTGTTAAGAAGAACTTCTTTACTGTAAAGGACAGAGAGCACTGGAACAGGCTGCCCAGAGAGGCTGTGGAGTCTCCTTCTCTGGAGACTCTCAAGACCCATCTGGATGCATTCCTGTGTGACTTGTGCTAGATTCTATGGCCCTGCTCTGGCAGGGGGCTTGGACTTGAGGACCTCCAGAGCTCCCTTCCAACCCCTAACATCTTGTGATCCTGTCACAAAACATACATTGCTGATATTCCTTCTATTCCCTTGGTTATAAAGTAGTTTCAATTACAAGATATCAAGTATATCCCTTTCAGAACAGAAGCTGCTCTTCCTCAGCTCATTCAACTGTTTTGTATTATCATTCCAGAATTCCAACACAAGTATTTGTTCATGAGGAAATGTTACAAGCAAAATAACTTGTGCACAAAATGCTTCAAGTTAGAATAGAAACAGTCCTTCTTTGACAAGGTTAAATGCAACTTTTAACACACTAAACATGCCAGCAGACAAAACACAAATAAAAAGCAGGGTGCCAAAAGACACATATGGAGTTAACAATGTTGTTTAAAAATTCATCAGAGGGTTGAGATGCACATTTTTAAAACAGTGAAGTCTGAGGGTGTATTTCAGTATGAGCACCTTGGGAAATCAGGGCTGGTATTATCACCGATGTGGGCAGCTTCAGTGAGCCCTGCAGGAGAAGAGGCCATGGCTCAGGTTTGTGGAAAGGGGAGATTTTCTGTCCTAGGTCTGCCAGAGGTCCTGCCTTCTGTGGGGCATTGGGATTTGTCCTTGAGGCTGGTGTGATGGGTGCTCCTGTGCTCATCCAGGTATGTGAGTAATAGTTGCTCTGAGCTTTGTGCAGCACCATAAGACGACTCACTCTGTACACCAAAATCTTGGCTAGCATTCAAGAAGGCAGCACTGTGACCTCTGCTCTTCGCTTTTCAAGTTACTTGTAACCCAGATCATGGTTTAGCGTTCAGTTGTTTGGGATCTTCAAAGGCTAAACACAGAAACAACTCTTGACAGTGTGTGCACCAGAACAGTGCCTGGACTGGTTCAGTTACTTATACACTGAACTGGCATCCCTCTGCCATCTGGAAAGATGCAGTACTATGGCACAGCCCTGTCCTACTCTGTTCACAGCAATAAAGGGCCCAGGCAGCCTGGAAGGCAGCAGTGGCAGCACAGAGGCAGGATGCATCATGCAAGAGATCACTCTTTCAAACTGGGACAAACTCAATGCCACTGTTCAGACCGGAAACCCTTCTCCCACTTGAATCTCTGTACGTTATAGTGCAACATACTATCTACAAAAGCTTGGATGTTAGGAAAAAGATCTTCACCATAATGGGTGGTGAGACACTGGAACAAGTTGCCCAGGGAGGTGGTAGAAGCCCCATCCCTGGAAGTGTTTTAGACCAAGCTGGAAGAGGCTTTGAGCACTGGTCTAGTGGGAGGTATGCCTGCCCATGACAGAGGGCTGGAACTAGATGATCTTGAAGGCTTCTTCCAACCCAAACCATTCTATGATATGATTCTGCGATGATTAATATATGGCTATAAAATTACAGTGTTGTTTACATTAATAGCATTTACTATAACTGATCAAATTACCCTTTATTCATTATATTAATAGTTTCCAAATTTCATTTTCAGCAAGGATCAAAGTCTTTGCTAAAAATTTATTATGGAACTAAACATGGATTATAGTAGTCCAAAATTAATGTAATCTGTATTACTGAGTTAATGTATTTATGATTCCTGGATGCCTTTTCCCAACTCACTCAGCTCTTTTATTCCTGCCTTGCTTCAGCCCTTTACTAGTCCATCTTAAAATCTCAACCATTTTTCCCTAGGGGGTAGCTGACACCCCTCACAAACCACTTCTTAGGATGTCTTGTGCATCACATTCCTTTCCCAGGATAGGCAGAGGTATGTGACCCAACAGGAGCACTGTTCCCTGGTTCCACTCTTAAGAGGATTTCTGGTCATTGGCAAGTTTGTGCTCAGGGAAGAGGCTATCCCTTGGGGCAAATGCCTTCAAGCAGAACCATGGGCCATGGTCACTACTCACCTTGGGTGAGCCTCCTGTCCCAGAAAGCAGCAGCAAGCATACTGCAGTGCTAAGGATAAGATTCAGAGCTTTTTTTTAAAAAAAACCCAAACCCTGTATGTAGAACCTCACTGACTGGCTTTAAGGCATCTAGAATAAAACTATAATTGCACTTGTGAGCTGCAATCCCCTGTCACAAAACCCCACATGAGCAGCACATGGAAACAACCCAGGGAAGAGAACAGCACAGTACTTATATGGTTTTCCTTAAACACGTTTCCTTAAACTCCAGGGAACTGGTTAGTTTTGACCAAAAGCATTGACAGATCTAACCTTCCTGAAACACTTCTCTCAGAGAACTTCATCCTTGAAAACCTGCTACATCAGTGTAGCTGCCAACAGGGTCAGAGAGATACCTGGTAATCAGCATTTTTAAATGCTTTCTATGCAGTTTATACAAGCCTTTCCAACCAGATTTCAATTTCAGGCTTCATTAGATTTAATGGAGCATCATAGCTGTCTTTGCGGTGTCAACATTTTTCTTTGGACACTTCAACTGCAGATTCATGCCAGGGATCTTTTTGAGCCTGACTTCCTGAATCTCCCGTTAATTGCTGCTGAAATGGGGGAGGTCTGCCCAGAGCTGGGCTGTTTTACAGAATTGTCAGGGTTGGAAGGTACCTCAGGAATCATCTAGTTTCAAATCCCTTGCCATGGGCAGGGACACCTCACACTAGGTCTGATTATTCAGAGCCACACCCAGCCTGGCCTTAAAGTATTCCAAGGATGGGGCTTTCACCCTGGGCAACCTGTTCCAGTGTCTCACCACCCTTGTGGTGAAGAACTTCTTCCTAACATCTAATCTAAATCTTCCCTCCTCTAGCTTGGATCCATTCCCCCTAGTCCTATTACCACCTGACACCCTAAAAAGTCCCTCACCAGTTTTCTTGTAGGCCCCCTTCAGATACTGGAAGGCCACAATAAGGTCTCCTTGGAGCATTCTCTTCTCCAAACAGAACAAACCCAACTCTCTCAGACAGTCCTCATAGGAGAGGAGCTCCAGCCTTTTGATCATCCTCATGGCCCTTCTCTGGACACATTCCAGCATGTTTTTGAGCAAACTGTCAAGGGAATATCTCAAAGTGCTCCCCACCAACCTAAATCCTTTGTTAATAAAGAATGCACAACTATAGACAATACCTTTCCCAATTTTTATTGACCATGGGTCTTTTAATGGGACTGTAGCTTACTAAAAAAGTACAAATGGCAATATCACAGCATTTGCTATACTGAAGTTCCACAGAAGGAACTACTTTTTCTGGTACAGGATTGCAAACTGTGGGTGCAAAGTACAAAGGACAAGTGAGCATAGCTGTAACCATGAATTTGACACAAGTGGACAGTTGTCTAAGGGCTGGGGATGAGCAGCCCCAAAACAGGCCAACCACCTTCGATGTCAGTTCCATACTGTGCATTGCCTGGGAAGTCGGTGAGCAATGACATAGTTAATTTACTCTCATCTTCAGGAAAATCAAAATCAGTTCTACATGGGCTGGCAACAAGTAGGACCAGCCATGGGGTACCACAATGGCACTGCAGTCTCTGAGGCCATGGGTTTGCACAGATCTGTTGTGCCATCTGTGAGCAGAAATCCCTCACCACCTCCCCACTTTAGGCAAAGCCCCAGGCAGGGCTCAGCCAACTGAAGGAAGAGTTTGAAAACGTGACAAGAGAATTCCTCTGCACCAAGGTGAGAACTCTTTTCAGGGGCTAAGCTGAAAAATGATTGGCAAAAAACAACCTTAGGTTATATGGCATGCTAATTATTTACTCTCATTACTTAAATGTTTTTGAGGTGCATGTATCACTCTCAAAAGTGTGGGCTACAGCTCCATAGAAATAATTGAAGATATTTTTAAAATGCACTTTTAAAAATAATTGTAAACACAGATGTTCAGTCACAAATAATTATGGTTTCAGAAGGTCAACATATTTATTCTGTGTCAGTTATTGTGTAGAAGGTTATGATGGTTGCTTTATTAGTTTAAATTTGTTAAAAAGCATCTTTTCAATCTTGTTTCTTAGCTTGTTGCACACAATAGTTGAAAGACCATGAGCCACAGAAGTCAAAGGTTAATTTGATTTTCAGATACATCAGCTGGGGCCAGCAGAAGGTCCTGCAGATAGCCTATTGTTGTGGCAATATGTTTACTTAGGGCATTTCCTGCTGCTGCCTTTGCTACGGAAGCAGAGATGTTTGGGCAGTCCTGTTTGCACTTTTCCCCCATCAGTCCACTCCAGAGCTGAACTGAATTCTTCCTGATACAATATTTTCAGCACTCCAGTTTATTCTTTGGGGGGTTTTGAGAACATCTGAAAAAGCCAAGGTTTCTGCTTGGATCTCAGAAGGAGCTCTGCTTAAAGGATCTCCGAAGATCTTTTAAGTTAACCAGTAGAGTATATTGCAACACAACTGGTTCCATTCCCAACAACTGAAACTCCTCAGCGTCAGTATACACCAGATGGCCACAGCTGACATGTTGTTAACGTTGTACCAGCACAGTACAGGCTGGGAGCTGCCCTTCTGGAAAAGCAGCTCCATGGACAAAGATCTTGGAGCTCTGGTGGACTGCAAGTTCTCCATGGGACATCAATGTGCCCTTGTGGCCAAGAGGGCCACTGGTATCCTGGGGGGGCATCAAGAAAAGTGTGGCCAGCAGGTGTAGGGAGGTTCTTCTCCCTATCTACTCTGTCCTAGTATGACCACACCTGGAATACTGTGTCCAGTTTTGGGCTCCCCAATTTGAGAGAGACAGGGATCTGCTGAAGAGAGTCCAATGGAGAGCCATGAGGATGATTAGGGGACTTGAGCATCTCCTCTATGAAGAGAGACTGAGAGCCCTGGGGCTGTTTAGTCTTGAGAAGAGAAGACTGAGAGGGGATCAGATCAATGTCTATATCTGAGGGGTGGGTGTCAAATGGAGAGGGCCAATCTCTTTTCAGTGGTGTGCAGTAATAAGACAAGGATCAATGGATGCAAACTTGAACATAGAAGGTTTCACTTCAACATGAGGAGAAACTTCTTTACAGTGAGTGTGACAGAGCACGGGAAGCGGCCACCCAGAGGGGTTGTGGAGTCTCCTTCTTTTCTTTGCAGAAAAAGCAAGGATACTAAAACTAGAAACCTTTGAAGGATACTGCAGAAGAAAGGACAAAATTCATAGTATCTTATTACACTGCTAAACCTGAAGAGCTTTGTTTGCTCTTCTTTCTTTGGTTGTTGACAAGTTGTAGCAATTTCAATGACAGCCTGTTTATATCAGTATTTGGGAAAGCAGAAAGCCAGGATGACTATACAGGGCCACAGGCACCTCATGAGCAGTGTTGGAAAGGAAATAAAGGAATGGAAAAACAGTCTCCATGTTCCTGCCCAGAGAAGATGAGCAGAAATCCAAGAGCTAATCAAAAAGCATCATTTCTTTAACTTTAACTAATATTGTTCAGCATAGCCAGGGCTGTGATTTCTCATGGCACAAAATATCTGGTAAACTCAGCGTGAAGTCTAGGAGCCCAAGGTTTTGACAACTTGCTCAAAAATCGCACTTCCTGTTTGACAAGACTGGCTGAGAAGGAGTACCATGGAAAGTACCTGGGATTTTCTACACCCAGGCTGACATTCAAATCTTTAGTTTCTGATGGAACTGTTCATTTAATTCATACTAAAAATAAAAAAAATAAAAGCAGCATTGCCTAACCCTAAGAAGGGCATGGTGATGCAGATACGAACTCTGCCAACACTCAGCTGAAAGCTGGTGCCTAGCTGACCTGAGCTGCAGGAAAGCTTGTATGGCAGAAGCCACAGCCCAGATGTATGAAAGGATCCTTCTTCGTGTTTGCCATCTGCTCCTGAGCTGCTGTCAGCAGATAACAAGCCACTCACCCACCCATCCCCCTTGCTCTTGAAATGGCCCCGTTTAAGGAGCACCTGGCCTGCAGCGAAGGCAGCCACCAGGTTACTCAAAAATTCCCCTACATTGATATGTACAAATCACTTCCCTGCATGCTTAACTCAGGCATAAATCAAGACCATCTTATATTCTGAAACTCAACCTCAAGTGTTGAAGCAGTTAAAATGTGTTCCTGTGCTCAGCCAAGTTTTTAGTGCAGTCCCATAACTCCAAGCACCTGAAGACACCCACACATCCTTTTACCTGCTCGTTTTCCTGTTCTTTCTGCTTTGCTGACAATTCAATTACTTTTTTTCCCCTAAGTCTGCCACCAAGATTGTGTCCATCACTGACATTTTGAAGCAGCTCACAACATCATCAGGGCAAGATGTTCTTTTGTAGGAGCCCCAGGGTAGCTATAATTACTATGCCCCACCTTCCCTATGAAAAGCTACCAACAGAAGCATATAAACAATCTAATCCCTATTCCATCCCATTATTAGCAGATTTAGCTACAGACATTAAAAAGGAGCAAACAATGGAAAGCAAGAGGAGGATCAAGAAACAAAATTGTGATTGTGCTGCTTAACATGAAATTAGAATTATTTTTATTTTCAGCATACTTGCAGTTAGATTCTTGTAGAAAAAGGCTTTCAATAATTTTTGGCAAATGTTAAATTCTTACAGCCTTATGGGCAACTTAGGCAACTTATATTGAAGTATTCATTTATATTTATATAGATTGCAAGCAGTTATAAGATTTTGTGGCATCTTTTACTGTGATTGCCAGTCAGTTAAGATCCTTCCTTAGGGCTTTTTTCCTGCCTAGATGCCTAAATCAAGGCTGCTTTCACACAGGTCAGGACATTGCGTTTATTAGTTCTCCATTATGAGAAGGGATATGAACGAACTTTTCTGGCATGAATGTTTTCACCACTCAGCTGTACAGCATATTTTTTAGTAAGAACAGAGCTGTGACAGGACTCTGCTTTGTGTTGCCTCCTAAATATTTCTGGGAAGGGATAGAAAGATTGAGTCTGCAAAAGGAGGGAGGAAATTCACACCTGTGTGACAGCCCCTTCTTTGTTAAAGCCCATCTTGATTCAGTACAATAGTTGTGCTATGCAAATACCTTCTAGATTAAGCCCTGCTGTGGGAGGAATCTCTGCCTTTTGGATCTCTAAAAGCACAGGGGTTTAGCCATTCAGCATGACCAAGAATGTAGGTAGTTCTATGTGTATACTGAATTAGGGAATAAGTAGACAATTTCTGGCTCCAATTCCTACCTGCCACCCCAAGGCTCCTGGCATGTCAGCATGAAACCCATGCATACAATAAGTTTTAGCCCTAGTTTCACCTTTGGGTGTTTGCTTGCCCCTCCCACACCTACAATCTGCATAGTGTTCCAGCAGGTCTCTGGTACAGGAAAGGAGAATCTGTAGATGAAAGGCACTGTGCCTAAGATGATAGGTGAAAGGTGAATCTGGCTATAGCCCTTGAAGCTTGCAAAAGCAAAAATACTTACCGGCTTTGGTCACCTCGTGGTTAGGACAGCAATGGAGAAAATAGTTTGCCCTAAATTTTGTGCTTCAGAATGAAATGTACAAGGATTTGGCCTCTTTGGGTAGCCTGCAGCCTTCAGTGGGATTACCCAGTTTATGTTCTCTAGGGGACCGGATCGGACAGCAAAGCCTTGGGACCATCATACTAATCATGTTCTGCTGGAGGTGTTCTCCCTGAACTTGTCTCAGAAGTCTCTCAAAATGAAATCTATGGATGAAATTGATATTGACTGGAGGATGGTGCAGTAGAAATTAGGTATAGCAGAGGAAACATATCCCTCTAAGTATTGCTAGTATTTATAGAAATTTACTTGGTGCTCCTGCTTGCAAACTGGCAAGAATGCCAAGGGCTTTGATCTTGTCAGCTCCGATACTCGTGGAAATACTGGGGGTTTCTGTAGGCACAGACGGGATATCTAGTACTGGGGAAAGTGGAACTGATGTCTTATGAAGTGGCACTTTCTCCTCCACATCAATATGATGCCTCAGGCACTGTGCTTCTGAAGAGCCTTTCTTTCTCATGCTTATTAAAGGTCACACGGTACCTTTGAAAAGGTAAGAATAACTTCATTGATCACCACATGACCCAGAGATCTGCCTAAGCAGAATCATGTGCAAAAAGAAGGCTCTGAGTGTTTTTTGTTTGGGGGATGAACAGAGAAAACCAACCAATTCTTCCTTCAAAACTGGTTTTTCCCTGCAGATATAGTCTTGTTGCCATACCGTCAGACACTATTCTGACATACTCCCCAAATTTATTCAGCAGATGAGTTCACACCTGTGGGGGTATTCTGCACATCTGTGATAATATGACACACAATTTAATGCCTGCAGAAACGGTGCCTTCATCTCACATTAGACCTGTTTTGCTCACCAAACTCTTTGTGAGTTTTCTCATTGCTTTTATTCAGAGCATGTAAAGCACAAGAAACAACAAGCAAGCAAGATACATAAAGATTGCATTTAGACATAAAGTCTAAACAAGCTACAAGCAAGGATGACTTACACTATTGAAATAAATTCCCTAATCTGGTGAGGCAGAGGTCCAAGGACCTGCACCAGAAAGAATTTTTATGATCAGAAAACATCTAAACACATTGAATCCATGCACTTCCATTGGATACACTTCCAGCTGCCCACAAAATACACCCTCTGCTCCAGTACTCAAGACCCAGAACCAGAGCCCTCAGAGTCAAGTGAGCATTTCTTGAAAGCATTTCCTTTATTTTAAAGTGATTGTTTGGTTGGTTGGATGGTGTTTTGTTTGTTTGTTTTACAGTTCTTTAAAAAGTGGCTAGAAAGTGAGAGGGATTTCTAATTGGACATGAGGGAAAGGTTCTTCACTGAGAGGGTAGTCAGGCACTGGAACAGACTTCCCAGGAGAATGGTCATGACACCAAGCCTGTCAGAGTTGAAGGAGCATCTGGACAATGCTTGTAGTCATATGGATTAGTTTTTAGGTAGTCCTGCCAGGAGCAGGGAGTGGAACACTATGATCCTTATGGGTCCCTTTCAACCTGAAATATTTGATTATTCTATACATAAATAGAACTTACAGAGAGCTTATGATAGTCCTAAGTTTTTTTTCTAACTGTATTTGTCTTCTCCACATTGTGTGAGGTAAGTTGATAGCTGGCACGTTAGGTCTGCCACTCAGAGGGATCTCAGTGGCTGGAGAAGTGGTCTGAGAGGTACCCCTTGAAGCTCACCAAGAACATATGCAGTGTCCTGCAGCTGGGATGGAGTAAACTGGCACTAAGGTCTGACTGTCAGGCAGACAACAAAGTGAATATGAGTTAACAGTGTGCCTTTGCAGCAATGAGGGCTAACCACATATTGGAGTGTGTCAGTAAAAGTCAAGGGAAAGGGTCATACCCCACTTAAACGGTGCTTGTGACAGTATTCTGTCCAGTTTGCGGCTCCCCAGATGACCTACTAGAGTGAGTCCACTGAGATTGTCTCAAGAAGCTCCTGAGTGAAATAGATTTATTCAGCTTTCAGATAGCTTACTGTTGTCCTCAAGTACCTAACAAGAGGGTATAGAGAGGAAAGAGTCATATTCTTCTGGGAGATGAATGCTGATGAGAGGCAACAGACACAAACTGCAACAACAGAAATACCAGATACCAGGAAAAAAGTACTCATGAGCGTGTGGTTGAAGATTGGAACCAGTGCCCAGAATGGCTGTGCTATCTCCATCCTTGGAAATATTGAAAACTCAGCTGGACAAGATTCTGGACAAAGTTGCTCTTTAAAGTTTAAAGTTGTTCTTGCTTTGATAAAGAAGTTGGAGCACATGATCTTCAGAAGCCATCCTCAATGAAAACCATTCTATCATTGCATTAAAAATGAGGATATTCTCGATTTAAAACTATTTTTATCATGATGGAATGCTCTTGAATGTGTTGAATGGTGAATATGATGCATGGCAAGGTGGCATAATATAATTCTGGTGTTTCAAATAGCTCATATGAATGCATTTCTGACCCACACACAGCTTCACTAGCTCCATGGCATGGTTAGGCATTCAGAGAGAAAAATGTATTTATCCCAGTACCACAAAGAAGTCTATGTTTAAAAAAAAAATAACTCCAACCTATCATCTGTCCCTTGTATTAGTCATGGGATTGCAGAAGGACACAGAATCAAATTTCAAACATTTTCATAGAGAATTCATCTTCAAAATTCTATTTGAAACCAATATCCAAATCTTTAGAGGTCTACCCACCACCAAAGAAATATGGACTAGATTGACCATAGGCTAGGAGACTTGAGGAACTTGCTGAGATCTGCCAGGCCTAACCATTACTTTCTTTGACACATGGGGCTTCACTTTTTAATCAAAAGTGAACACACGATCCTCTTTCCCAATGAGCATCTCTACATTTTTCAGTGTGAAGAGGCCATTTAAACTCCTAACAAGCCTATATATACTCCTTTACATTTCTCCCTCATGCTTTGTGCCAAATGGTGACTGCAGATGGGGCAGGAGGACAAATGCTGCATCTTCTCTGTTTTTCTCTGAGTTTCAGTCAATGACATTTTTCAAAGTCTTTGAGTCAAACAAAATGCAATGTTTAGTCTGCTGGTGCAGCCTCTTCAGTGGTATATTTGATAATCTATGAGGAACTCTTCTTTATAGAAAAAAAAAAAAAAAATGAGCCTCTCCAGGACATATGCCACATTCTACTCATGCCCCTCTTCTCACTCCATATGGCAGGCCCATTAAAGCCTGTCTCATGAAAAACACTGGCCATTCAGCAGGCAAAATGTAGCATCAAGACACTGTTCTCAAGTGGAAGGGACTGGGAATAAACTGGGACTAGACAAATTAAATACAGTTCAGGCTACCAGAGTAGCCAGGAAGCTTTGGGAATGCCACCACCTCAGGCTTGACTTTCTCTGTAGCTTCTGAATGTGGATGAACAGCTGCCTGCAACAGTATCCAGACACCGGGCTTGTGGTAAAAAATCCCTGATTTTCACAAGCCTTTTGACTCTTTTTATTTGCATTTTTCTTTGAAGTAACAACCTGTGCAGTGTAACCAGGAAACAAAGTAAACCAAATGCATGAAAGAAAGAAGTACAAAGTTTCCACTACAGTGTAATCAAATGGTGAGTCATTGATGTTGACTTTTTTTTTTTTTTTTTTTGACACAAGAGAATCATAGAATCAGTCAGGTTTGGAAGGGACCACAAGGATCATCTAGTTCCAACCACCCTGCCATGGACAGGGACACCTCACACTAGATCAGGCTCGCCAGAGCCTCATTCAGCCTGGCCTTAAAAGTTTAGAAGTTTACTGTTCCTCAAAATATCCATAATATCCATAATATCAGCTCTGGAAACAGGGGGAAAATAACCACCACCTCCCAAAGGAGGTAATGTTTAATTCAGAGTGGATATTTTTCCAACTCTGCTTCAAGTAGCACTTAACACACTCTTAGCATCCCTGTTCCCTAGTCTATTTTTGGCTCTGTAGACTTTATTAATAGACAGCTTTATTGTAGTCTGGTAAGCATCACGACATCTTTACATTTCTTACATCTGTGTACAGAGAAGCTGGAGCAAACCCAGGCATTGTTGTAACTCAGTTCTTGGGATGTTGTTTAACAATGAGAAATCAAACAAGCACACAGGGCTTAGTGTCCAAAACTGTGTAACTGTGTGCTGTGGTACACCAGCTGGGCTCTAGCATAAGCCAGCTAGATGACAGCTGATCATCACCTCCAGCCCTGTATGATGACTAACCAGCTTTTCTCTGATAAGTCGCAGTACTGCTCCACTCTCATGGCTTCTTGTACCTACCTGCCCCATTTTGCAGGTCACTGCCTTTCAGGGAGACATACAGCTCTCAGGAGTACCACAACACCACAGGGCACAGACAGCCTTGCTGTTAAAGGATAGACTTCCTAAATGTTCTTGCTACCTTCCCCTCACCCCCGTTTTCCTGAGGCTTAGCATACCCGACCCTGCAACTTTTTGGTGTATTTAGGTGACTGCCACTTGAAGGAGACCTGCCAAGCGTTTTGTTTGTTGTGGGGTTTTTTTGCACAAGAGTATGACAAGGTCAGTGTGACACAACCAGGGAAGGAGGGATTAAAACATCTGTGCGATCGAATTCAAAGATAGTCAGGCTTGTTTTTTCACTCTCGCTTCATAACAGCATCCTAAATGCCTGCCTGCTTGTGGAGGCACCCGGGGGTCTGCCACACCGTTTCTGCTGCTAGGCGACGGGCTGTATGGGTCCTCGCCTTCTCCAAGCAGGCCGAGGGAACCTACAGCTGGCTACGGGACTTGTATGAGGCCACTGCCGCTGCCTCCCCCCGCATGGCCGAAATTAGAGTAATTCTTTGTAGCAAATTATTTCGTAGGAAAAACACCTTTGACGTGTTTAAGGGGGAAAAGGGAGGTGAGTCCTCAAGTGGGAGCCTTGCCCCATAGCCCACAACATTAGAAGGCTGTGCTAGGCGTTGGGTCGGGGCGTCCCGCTCAGGCTGCGCTGCCTCAGCCCCGGGGGCAGCGGGAACGGACGACGCACCGCGAGCAGCGACCCCGCGCCCACCGGTAACGCAGTCCTCAGCGCGCCGGCGTCCGTGAGCGATTCCGCGTGAAACGCCTGTCGGGCAACTCCTCGCGACCACGAGCAGGGCAGGAGTCGTTGCTGGCCCCTCCGCACCGCGGCAGGCGAGCAAGGGGCGGCCCCACAGGCCAGACCCCGCCCGCCGCGCACCTGCCGCGGGCCGCCCCCTCCCACCGCGGGAGGCAGGGCTGGGGCCGCCCGTGCCCGGCGTGTGCCAGGAGCCCGCCGGTGCCGCAGGAGGAGCAGGAAGCGCCCGGGCAAATCCAGCCTCGCTATCACATGACTCAGCAGCCGTTGCCGAGCTGAGTTCACCCAGCGCCGCGCCGGGAGGGGGAAACCTGCCGCTGTCGCCGCCGCCGCCGCTGCTGCTGCTGCTGCAATGAGCCTGGGGCCCCGCGGCTGCCCCTGAACCCGCCGTTCCCCCACCCGGCTTGGCGCGGCCCGGCGCCCCCATTGCGGAAGCGCGGCGGGGGGCTGCCGGAGCCGCCGCCGCCGCAGCGCTGCCCACCGGCGCTCCCCGCCCTGCGCGGCGGCTCCGGCGCTACCGCTGCCGGCGGGGGTACTATGCTCACGCGGGTGAAGTCCGCCGTGGCCAATTTCATGGGCGGCATCATGGCTGGCAGTGCGGGCGCCGACCACGGCAGCGGCGCGGACTTGCCCCTCCGCTTCCCCTACGGGAGACCCGAGTTCCTGGGACTGTCCCCGGACGAGGTGGAGTGCTCCGCCGACCACATCGCCCGCCCCATCCTCATCCTCAGCAAGGAGACCCGACGCTTGCCCTGGACCACGGGCTACGCGGAGTGAGTACGGACCCCGGCTGCGGCGGGCAGGTGGAACGCGGCTGAGCTTGCCCGCCCCGCTGGGCTGACCCCGCTTCGGGGCGCACCGGCAGCGGGAGGCAGCGATGCCGGGTGAGCCCCCCCGCAGCAGATGCCGCCGTTGCCGGAGGCGTCGTCCCGGGCCTGCGCAGCGCCGCCGGCAGCGGGAGCCGGCGTAGGTGGGGGTGGCATCCGCGGCGCTGTGTGCCCGGTCCCCATGTAGCTTTGCACCTGGGTAGGTCGCTTCTGGGCGGCCAAGGATGCAAATGTCCTAAGTCCCCGCAGAGCGGCCGGTGCTCGCTGGGCGAAGGCGGTAAATGGGTGGCACCTGGGCTCCTCTAGCCGCAGTGATGGCTCCGGGGCCACTGGGGCTGAGGACCGGGTCCTTGCCGATGAAAAACTGTCTGGACTAGGGAATGAGAAGGGCTATTGACATAAAACCTGGTTTGGTGTGTGTGTGTGTGTAACTGCTTCCTCGTGGCCTAAAAGAGGTGAAATATGAGATTTGGGGCACCTTGAGTGGACCTGGCACATGTCCTGCTCGCCGATGGTGGCTGATTGCTTATTCTCTAAGTGATTTACAGTTTGGGAAGATGCTTGAGTAACAAGCTCCAAACTGAAAGAAAAATCTATTGGCCAACCCCAAAACTGGATTTTCCAAGTGGTCAGTTGCCCAGACTCACCCTTGTCATGGTATTTGCAGAGTGTCTGACTTGGACCTGGTTGTACTCTTTAGCGCAATCAAACTAAATGATTCCATGCCACATCTGAAATACCAGCTAGTCAAAGGGCAGTGTGTGTTTGGATGCGGATCTTCATACCGCTGGCAGTGGGAGTAGCTGCAGAGGCAAGGCACGTCCTTGTACTTGATTCCCGTATCAGTAACACACTTTTTGTTTGATGATCCTGGGTGCAGGACAATGTTTGGTTTCTCTGTGCTGCTGTCTCTGAGTCTTGAGCCTATCTAGCCGTTCATACTGCTACCTACTCCCAGATCACAAAAGTTACACTAAATGACCTCCTCCAAGCTATCTCTTCAGGCATGTGTGAATTCCAAACAAAGCTACTGCAAAAACTATGGTCAAAGTTTCACATTGTTAATGTGCAATCACTAGCTTTATTTAAAAGGTTGTTACGTCATTTGGAACATCAAAATGGGAAGAGAGATTTAAAGAATTTTAAATTGGATTGTTCTCTTCAGATTGTTAAAGAATTGAATTAGACTACTGAGTAAATTCTCCAGGAATTATAAGTTTAAATGTTTAAAACTAAGCTCTAATTGTTCTGCTACTATAGTAGTCCTTTAAAAAGAAATTCTTTGCCAGAGCAAGAAAGTGCTGTTTTTAGATTGTGAGGTGCTGTGGCTTTCAGCAAGTAATTGCAAGTTGGTGGCAAAGTGGAAAAGAGGTTCTCTGGCTCCCAGGTATGCACATTCACTGATGCCTACAAGCTTTGTCTGAGACAGGAAGAAAAATGTGGGTGCTGGAAAGTGAAAGCGTAGGTTGACCCTGAAGTTGAAACCTTCTGTGAGGGAGTGTTTGGAGATAAATTAAGTGGCTCTGGTGGTCACAAAAGGAGAAGATGATGCCAGGATTATTTTCATGTACTTGTTAGTCTTCCTGAGCTTTGAGCAGTTCAGTTAATGGGGAGGCGTAAAAAAGTCACTGGCTTTCTCAGTTCCTACTGTGTGTGAAAAGAGGTTGGCCTTTTGCCTTATCTCTTTTTCAATGTTCTTCTCATCTCATCTCCTTCCAGTGCAGTTACGGGTTCTAGTGGAGCAGACCTCAGTCAAAGGTACTCTCTCTTATTCAAGAAAGAGAAAACTATTGAGTGTATACCAGGCTCTTCCCAGAAAGACCTTTATGATCTTCCCAAACGGGGTTTGGTTGTGACTAGATGTCAAAATACTTGCTGCATAGAAGCTACAAGAAAAGCATGCTACCAAAATTGTGTTGTCCTCCAATGGCAAAGCAGTGCAACAGCCATTAATGAATAAAGAAACAGAAGGAATTAAAGACAAATTCAAGTTTTGCCAAACATGACTTTTCTTTTCTTTTTTTTTTCCACTCCTACTGAGCTGTTAGCAGTCTCAGTAGGATAATTGCGAGACTTGCTTGGAGGTATACATTTAAAATACCAATTTTTCTTCTGGAACACTTTTGAATTATATAGAGAAAAGAAATGGAAAAATAGCAGAAAGGTCAAATTACTGCTATATATATTCTGAAATTTGTTTGCCTGGGAGGAAGAAGGAGATGAAGTAGCTTTATGCTATTGTTTAGCATTGTTTTAGTGTCTACATTAAGAAAAACACCAGAGCAGCATTTGCCTTTTCTTACAGTACGAGTAAGTGCTTACAAGAATGTTAGGAAGGTGTTTGGTGTCCTCACAAGGAGCCTGTGGCACAATACAAAGGTCAGTCATTAATTCACATTTTACTAGTTGCATTAGTATAAAAGAATCAGAAAATATGTCCTACCAGCACTGCTACAGGGTCCAGCTTCCCTGACCTATTGCTTTTTCAGTGTTTTAGCAAATGAGCAAAAGTGAGTCCAGTGTTGTTTTTTTTTTTGGTGGGGACTCCTTTAGGCACTGAGGTTTTTACTTCTTGAAGTTAAGGAAAGGCTTGTTGTATACTTCAAAGGCTGGGATTTGGCCCAGAAGGTGTAAGGAAAGAGCGTGTTCCACCTTTATTTTATCTGCCGTCATGTTATGGGCCACTTGCACAGTGTAATTTGAGTCAGTGGGTTTGTGCTCCACACCTAGCACCAGCATCTGTCTTGCTGTCTTGGAGAAGAAAATTTAGCTCTGACAACAGATCACCTTGGGACTTTGCCTCAGGAAAGGGTTTGCAGTGTTCCTATTCTTTAGTTGTAAAACATGTCACATGATACTGGAGCTCCTTGGTGTGATCAAGTTGGTGTTTTCACCCAAGGTGGAGACAGCATTTTGGGGTTAGACCTGGTTCCCATGCAGGACTAAAGCAGCCTGGCTCCACAAAATATGTTGGTTTTTTTCAGGGTCTTCTTGTTCCATTGATTCCTGAGCATAGAGAATTCTTACTAACTTGGGTAGTAGTCAACCCTGTTGGCTATTTCTTCTCCCTGGCCTCTATGACAGATGTCTCTTTGTCAGGTTTATTCCTCTGGAGCAAGCACTTCTCCTCCTCCCCTTTTTCTTGCTTCTCTGACTTTTTTTTTTTTTTTTTTTTGTGTGGATATTTTTGCAATATTACTTATATATTTGAACTTATTTTTTGAATTTATTTTTTAAATTACCTACTTCTCTCTCTGATATTTTGCAGTGAAACACAAGTTAGCTTTTTTTTTTTATTATTAGCTTCTTTTCTTTTAGTAGTGTGATATTTATGCAAAATATGTGCACAGGCAAATGAAATCTTAAAAACTTACTTTGTGCTGGAATAAAAAAATCATTACTTCCTGAAATTTCATTGGGAATCCCACAGGGACTTACCTTTCCTTAGTCAGTGAACAGCCTGAAATTTGTCTTCTCAGGCAGCTGTCCTGCTGTCTGTTTCTTGCATGGGACATCTGAGACCTTGACTTCCAGTTCACCTCATGCTACAGGACAACACAAGGCTGGTAAATGTTTCAAACATATTCTATGTCACTGTCATCAAACTCCATAGAAGCAAAATGAAAGTTGTATCCCATATCCAGTAAGCTTTTAAATTGTACTTAAATGTATCATTTTATTTAGAAATAAACTTTTACTTTTTGATCAAGGGCATCCTTAACACTTAATGCACATGACTAGCTGATGCGCATCAGGAATGGCCCAGGCAGAGAGTAGCCTGTTAACAAACATTCCTTTAAGTCTGCCTTTAATCCAGAAGGGTAAGGAGATTTGCTGCTCACTGAAAAGTTAAGTAATTTATTTGAATAAAGGGGGTTGGGGGAATTCTGTCTGACACTATTTGCTTGCCCTCCCTCACCTGTGTGGGCATCTCTGCTCCTGAGGCTATAGGGCTCTTCCAGACTTTTCCCTGGCTGAGCTGCGAGCTGGTTTCTGAGCTTCTGCTTGGATTGTTCTGTTGCTGAGAGGGAAATTTCTTCTCTAGTCCCTTTCCGGGCTGTTTTCAGTGTTAGGACCTCTTCCCTGCAGAGTTTCTGCTAAGCTGGCCTCAGCCCGTGTTAAACCCTAAAAGACATTGGCAAAGTAGAGGCAGTAACATGGAGTGTATAACATGAAAGGATTTAGATGATATTCAACTGCATCTGAACTCTGCCCAGCACATCATTTTCCACCTTTTGCTCTTTTGTTTTATCTTGTTTCCCCCTGTGAAGGTAGATGATGAGCAGGGTGGAGCAGAGCATTCTTCTCCTGGTTGAATTCTCAGGACTGCATATGCTATAACAAAATAGAATCTAAATTTGCAGATGACAAAGGACCAGCTTGCTGCTCTTGCTGCTGGAGTTGCAGGGAAACTGCAACAGAGTAGCATTTTGTGGTAGAAAAAGAAGACTAGTCATTTCCCATCTATTATGAATGTGTATTGCTGGTAGCTCAGAATTCAGTTCTATAATCACTTTTCTAAAATGAATCCTGGGGACAGGACCATAACTTGCTGATTCTGTATTGTATGTGTTTCTCTCTTATCTTTCTCTCGTCTCTTTAGAGAATATCAAAAGGAATATCAAAAATACACTTAGGGGGAATGGGAATAGTCTCAACTGTATGCTGTGACTTTATGCCTTTATTTTATTATTATTTTTTTAATCTCTAAATGACATTTCAAATATCTTTGAAGTTCCAAGTTACGATAGGTAGCCAAAAACTCAGCTTTCGTGATGTGTGTGTTTCTTAGCTTTTAAAGTCAATTTATTATCCCAGTGGTGCCTCTTGTTTGATGAGACACAAAGTCCAGGCTCTTTTTCCATGATGTTACAGTTGAGAGATACTGTGGTTTCTCTGCTCTGCAGGCCTGCAGTAGCTATTCCATTTTCTCTGTGGTTTGGTGACTACTGACCCATAATGAATGCGGAGCTGTAGGTGAGGTATAATGACCGTGTCCTCCTGCTACTGCATTATTACAGTAGCATGTTACAGCAATAATTTAAGTGCAAAATGAAAGAGGAGGGAGGGGGAAGCTTATGTTTTTTTTTTCTGGCTGGTTGTTTTGTAAGGATGATGTTGCATCATTTTTTTTCTCATGCTGTGTTGCACGTGGCAATTGACTGGGGGACTTCATTGAAATCATTTCCAGTCTTTCTCAGTGATCATATATCACATAGAATCAACACAAAGTTTGTTGATTTTGTGAGCTAACACATAGTATTTTTCCATTCGAAGTACTTTTCATGTTCTGTCTAGACCAAACTATTTATACAAATGTTAAGTGTTGTAATAACAATCTGAAGCAGGTGAAAGCTTACCACATCTGTGAGGAGAGGTAAACCAAAGCACAGAAATTGCTTGTCCTGAGTTGGACGATATGTTGATGTTGGAGAATAGCATTGGGCTTGCAACCGCTGATGACTTATTCTAATCCAAATTGCCTCCTATTTACAGGAGATAACAGTGCAGTCAGGCTCCTGTGAATTGGAAGTTACATTCTCATTTCTGGAAGATAGTCTTCCTAGCTGTCAGCTAGGAGCATGACTCATACCCTCTTAGTAAATACATTTCGTGTATGTATTCTGTTTGGTACAGATTTCAGGAGGGTGGTACACCTGGGAAAAGAAATACTTTTCTTTGTCTTCTTCTGTTTGACTGTCTTCTCTGGTTAAGTACATAGCAACGATGAAGTGCTTTTCCTTTTTAAACTTTTAAAAAATATGTTTGCATTTCTCTTTGCCTGGATAAAATGAAGTTGTTTTATTCTTCTGTAGTTTGAAACATAAGACTGGGTAGGACCTGATGAACAAGCTAAAAATTCAACCCCCATATCTGTATCTAAAGGTCACTAAGCATTGTTGCTACGTATGAATTATTCTTCTGTGCATGCCATAATGCTAATATGTAATACTTTAAGCCTAGGCTCATCTAAAATATCCCACAGAAACCTCATGATAGCTTTAAGAGCTTCAGAAATCCCTCTCTTTGTGTAAGAGACATACTGTAACACCTAATATTTGTAACGCCTCTAATTTGCCAAGTGTCTTGCAAAAATAACTTCAGAATATCCTTGGAGAAAAATGTACATGTGTAAGTACTCTGGCTCCTCAGGTGAAGAAATCAAGGCAGTGAAGATAAGCTTTGGCAAGAGGTTTGATACAAATGTGGAGAACAAATCCTGCGTTTAAGGTTTTGTGCTTGGATGACACAGTTGTTTCCCCTGCTGTTGTGTGCTTAGCTTTTCCTATGTTATCTCTGATTTCTTAGAACTAATGGGGGTAAAAGGAGCAGGAAAAAACCCTATCTATCTTATGCTCTGGTATTTTTAATGTAGTCTATGATGCAGATATGATTCTAAATGACGCATGTATGAAATTCATCCCTCTAAACTGTCTTGCCTTGCTAGTCCTCCAGAGGCTTAAAGCTAGTGCTGTCTCCTGTGTTTCTGAAATGTTTACTTGAGCATGGTCTTGGCCTCTGAAAGTAGAGGGTGACTGTGTCCTGCCAGGCAGCCTTCCTTTGGCTCCTTATGCCTTGGCACGGGTGGCAGTTGGCAGATGTTACCTGCAAACAGTCCAGCTTTGTTCATTTGCCTTGGATGCAGCTGCATTGCTTGGGAAAGGATAAGTGGGAACAGCTTGGCAGAGTTATCGTTCTGTAAGGTAATCTGACAGGCCTGTGCCCCTTAGGGTGAACAGCTTTGAGCCTGTGAATGTGATCAAATGAAACATGCTCAGTTTGAGAGGAAGCAGTGCTGCAAAGCACAGGTTGTTTCTGTGATGAGATCTGCGTGCCATGTGAGGAAGAAATATGGTTTGTGAGTTTAAGGATGGATTAAGTCAAGTCTGTGTTGAGCTGCATGCTGAGTATGATTTGGAGTATGGGAGTGCTTAATGAGCAGGGGGAGATGTCTTTGGGTGAATTTGTGCAGAGCAGACACAGTAATTATCCTCTCCCTTTTGAATTTCTGCTGCTCTAAAATGCAGAAAGTCCTACTGGGCAGCAGCAGCAGCTTGGTATTGATTGTGCATTTAGTTCTTAATTGTATAAGGAATTTTTTTTTCTTCCTTATTAAAGAGAAGGAGGAAGGTAACTGGTAAAATTGGCCAGTTCCATTTACCTGATAGGGTATAGATTTTGGATGGCCAGCTGCAATACATGGTATTTTCTAGTGTAGTTTCCCTGTTCAGATTAGGTAGAGTAGAAGGGGTCAAGGTTTCCAGTGTTTAAAGTACAAAAGAGTTAGGACAGCTAATGAGAGAAGTTGTAGCTCATGTTGAGTTCCTCCACCCCCAAAATTGCACAGATATGGGGTAGGGCTTTTATTGCATGGTAATTGCAGAGATTCAGCTGTGCAGGAGGTGACCAGCAGATCCATCGCAGCCATTTGGCTGGCTTCGCTTCTAGCGCCTTCTGCCCAGCTCCCCCATTTAGTGGCACACTTGCAGTCTAGTAGATGCTGCCAACTGTACTTGTGGGTCATAAGTGGCAGAGTGCTAAATGGTTGATGCTGTGTGAGCTGATTATTTGTTCAGAGGGAAGCCATGCTGGGGTAAAGCCAGTCTAAAGGACAACTCTGCTTCTTGATCACAGCATGGTTTAATTGCTGGAGTATGAGAGGGGAAAGGAGAAAAATAACCCCAAGCTGAGGCAGCCAATACTGACAAATGTGGTGATTGGAAACAGAGGGGATGTGGGCAATGCCTAGTTGGGCAATGCTGTGGTGGGTTGAAATTTCCCCCCCAACATAAACTTGAGAGACCAGCTCAGTTGGAAGCAAATGAAGCTGTATTTACAAGCAAAACTACAATCTAAAATGAAATTCAATGAATATGTACAAAATATACAATATTTACAGGTATTTACAGTTTATAAACAGCACAAGAACCTGCCTGGACAAACCAAGCGGCTTAACAATAGCTTCCTCACTCCCTGCCCCCTTCCCCCTACCCCTCCATACACAAGGGACAAGAGAAAGAGCAGACAGTTGTTTGTTAGTACTTAGCCATAACAAAGCACAGCAGAAGCACAAGCCAGAGTGGAGGAAGCGAAAAGAGAGAAAGTTAGTCTATACAAACCAACTTTGTTGATAGTCTGTCCAGTGGATGGTTTAAAACTTATCATTGTTTTCCTTTTTACACCCAATAGCTATTTGTTTACATTCTACCACTTTCTGTTCAAGATCTGTGGAAATTTTCCAGGCACAGCCTGAAACTACCACAAATGCCAAAATATGTACCCTGTACATTTCTTAGCACTCATGCAGATTAAAAAAACCCAGTTAAATAAGAATTGGTTATCAGTGTGCTGTGTCAGGCAGGCCTTTCTGGCATGAAGTAGGGTGGCAAATTTAGAGCCTCGCTCAGTGTCTGTGAGCTGTATTCAACGTGGTGAGGCTTAATGGGAAGACAGTCTGCTGGGGGAGTCCAGGGCTGCTGGGGTATAGAGGTATGGGCAGTGCTGTGTCCTCAGAGACCCTCTGGCTTGACAGAATTGAAAATTGTGATTAAAAAAAAAAAAAGTATAATGATAAGCTGTAGGTGACATTCACTGAAGTGATTACCATCCTTGTTAAACTTCATTTCCTCCTCTTTCCTTTGATACCAAGGGTTGCATGAACACTTGAATCTTGTGTGGCCCTGGTGTTCATGGCCATGGCAGTGCTTCTCCTTAATGGTCCCTATATCCAAGATGAGCAGGAGTCAAATGTGTTTGGTTCCCTAAGTGGAAAGAGAGCAGCGTTTTATTGGCTTCTGTATCCTCTGGTGTAGGTAGATCTGTCTGTCCATCAGTTCTACTTGTCATAATAGCAGGCTGTTTTTAACTTTACTGGGCATCTCCTCTGCTGGAGGAAGAATGATATCACATCCTTCTTGTGCCCTGCACCTTTCCTTCTTGTGAAAGCAAGTCTCAGGTCCTAGTGGTGACTGCTGCTGAAAGGTGAATAACTATTTTCCAATCTCTTTTTTTTTTCCCTTCCCCTCTTTCTTAATTTTGAAGTGCTACTGTAAGGTGTAGTCAGTCTTGACTAATTGTTTTTGATGTTGTTCAGGCCGCTTTGTAGACAGCAGTAACGACACTGATACCATGATTTGGGGTTGTCAGCTTTGACTGACCTAAGGGTGAGAGGGTGGGGAAAAGAGTTGGAAACCGTATACTGTCAATTGCATGCTCTTTGTGGTGGTCTGCTACAACAAGACAAGAAACAGATTGAGCTTTGATGGCATCTCTCGCTACTGACGGTTGCAGTTTGTTAAGGGGAGGACAACAGCAGCAGTGTGTGAACTGAAGAAGAGCATGTGCTCTTGGGGCTTAAGTTGTGTTGGCTTTATGGGTCATGCTCTGATGTCCTGCATACCACTGCTTCAGAAATCCTGCAGCGGAGTCCTTGGACTGGCTTTAGGAGCCTATGAGTTTGTCTAGGGATCCTTTCATAGGCGTAGCTCTGTTTCCAGAGACTTCCCAGTTAATTTATCATTTAATTAAATATGCTGGTCCCATAACACAGTGCTTTTTGTGCTATCCTGTCTGTGTATCCATCCCATTGCTTAAAGATATTGACAGAGATGAGATCTTTCCTCCCCTCTGCTCTCCCCAGGAGCTCTTCTGAATTTCACTGATTTCTTCCTCTGTCTTTTATGGCCTATTACGATAATTTCTACTCTCTAGGCTCCCTGCAGATAGGCAAAAGAGATCAAACTCCAGTCAAGTTCTGCAGTGGATTTTGTTTTTTTTTTTTTTTGTACAACACTGAATCATTCAGGCCAAGTATGATCTATCCTTAGGTATATGTTAGAGACCTTCTGATGAACTGATGTTGTGTAGCACATTTGTAACACGACAAAATACCTGTCAGCTGGAACTAACAATCTGGTTCTTGAGGATGTCTCTCAAGCTCTTATAACTTGAACAGTGATCCATTTGGTGGAGAAGTCTTGCAAAGGAAAAAAAAAAAAAAGGCTACCTTGTTATTTTTCAGAGATCTGTATTTGTCAGATGTAGCAGGTCACCAAGTGAACAGGCATGCTGTGAGCTCTCATCCTTCTGTTCTTGTTAAAATGGCAGTTCCAGCCTGTTACCCATCCATGAAACATTTAATACCTGCTCCCTGGGGTAAAACAGAATCCCTCCTGTGGTGAGCTACCTGGGCAAAGGTTTTGTCCTTTTGTTCAGGTGTAATGTTTAAAGATACAACTCTCTGAAGGCTAAGAAAAAAAGCATTGCTGCTTTGCTTTCACGTGGGCTTTGTTAGGTTTTGAAGCAGTTTACGTAAGAGGTTAGTGTTGGAAAAGGAAGTTGACCAAGGTGTCACTGATTTTTATTTTTCTTTATTTTTAATTGTTATTCTTCTCTTTCCCACTTCTCTCTTGAGGCAAGTTGCTTTTTGTCCTTCGTTGTGGATATTTTTCTTTTTGATTCATAATCTTGCTGTCTCTCTTATGAGGAGGAGAAAATGAGAAGCTGTGAGATGTAACAATGGGAAGCAAACCTCCTTTTACTTTCTGGTTGGGAAGAGCATTCCTGAAATCACTTCAGGCCCAAGTGTTGTAACTGAGAGCAGGGTCTTTTCCAGCAGGTTCAGGATTGTGGTGGATGATCTGTTTTGAAGGTGAAAACCATCACAGAAACCCCTGCCTTGATAATTTGACTCATGAAGCAGTTGAGCAGCTCTGCTCATACTCGGAATGCAAAGTGTTACACTTTGGTTTCAGTGGCTATACAGGGAGCTTAGTGCCTCTTCCTGTGTCCCATCCTGTCCCCCTTCAGTTAATTCCTCTGGCTCCATGTCTGTGCAAGTGCCTTGGCAGGCTGAGTGCAGGTCTTGTTATTTTTTTATTTGTTCAGCAGTATGTGATGATTTGCAGAAGCCTGTGCAGTAAAAAAAGGTTCTTTAAACTGCTGCATATAAGTGTTTTTTAAAACAGCTTTTTGGAGGAGGTGCTTTTTCTTCCAAGTTTGTATTAAGGGTCTTTATTTCAGGAGTGAATGCTTCATTTTGGAGCAGAGATTAGATTTGTTTGAACTAGTTTTTGTTTTGCTTTGCTGAAATTATTTGTAGGTGTCTTGACTAAAAAGGAAATGAAAAGTTCTTTTTTCCCACCATTTCATTCCAAAAACTTGATCTAAGTTCAAATTTGCAATGTTTGTCCTTCAAAATTTGTAAGAGCCATACATTAAGCCCTGCATTGTATGTGTGGTGCTGCTGAGAATGGAGTCGACATTTAGATTCAGGTATTTAGTTAGGAATTTAGAAATGGAAAATACTGATCATAAAGCTAACCTCACTGAATATTGTTGCTTATATCATCATATAGATCATAAAGTTTTGTGGGTCGTTGGTCTGAAATGCGTGATTTCCATTTTGCAAGATGTAAATAGAATTTTTTTTTCTTTCCTCCCACCCTATACACAAAAAAAAAACAAAGAAAAAAAAGGTTTTAATAATTGTTTTTTTTTTCAGTCATTTTCATGTTACATTTAAAGGTGAGAAATTAAATCAGTCACAAATGCTGTAGACCATAATGCAGGACTTGGTAACACATTAAAAATGATCTTTTTAAAAGTTAATGAAAGGTATGTCTTGAAGGGTGATTCCCTCTCCCTTACCTGGTCGCCTCTCTTGTTAATCACATCTCCAGTCCTGTGCTTTCAGTTTGTAATTCTTATTAATAAACTTAAAGATCAGTGTCTCCTCAGGCCTTGAACAATATAGATGGCAACTTCTTCAGGGTGGGACTCCCATGTACTTCTCAATGTCATTTTAAGGTCTCTCTGTCCCTCTCCAGTATTGCAAAGCTAGGAATGACAGTCTGGCGAGTTCCCTCGGCAACCTCTTCAGAGTAATCTCTGAAAATCCTAAGTCTGTGCATGGTAATTCTATTAGCTGTTCAGCAAGCTGAGTCTGGAAGAATGCAGCTGGTGTGTGGGAATGTGGGAAGTTCCCCATCTCTGCCTTTAATCCTGCTTTTAGAGGGGGAAAAAAAGTTATAGGTTAATGTGATTAGCTTTAATCTGCTTCTTGCTTGGTTTTATAAGTGTCTCATTCCTCAACTGCAAGCTAGTTCTGTGAAGTGCTGTTGTGGAGGGGATGGGGAATTATATTTGTACTCAGGACCTTTGTCTTTGAAAAAACACTGGAAGCAAGAGAAAAAGAAACTCTTACAGCTGGCAGTGAGTTTCTGGTTTTTGTAGCACAGCATAATTTAGAAATCTGAAACCAAGAACGTGTAACTAGAAACACAAAATGTGCATAATCCTGTCAGGTATCTAGGTATATGTATAAACACGGGCAAGGAACAACCTCTGTGTACATGGCAAATTGCTCTTCAGGGCTTTGTAGGCCCAAAGGTTTACGTTGGGATCTTGTTATTTGCTGCAGCTGAAACTCGCGGTGTGGTTGGTTCTGTGCAGACAAAGCCATTTCTAAAAGTTGCAGTTTCTACCCAAAGTAATGATCTGGGAACTTTTTTCCCCATTGAAACATTTGTTTTCCCTTTTAGTAGTAAGAGAACATAACCACTAACTTCCGTGGAAGTGCTGGTGTGAAGCATTTGGAATGCTGTTCGCTGCTGGAGTGGGGTAGAGACAGGACCCTCCGTGACAGGAATGAAACTCACCATGGCCTGCTACTGCACACAGACACAATCCACATACTGTGCTGGGGATAAAGGCCTTCATCTTCTTGCTTGAACGGCAAAGTGCAACCTAAGATCAAAGTCTTTCAATGCCATAGTTTGTTCATAGCAGATTAGTTGTGTTCAAAGGTTTGGAGCTCTCTGTGGCCCCTCTTTGGGGAGGAGGAAGTGTTGCCCTCACACGGTTGGTCTGTTCTCTGTTTCCGGGGGGAAAGGAAGGAGGAGGCAGAAAAATAACTTGTTCATATCTTGTTTGCTGGAGAAGTTGGAAATAAGCATGTCTGGTCTTCAAGTCAAGTGCTGCTTGAAACCTCTCTGGAGTGAATGGCTCTGGAGATGGATGAGTTCTAAGGACTGAATTGTTGCTTTTTTTCTTTATGCAGCAAACGAGATACTGTGGTTTAGAGAAACTGTGTGAACTGAGGTTTTCTCTTCTTATTCCATCACATTCCCAATCCTTCTGCCCGTTCTCACCAGCATGATATTGGTGGCATCAAGACCCTAGGCAGTGAGGTCCTATTGACAGCTGTTCCAAGAGTCCTGGGCAGGGAGTACAGAGGTGCTGCTGGAAGGGCCACCTGGCCTAAGCTGTAACACAGCCTTTAGGTTCAGCTCCCTGAAGGATTGCAAGGTAAGGGCAAATTTGCTGAAAAGGAGTATTATTCACTTTTGTCTCCTGTGTTGAGTCAGCTTCAGGTATCAGTCTTGTCATTGTAATTCAAATGCTTGGGAAAGGTGAGAGGGACAGGAGAGACAAAATGCTGCAGTACGAATCCGATAAACTTGCAGGCTTAGTCAAGCTGCTGTTTTGAGAGGTTGTGTAGAACTGTCTTGTTTACAAATAAAAACTGTCTGTTTTATTATGATGTAAGACACTGCTTCTCTTGCACTTGTTTACAGTCTTGATGCTTTTGTATGTGATATAATTGCTGTGCTCTCTCACAGCTTTCTCTAAGGGCAAAAACTTCAAGCTGTCACATAACTGAGTGCCTTTAAAACAACAACAAAACCCTAAACCTTCCCCCACTATCAAATAATTGAAGGTGAAATTTTTGTTCTTCTTTCTGAAACTGTATTGTATTCTCTGGAGAATTTGGACACATTGCATGAGTAACTATATGGACTCAATTCTGGAGAGAGAGTGGTGTTTGGCAAGGGTTATTCAAACTAGTATTACATGGGTATTACTGTAAGCCCTCAAGTATCCTTTAGGGAGAGCATTCCAAAAGGATTGCTCCATGTGTAGTCAAAATCCAAAGAAAGTGTTTAGCATACAAGGGAAGTAGGATGTGATAGTGGAAAATGGATTGCCCCTGTAAAAATCTAAATGTAAAACACCGTCGAAAATACTGTGTTCACTCTTAATTATGGGCAAAACTAAAGAGGAGGAGTAATGACTGTGGGGGAAAAAAATTAGGAGGAGACTAGGAGTTGCAAGAGAGGGAACAAGAACGAAGCCTGCAAAACCAGGAGAGAGCACACTAAAGACAGACTAAATATTTGTATATTGGGGGGGATGGAGTTTAAGAGGAATAGAAACTTCTATGACAGAAAATGAAAAGCTGTAAATAAGTGATAACAGATAATGCTTCCTTGAGTAACTTGGAGCATATGGGCAGAATTAATTGCATGAGGACGTACCTTGCATCTAAAGGTGTCATGAAAACCCAGTTGTCCTTTTTATGGTTGGTTGGTTTGGTTTTCTGTGGGGTTTTTTTTGTTGTTGTTGTTGGGGTTTTGTGGTATGGGTTTGTTTTTTAGTTCTTTAAAGACAGAGCCTCTCATGCTTTGCTGCATGACAGATGTCTCTACTGGGCACTAAGGGGGTTGTTTTGCTATGGTTGGATTAATACCTGAATTAACCTGGTATTTCTCACATTTCCACCTGAAATATTTGGACTTGCCTCTGCAGGAGAAAGAAGTGGAATTAGGGGGGTGCAAAGGTGTTTTTTGGGTTTTGGTTTTTTTTTTCATTCTTGTTTGGAGTTATAATCAATCCAGAGTTTAACCCCAGTTAGCAAGTAAGCCCTACCCAGCCACTTGCTAACTTGCCCCTGGTGGGATGGGCTTTATTCATGTGCTGACAGCTTAATAGTTAAAGCAAAGATTATGCACACAAGTAAAGCAAAATAAGGTATTCATTCACTTCTTCCCACAGACAGGTTCAGCCATCTCCAGGAAAGCAGGGCTCCATCACTTGTGCAGTTACTTGGGGAGATGAATGCTGTAATGCCAAACATTCCCTCCCTTCCTTATTCCCTCATCTTTTATTGCTGAGCAGGATGTGCTGAGAGATCTTTTTGGTCAGTTGGGGCCAGCTGTTCCAGCTGTATCCCCTCCCAAATTCTTGTGCACCTCTAGTCTCCTTGCTGGTGGGGTGGTGTGAGAAGCAGAAAAGGCCTTGACGCTGTGTAAGTGCTGCTCAACAATAATGAAAGCATCCCTGTGCTTTCAACACTCTCTTCATCACAGCTCCAAAACGTAGTACCATAGTAGCTGCTATGAAGAATTTTAACTCTATCCCAGCCAAAAACAGAACACCAGAGACTATACCAAGCCCTTTCCATGGAGACTGAAATAGAAAGTGGCAGCACAAACTGTGCCAACAAGGAGTGCATAGATTCTCTGCATGGGGAGAAAATTCCTTTTAAAACAAAAGCTCTTTTAATTATGGAAAGTCTTTTTGCTTTAGGAGTCCATATTCAAGTACTGCAGAAAGGAACTGGCCTGGCCTTAAAAACCTCCCAGGATGGGACTTCTGCCACCTCCCTCAGAACTTGGAAGTAAAAATGGAATAGTATTTACCAAAAAAACCCCTAAATATAACAGTATAAAAAGTGATAAACATATACATAATATAACAGCACAGGACCCTCCCCCCTGTACCTTTGATTCAGCTCTTTGTCCCCCCTTGGGGACAATGGGCACCAAGACAGCTATACAAACCACATGCACAAGCTCGGCCACCACCCCTCCTGCACCTTAGAGAAAATCAAAATACAGAAGCCATCAAGGTCAGAGGGAATAGCACAGCCTGAATCCCAGAAACAGTGAGCAGCAAAGAGAACAAATAATGCTGCAAAATACAAGGTTTACAATACACCACTGGAATTATATTAACCGATCTATTGCTATTCTGTATCCAATCCCTTATATTATTCATCTTATACTCAGAAGTCTCTGGAATTTTCCTATTCACAATTATTATCTAAGCGAGGGACTAGCTCAAACTACTACAGAGCCCTAGCCCTTCAAAAGCATCACAGAGATGTGGGACTCTTTACTGCCTTCTCCAGCGTTGCAGGGATACCATTTGCAAAAGACTTCACAGAAATCAAGTGAGTGTACTGATACAGTAAACTGTCAATCACTGTTATAGGCAGGTTACAAGGCATAGAAGGTCTATGAGTAGTGAATGGATTAGACATAAAGAATCGTTGAAAAAAATACCCCGGTCTGGAGGAATGGCAAGGTGGCCTTGCCTTTGAGTATAAGAATAGAGTTTGGGAGGTTTTTTTCTCATTTGAGGGTTTTAACAAGACCTGAAGGAACTAAAATATCTGCAGCAAAACAGTCATGCAAGCAGCATGGAACAGGTGGGATTTGTTGTCAGCACAGAGAAAGACACTAACAGTACAAAAGCATCTGGCACTCACAGTAGTGTGTCATGTAGCATAGTGAGGGGCATAAATCATACTCAGAGCTAACACAGCATTTTGCAGGAAGGCTTAACTTAACCAAAATTAATAAGGTGTTTGTGAATGTGTAGACAGAGTTGGAGGTTTTCATATAGGAGGCACAAAGTAAGCTTGTTTGGGAATGCTGCTGTTAGAACATCTGCATGAGCTATGTCTCTCCTGCATCTGAAACGTTGAAACAAGCATTACACATCTGCAGATAAGAGTTTGCACAATATTCTTCAGAAAACTCAGTTGTAAATCAAATGTAAAGTAAACTTGGCAAGCTATGTGAATTTAGCTATGTAAAAAGTAAATCTGTGTGGATATGGGAGGAAGCATCCCTGGAGACTCAAAAGTGAAGGAGTTCCTACCTATATGTGAAACAGTGTGAAAGAAGGAAGAAGTTCTTCACCATGAGGGTGGTGAGGCATTGGAACAGATTGCCCATGGAGGTGGTAGAAACCCTATCCATGGAAGTTTTTTAGGCCAGGCTGGATGGGGCTCTGAGCAACCTGATCTAGTGTGAGGTGTTCCTGCCCATGGCAGGGGGCTTGGAACTAGATGATCCTTCAGGTCCCTGCCAACCCTGACAATTCTATGATTCTAAATCCGAAAAAATACCTAAATCTAAGAAATAATACACGCCCAGGGAGCTGTGTAAACTTGGCACAGGATTTGATTAGCTTTCAATGGGTTGTAGGAAAGTTCCTCTCTTTTTCCTGTGCCTGTTCTCCTGGTGCTGTGCTGCCCTGTCCTGCAGCAATGGGAGATGCAGAGCTACAAAAGTATTCATTTTGCAGCAGTAATGTTAATATTTGTGGACAAGGGAGTCAGTGGTAGCATGGCCATGGAGCGGGGGACTAGACCTGTCTGTAGAGATCAACAGCTGACAAGAATTTGCTATGGAAGCCACAGGCTTCTCACAGGCTCTCCATGCTGCATGTAGAATGTCTTCAGATCTCCTTCCAGTGTGAATGGACGATGGTGGCTGCAAAGCTGACTTCTCATCCTCTGTATTTCATGGATGCAATTCCTATTACAGAGGAGTGAAATGTGGCCACCAAACAGCAGAGTAGTCTGACAAGGTGCTTGAGAGAAAATATGTTTCCACTCTGTCAGTTCTGAATAGTAATTTGATCTAGAAATCTGAAAATAGGAATTTGACAGCTCATTGAACTGAAGTCCATTATTAGTGTTGCCTTGTTACAAACAGAGGCTTTGTGCGTGAGCAGCTGCCTCACCTGGTGTTAGCAGCTGGGGAAAGTGCACTGTGACTGAGGGTTTAGGTTTCATTTGTGTGTGTGTTAGCAGTGCCCTGGTAGATGATGTTTTGGGGAAAGCCATTTTAGATGGTTTGTTGGTGTTTGTTTTTTAAGAAAACAAACAAACCTGTGACCTTTCCCTGAAACAAAGTCTTTCCTTATTCAGCATGTGCCCAGCAGGCTGCCATACTGGGAGGCAGTTATATTCTTGGAAGTGTTTTGTGGGTTTTGTTGCCTATTTCTTTCCTTTGGCCCTTCTCATCAAATTGCTCACTTAAAATCCCCTGCAGTTTGTTTGCAACACTTGAATGAAATAGAAAGCTTCTAGTTATGTATTATCTAAGAGTGCTGCCACTCTTTGTTTTAGTACTGTTGGAGATGACAAAAGCCATGCTGCTTTATTTTTCAGCCAGACTAATCTTGCAGTATGACAGATATATTTTTCTGAATTGTTTCTCGGTGATCATTGATACTTTTAATTATTTGTGTGGCAAATCAGCATGAAACAGAAAAGTTATGTCTGATGTGAGCCAATATTATTATTTTCCTCTGCCAGCTTGCAGTCTGTGATGTCCAGCATGACTGTGTTGTCCATTTGACCTGTAGAGTGTTAGGAAACAAGAAAGCCATCATCACTCTTTAATTCCGCAGACCTTGCCAAACTTCTAAGGTCCAACCCACTGACCAAAAAACCCTCATCTCCAAAGCCAGCAGGCATCTGAAACACACCAGCAAAGTGGTGCATGAAACTCAGGTGGGGATGTAGCACTCCAGGGAGAGCCTCTTTTCATCAAAGAACACTCTTTGTTGTTTCAGCTGTGCCCATATCTCTGAAAACATTTGGAACAAAAATTCTTACAGCTTCTCATAATTCTATCCCACAAGTACCATCCTGTTCTGTGACCACAGCAGATCAGTGTGTATTTTACAGCCAGAACTGGAAGATCAAACCTTGGAAGAATTTTTTTTTCTTAGACCTCAATCCACATTCCTTTTCTACCCTCGCTTCTTGACCCTTCAGCATTACTAAAGTCTTCGCAAAAACTAGAACTTCCAATGAGCTAAAAATCCCAACACCAACTGAAACTAAGCCATGCCAGAATAGCAGAATGCTTTGGAGAGCAGAGCTGTAGGAATCCTGAGTACAACATACTCTGTCTAGAAGCAGTGCCTTCTTGGGAATTGTCTGTGTGACTCTACAGCCAGATACTTTCCTGCAGATAGTTGATGAAGGGCTGGAACACTCAGTTTTCAGCAGGAAACACCTTTTATATCCTCCCATTATTTTCCTGGATTTGTTACTTCTGAATTATTTTAAAACAACACTCAAAAAGATCAGGAGCAAAACAAAAAAATCAGGAGCCAAACAAAAAAAGCTTTACAAAGATGAACCTGGGAAATCAACCTTTTTATAACTCCTCTGGATATGGACAATGAATAATGGTTGAGACACACATATATGCTTAAAGGTAGGGATATCCCTAAATAGGGAGTAATGGCTTTATGGCTTGGCTTTTAATTGTGCCTTGCTTTCTTACTTTGCCTCTGCTCTTCCTACTGTGTGCCCTTTCTCCCATTGTGTCACCAGCTAGTGCCCTATCTTATGGCATGTCCCATGCTCACAGAATCACAGAACTGTCAGGGTTGGAAGGGACCTCAAAGATCATCCAGTTCCAACCCCCCTACTGTGGGCAGGGACACGTCACACTACATCAGGTGTTCCACCAACAGCATGTGACTTTATGATTTATCTGCATTTATTTCAGAGTTTTCTACATGTAATTTCTGAAGAAGTTTGTGGATACTTGGATAAAAACATTAGGCAAAGTTTCATCTGTCAGATAGTCTCCTAAATGATGCTGTTGCTTTCTGATCTTCCTAATATTAGTTTGATAGTGGGCTATTTTAAGCTACAATCAACAGCTGAATAACCCTCTCATTTGATTGTTAAAAGAAAGGCATACCACAGACTTACTGTAAGTCTCTTGGTAAAAAGCCAGCAGGATTAAGCATTGTCTGTGCGCTCCCAGATGGTGAAGCTTGCAAAAGATTACACTTGGAGATTTTGTGAAAGTCTCCTAGTCATCTAGAAATAGTTATAAGATATGGGATGTTTGAGTAATATTACAACAATTCTTTGCATAACAATGTAACTTCCATTGTCAAACGGAATTGTTCAGCCTCCCAATTTTAGTGATCTTTAGTTGTGTTGCATCTTGAAGATTCTGTTAAAACCGTCAGAATTCCTAATTTCAGAATATTGTGGCACTTGTTGAGAGTGCAACACTAATGTAGTTTTGCAGGTTCTGCTTCTGCTGTAAGAAGGAAAATGGGCATTTTCCTCATTTATTCACATTTCAGAGTCTGTTTCCAGCCACTGCTACTGTGCCTTATGTTTTTCTCAGGACCTGGCAGAGGGATGGAAAGCGTAGGAGGACAGGCAATTGATGTTTAATCTCTCATATGTTTTCTGATTTATACTGGGGCTGATTATACATGCATCTAGAGCAAATAGGCACATATGCATATTCTAATTAGAGATACATTATGGTTTTCCTGCTGTAGACAAGAATCTTGTGTGGCCTCTGTGGTTTTGGCAGATGAGAAAGCTGTGATAAAGATTCAGTGCTTGTGAAGTCTCATTTCTTAGGAGATTTTGTCAAACTGTCACTTTTTAGATCATATTAGGGCCTTTCTTATACTGAATAATTAAAAATGCTATATAAACTAGATTATCCTTAAGTAGTTGTGATAATTGAGTGGTCGAATGATCATTTCATATGAAGATTGCAATGCACCACATGTGCTGTTTAAGAAATAAAACCTTGCAGTGCTGTGAGAACGTTGCTGTCACTAATGCAAGATCATTGCTGCTGCTTTGTTACTGGGCTTAATTTGGCCTTTATATCCCTTTAGTCCCTATAGGCAAGGTATCTGCTTTGCAGAATTGTCCTTTGTTCCAGGATCAAATGCCTGGACAAGGCTGATAGCTGCTCCCAAAGGGTGCTTTGGAAGTTCCCCAACTCCCTAGTAGCTTTTTTGGGGAGTACTATGCAGAGAGGCTGATGCAGATCTTTTGTTTGGGGTGGAGGTTTTGTGTTTTTCTGTTTGGTATATTAAGAAAAGGGAAGAAAGAAATGTCTCTCTCTTCACATTAAAAAAACCCAACAAGATGTATCTGTAATGACAGTGAATTATTTCTGTATTACTGAGCGTTTCCTGCTTTGGTAATTATTGTTGTGTAGCAACGCTGTCACTGGAGCTGCTGCAAAATCGGTTTATAAGTCTGCAGAGACTGCAGGAAGTCTATTAAAATCACAGACTTGGTTTACAAGGTTTCTTCTACATTTTGAAATCTCCAGGTGGCAGAGTACAGAGAGCTTACTACTTATTTTGAAGTCACAAACCACTCTTTATCGCTTGGACAAAATTCGAGGTGGCCATTCCACTTCCTGGGATGAGAAGGGAAACCTCTAAGGATGTAGCCGGAGGGAGTGGTGCAGGAGAGAGCAACTCACTTTCATTTCTCACTTTTCAGCTCTCCAGAGGCATGAGGTTGTCAAGCTGGTGTGCTCTACTAGAGGAGACTAAGCAAAAGGTTTTAGAGATGAATCACTTTTTGGCAGAAGAGAGCAGAGCTGAAGGGTTTAGAGTTTTGATAGTTTGGACCCTGCTTTTAAGTTGATATCTGCAAAAAGACACCCTGTGCTCTTATGGGCAGCCTGGACATATCTTTGTTGCATCTGTAACATGTCCTGGAACTGGATTGGGTTCTGCTTCAGAATACCATGTTGCAGGGGTACTGGGCAAGGTTCTAGTGTCAGCATCCTTTAAAGGATGTTGGAATAGCTGAGGGGTAAAGTCATTATAAAGATGGTGAAAGTGACTTACAGCAGGAGACTTGAATGTAATCTCTCTGGCTGACCAAAAAAAAAGTTGAGATATGAGCTGATTAGATCCAAAAATATTTGTAGGGAAAAGCATTTTATGAAGGAACTGTTTTATCTTGTGAAGAAAAGCGGGAAAAGATCTGAGGCCTGGAAGCTAAAACTGTTCATTCAAATGAGAAATGAAGCACAAATCTTCTGCAAGGTAATGAGTAATTCCGGGCTCTGTCAGGGAAACAGGTGAAGCTCCTGTCTTGGGGTCCTAACTTGACAAGTGAATACTCGAGAGACACTAAATGTTTGTACAAACACAAATTATTAATATTGATCCTGAGATATTTCAATTGCATATAAGGATCTGTGTATAATGAACTTTTCTGGCTTCAGAACTTTTTGCAAATACACTTCTAGAATACCTGTATTGATCAATTAACTATTTTCATAGCGATTGGCTCTATTGGTTAAAGGACTTAGTAAAGTCTGTCATGTGTAACTACTTGGTGTTGTTTACACTACTCTAATCAGAGATTGTGGCAGCCTCATTAGTAGAATGGAGATGCTCTGCGCTTTCACCTATTTAGAAAAGATTATCTCAGATGGGGTTGCAATTAAGCAGGTAGCTAATTAGTTAAGCAGTGGCCAAACCCCCCATTGCTGCATGCATGCATGCAAAATAGATTTTCTTTGTACCTGATGACAGAGTTGTAAAAGCCTGAGTTGTGGAATAGCCCTGGGGAAGCTGCTGGGAAGTGGTGCTGTGGCAGTGATGCTAGCGGTGTTGCCACTTGCAAAGGGGCAGCCTTCGCACTTCAGAGGAGCAGCAGCCCACACTTTCAGACTAACAAGGCTGAGATGTAAATGTTATTCTTGAAGATGGTTTCTCACAGTTTGTCTGCAAAATACCCAACAGGACTCTGCAAAAGCGTGTCTTTAACACTTTACAGTCTTAGAAAAAGCCCCCACGTTTTAATTAAGGGGTGCCTGTACTTAGAGCATTTATATTTCTGCTGGGTTATTCACTCTCTTTTTAGATTTACCTTGGTGCTGCTTTGACTGCTAGAAGAACACACTGGCTGGTATTTCAGTTAATTCAGATTAGTTAAAGGTGAGTGTTTGTGTCACATTTTCTTCTTTTGATTTCATTTTATTCATCCCCCAAGGATACCAGTTTTCTGCAATATCTACATAAATATGTAAGCATGAGGTGGCTATTCATAGAATTTCTTGTTTGGCATTTTAGTTCAGTGCATATTACTCTGCTCTGGTGAGACCTCACCTGTGTCCAGCTCTGGAGCCCTCGATATAGGAAGGACTTGGACATGATGGAGCAGGTCCAGAGGAGGGCCACGAAAATGATCAGGAGGTTGGAGCACATCTGCTACAGACTGAGGGAGCTGGGGTTGTTCAGCCTGGATAAGAGGAGGCTCTAGGGAGAGCTAATAGTGACCTTCCAGTACCTCAGGGGGGCCTACAAGAAGGATGGAGAGAGACTTTTTACAAAGGACTGTAGTGATAGGACAGGAGGCAATGGCTTCTAACTAGAGAAGAGCAGATTTAGGTTGGATGCTAGGAATAGGTTCTTTACTATGAGGGTAGTGGAACACTGGAACAGGTTGCCCAGGGAGGTGGTTGAGGCCCCATCCCTGGAGATATTCAAAGTGAGGCTGATCTAGTTGAAGATACCCCTGCTGACCGCAGAGGGGGTTGAACTAAATGACCTTCAGAGGTCCCTTCCAACCCAGACCATTCTATGATTCTATGATATATGTCATTTGGAACCATGAACAGTGAAAAAGACAGACTGATAAATTTCATGTATAAAGAAAGCAATGATCCCCTGTGAGAAACTGTACAGAGATCTGTGTCTTTCTCTAAATATATACATGTAAGTATAACTGTATAGGTATATAAAATAGTGCTCTGTGTGTGAATGTCTCTATGTGTGTATTTATACATATAGTTATAAGCATACTGCAGAGCAAGATTTTATCAAGATAAGGCAGACCAACAATTTGGAGACCTCACAAGTGCTGAGGGCAGAGAGAAACCTTTCAGGACAGCTGGCTTGAGGCAGGGCTGACACTTTAATTCACCTGCTCTGCTTAGTCTTACCTTTGTGCTGTCATTGTAAAGACTAGTATTTTCATCATTGGTCTTTCTTCCTGTTATCTTACTCTAGATATCTGAGGCTGGAAGTATTATAAATGGGGTGAAAAGGTCCTGTGTAAAATCCTTTGCTTGTTTCATAACCTGTGTTAATGAAACTGATTTTACAAAGCAAACAAAATGCCCTGCATAACTTCATAGGCAAGATGAAACCAAATGATTTGAAGGACAACTATGCACTTGGTTATCCTCTCTGTCAGGGGTTTATCTATGACTTGGAGTTTTGTAGAGGAAGATTACAGCCAAACTTGTCCAAGGAGCAGGTCTGAGTTGAATATTCATTGAAAAATATCTTGATTTATCTCTTCTCTTTGGCCTGTCTGGATTGTCAGTCAAGACAGGCATATTGGCCAGTAAGTCAGCACGTGCTTAGCTGGGATTTGGGCATAATATGACTCTTCCCCTGCGAAGATGTATGTGTAGAAGGAGTTGAAAATAATCATGGAAGGTCAAGTGTTGTTTCATAAGAGAAAGGCAGAACACAGGGCCTGTGGTGATAGCTGGGACAGAGACAGGTAAGTTGTCACTGTGCTTCAAGAAGCATAAAAATGTGAGGAACCAAATTTCATCAGCTCTGTTCTGTGATTCCAGTCCTCTGAAAAGAAGAGGAGACAATGCAGGTGTTTATTGACCTTCACAGGAACATCAATGTCTTGGTTCCTAATTATTGATGTGCTGAAGCAAGAGCGGTTAATATCACAGAGAGAAATAAAACATATTAGAAATAAGCTTTTTTAGCACTGTATTGAAGCATAATCTATTCTTAATGGAATTCTTTTTAGAACTTGCTGGGCTGTGCATTTAAAAGTATTGATTGTAGAACTTTAGTGGTTCTAAGTGAAAAGATGCTTTATATGTTACAAGATAAGCAGGAAAGAGAACCCATTTTGTGTCCCAGTTTGTTTTATGATGTTAAGAAAAGCAGAAATTGTGGTCTCCCTTCTGTTCCTGATAAAAAAAAAAAAAAAGCCACCAACCTTAGAACTGAATTTATAAAAATGGGGAGGGGGGAATCAAAACTCACGGAAGTAAAAAGTTAGTGATAATTGCTTCTGGTATAGTGTTTTATGTTCCAAAATGCTGTTTGAAGCATTTATTTCTGCACTCAGATGTCAGCTAGCCAGAAGTGAGGGTGTTTTTTCTTTTGAATTGTGATACTTATTTCTTGTGGAATGTGTAGGTGATTTTGAACACAGTTTCAGTTGGTTTCAAGAAGAAATGTTCCCATGCAGCACCCAGCACCATGAGATTTTTAGATACAAGCAAACAAAATATGCAATAAAGTCCATCCTGTCCATGCTAGTTTTTTTTATCAAAATACCTGGGGCTCTTTAGTCTTGAGAAGAGAAGACTGAGAGAGGATTTGATCAATGTCTATAAGTATCTGAGGGGTGATTGTCAAGTGGAGAGGGCCAAGCTCTTTTTGCTGGTGCACAGTAATAAGCCAAGGAACAAGGGATGGAAACTTGAACATGGAAGGTTTCACCTCAACATCAAGAGAAACTTCTTTACAGTGGGGATGATGGAGCACTGGAACAGGCTGCCCAGAGAGATTGTGGAGTCTCCTTCTCTGGAGACTTTCAAGACCTGTCTGGATGCATTCCTGTGCAGACTACCCTAAATGATCCTGCTTTTGGCGAGGGGGTTGAAGGTGATGATCTCTGGAGGTCCTTTCCAACCTCTAATGTTCTATGATTCTATGATTTACCAAAGGTGGTGACATCTGTTATCTAATACACCACAGTAGTAAAGACTTAAAAGTTTAATGCTGCCAGTCTTCTTTTGAAGCCTGGACATCAGGGATGTTAGGTTAAAGGTGATCTCCAGCAGGATTTGACAGCTATGACATCTCTTAAATTTCAGAAAAACTGCAAGTCTAAGTTGCCATTTAACATTCACTTACACCAGTGGCATTGAGTGGTGTACAGTCTAAGACAAAAGTGTTGCTGGGCTTTTCCATGTTGTGATGCTCCTTTTTGCTTCTACACCAAAGAGTTGGGATATGAATTCTTTGAGAGTTGAGAGGCCAGTTTGTTGCTTTGGTTTTGGGTTTTTTTTCCCCCCCCTAATAAATTACTGTGATATCTCACTTTGTAACCTGGAAGAAATATTGATTGTTGATATGAATTGCTGCCTTAGGGTTTAGTTCTACTTCTGTTGATGTCAATTAGGTGGCTTCCCTTTGGATTAAGCTGTTCAAGAAAGTGAGTCTTTAGGAATATATATATGAATTGGAGGGAGAAGTTCTGAAATAATGGATCTCTTCTATGTATATATCATTAGTTAGACATAAGTGGTTTGACTTTCAAACAGGAGAAAATATCTAGATACTTATCACTTTAATACATGCAAATAAAAATTTCATTAAGATGGAGAAACCTGGGAATAAATATTTTATACCTGTATTACCTGAAAAATCAGCACAGGGAAAGAAGTGTTTTGTGCGTGTGGTAGCATCTCATCTAGTCACTGTACATTAATCCTCTTTATCTTCAACATTTTAAAAATGTATTATTTTTTAAATAATGGATTACTATTATGAAGTGAGTGTTTAATCATGAATTTGGAAGAGGATGCGTGTGGCCTAATATTAAAGTCTTAAATTTATATGAGAGCATATAATGTTAATTGTTCCATGAGCGATGCTCTGTCTGGTGTCTCTGGCTTGGCTCCCATGAGGCTGCTTTTATTCTTTAGGGACCTTCTCTGTTGTTGGGGTGGTTATCTTGCAGTGTAGGGTTGCAACAAGTCTGTTGTGTGCACTGAATTACTGTCTGGCAACACAGCATGGCATTTGTTGTGTGAACGTGGGTTATGTTATGTTGTTGCAGGGCTAATCACAGTCATCTTTAGAAAGTTACATGCCTACTTTTTTGTTTTGCCTTTGGATTTCTTTTACTAAAACTGGTAGAAAGTCTCTTGAGTTGTGACTTACAAAAATGGTGTAAGGAAGGCAGTGCTGGAGGTGTTTGGGAGGACTTTGGTGGCAGACTGCAGCCTTGTAGCTGTTGGGAGCAGGAGACTGACTCGTGGGCATTGAGGGATGGAAATCCTCCAGGTAATCTAAGTTTATGTGTTCTCATGCTATTGTGTACTGAAGTTTTCCCTTTCAGTGCTTTGCCCTTACTGCTGAAGTAAACACTACCCTAATGTGAGGGTTTCTCCTGGGGATTGAAAGAGGTGGAAGGCCCTGGCCAGCCCAAGTATCATACAGTAGTAATGCTCAGTCAAAGAACTAGTGAGAGGAAAAGCTTCTTGTCAGAGGAAACAAGAGAATATACCTAATATCTTAGTGGTTGATGCCAGAGACCAGGAATGGTTCGTAGACTAGGCTTGTACTGTGATTGTAGTGGGGATCATAGCAGATTGAATGGGACGGACCAGACATGGTGGTCACATCCTGGGCTGCACCAAAAATGCATTGCCAGCAGATCCAGAGAGGTGATTCTGCCACTTTGCCCTGATGAGACCAAACCTCCAGCTCTGGAGCCCTCAATATAAGAAGGACACGGACCTGATGGAGCAGGTCCAGAGGAGGGCCACGAAAATGATCAGGGGGTTGGAGCACCTCTGCTACAAAGACAGGCTGAGGGAGCTGGGGTTGTTCAGCCTGGAGAAGAGGAGGCTCCAGGGAGACCTAATAGCAGCCTGCCAGTAGCTGAAGGGTCTGCAAGAGGGAGGGAGCCTGCAGTGACAGGATGAGGGGCAATGGCTTCAAACTAGAACAGATTTAGATTGGATGTTGGGAACAGATTCTTTACTATGAGAGTGGTGGAACACTGGAACACAGGTTGCCCAGGGAAGCGGTTAGGACCCCTTCCCTGGAGATACTCAGTGAAGCTCAACAAGGCTCTGGGCAGCCTGATCTAGTTGAGGATGTTCCTGCTGACTGCAGGGGGGGTTGGACTAGATGACCTCCAGAGGTCCCTTCCAACCCAGACCATTCTATGATTCTAAGGCCTGAAGGGGCTGAGCCCTTGCTCTGAGCTCCTTGAGTTGTGTGGCTGCAATGCTTGGGTGCCTGCAGGCATGTGGAAGCCATGTTAGCCTATGGGAACCAGTTCCAAGTACTGTAGTAACCATCTGGTAAACGTTAAGGTTGGAGGCTAGATTTGAAAAACTTCTGCTGCATGTCTGACTCACCTGCTGTTTTGTGTCAGAGTGGAGATGTGTTTTGAAATGATGCTTCAGAATCCACAAGTGGCCTGTACCCAGGCCAGAATGTGGTTCCTGCCACCCATTCATCTGGAGTAAGAGCTCTGACCCAGAGCTGTAGGATCCTATACACAACTGAACTGAAGGAGGAGAGAACAAAGTCTCCCAGAAGTGGATCATGTTTCTCCTAATATCTACTGAAGAGTAATGATTAATAACTAGTAATATATGTAGCTGTAAGAAAATAAAAAGGAATAAGAAGATTATAAGAATGAGATAAATAAGTAATAAGAATAAAACTGGGCAGCTGTAGTTGGAAATTAAGTGTAGGTAAATTAAGTGGCTTGTGGAAGCCTTGCTTTGGTCAGTAGTCACTGAGGCTTTGATGATGGCTGTGGGAAAGAACCTGATGGTCATGAGAAGTGGTGGTGGCTGGCAGAAAGGTGCCATCAAGTGTAGCAAGCAGTTGTTATGTGGGAGTGAGCCACAAGCTGGGTTGATGAGCAGTGATTGCTGGATTGATTTGCTGATCTCTGTTTTTTTTCAGACTGTGATGGAAAAGTTTCAGAGAAGTTTCAATCTGTTATTCTTAACTGCAAATTAACAGGTTCATCCCTTGAGGCTTCCTCTGCAATATCTTGCAGGTGCTGCACGAGCTGAAAGGACAGGTCTTGCTGCAAAGAAGTTGCATCTGTTTATCCCACCTTGTTTTTGAGGGTAGAGGGATTATCCTTCAAATTGCAATGCACAAGCTTGCCTGGCAACAGACATGTGAGGAGATAGCAGAAAGACATGAAGAAGCAGAGTGATGTAGAGGCAGAGGAGCAAAACTAGAAATAATCTGACTGAGGTATCATGCTAAAAACTGAAGTCTGGTGAAGCTACTGCAAGCCTGCAAAGCAGGCTGGATGGAGTAGGATGCTTGGTTTGCTGTCCTTCAGGAGCTGAGGAGAGAAGCCCAAACGGAAATTAATTTGGCTTCATCTCTTAAATGGAACAGGAAATTCTTCTACAATTATATTAGCAACAAAAGGAGGATTGAGAAGAATCTCTGTCCCTTGTTGGGGGGGAACATAGCAGTCAAGGATAAAGAAAAGGCTGAGGTATTTAATACCTTCTTTGCTTCAGTCTTTAGTAGTAAGACCAGCTGTTTGCTAGGTACCCAGCCCCCAGAGCTGTAAGATAGGGATGGGGAGCAGAATGAAGCCCCTGTAGTGCAAGAGGAAATGTTTAGTGACCTGCTGCACCATTTACACAGACATAAGCCTATGAGGCCAGATGGCATAGATCTGTAGATACTGAGGGAGCTGGCAGAAGTGCTCACCAAGCCAGTTTCCATCATTTACCAGCAGTTCTGGCTATGTGGGGAGGTCCCAGCTGATTGGAGATTGGCAAATGTGATGCCCATCTACAAGAAGGGCCAGAGGGAAGACCTAGGGAACTACAGACCTGTTAGTCTGACCTCAGTGCTGGGGAAGGTCATGAAGCAGATTATCTTGAGTGCCATTATGCAGCATGTGCAGGGCAACCAGATGATCAAGACCAGCCAGCAGGGGTTCATGAAGGGCAGGTCCTGTTTAATGAACCTGATCTCCTTCTATGACAAGGTGACCCACTTAGTGGATGAAGAAAAGGCTGTGGATGTTGTTTATTTGGACTTCAGTGAGGCCGTTGACACCTTTTCTCACAGGAGCCCCCTGGATGAACTGACCAACAGGAGTAGGAAAAAGATTGTGTCCCTCTATTCAGCACTGGTGTGGCCAAACCTCAAATACCGCATCCAGTTTTGGGCCCCTCACTATGAGAAAGACACTGAGGTGCTGGAGTGTGTCCAGAGAAGGGCAACAAAGCTGGTGAAGGATCTAGAGAACAAGTCTTTTGAGGAGCAGCTCAGGAAACTGGTGAAGAGAAGGTTGAGGGCAGACCTCATTGCTCTTTGCAACTACCCGAAAGCAGATTGTAGTGAGCTGGGGGTCAGTCTCTTCTGTCTAGTATCAGTTGATAGGATGAGAAGAGAAGGCCTGGAATTGTTCCAAGGGAGGTTCAGAGTGGATATTAAGAAAAATTTCTTTACTGAAAGAGTGGTCAGGCATGGCAATAGTTTGCCCAGAGACGTGGCAGAGTCAGCGTCCCTGGAGGTGTTCAAGAAATGTATGGACATAGCACTTTGGATATAGTTTAATGGCCATGGTGGTGTTGGGTCAATGGTTGGACTCAATGATCTCGGAGGTCTTTTCCAACCAAAACAATTCTATGATTCTGAGAGAAAGTAAGTGGATGCAGAGCAGGGAAAGAATGAGTGACTATGTGGTTTGTGTTAAAATAACTTGAAGGTGATGCACACAGATGGGGAGGCAGCCTGCTGACTGGCACAACCAAGTCAGCAGCGATGCCTTGCAGGCAGAAGGCTCTTGCCGTAGGCGGTGCGTGCTGCTGAGTAGAGTGGTGCCATAGCACAGTCTCCAAGCTGAATGCCACTGTTATTCAGATGGAGAGGTTTGGGCCATGCCATCTGGTGCTCTTGGACAATGCCTTGGTACAGTTCTCCCAGTCTTTTCAAGGCTGTTCTGAGAAGATGTCTACACACCCCAAGAAGATCTGCTGAGCCTGCTATGCTTTGAGATTTGCCCATTTATGGGTTTAGAAAGGCCATATCCTCCTCGTGCCTTGTTCTTGCCTTGAAGCTCCAGTAAACCCTGAGACTTTTGAGGTCAGAACAATTGCTGTGATACTGTGCCTAGATGACTGTGAAAGTGGTGACAAATAAATTAATGCGTGGAGGGACTCAAAAGTCTAAGCTGGTCTCTCACAAAGTGGGGGGAAAAGTATCTTTCATACCTTAGAAGTCCAGCCACTAGGATTTATTATTTTGATATTGCAGAGACCTGGGCTAGGAGTTTCGGATTTATGTGGTACTTATAAGTCACTTGATCCCTTTCTGTTTTTAGAAGTTGTTTAAGAACAGATGTCTTTACCTATTCAAGATACTGAAAACAACATTTTTATATTCTTCCTAGGAAGAATATAGGCCACAAAGAAACATTCATCAAGCTGTGAATGAATTGTTCCTTGTATAAGTCTAATAAACACTTCAGTGAAGTGACCTGAACCCTTTTCTGCCTGTTAGTAGAACTCAAAGGATCAACTGAGCCACAGAAGCAGGAATAGGCATACAGTATGCCACAGGTCCTTAAGCAGGAACTGTTTACTGTGGAGAGGCTCCTTGAAAATATCTGTAATAACTATTTAAAAGAAAAAAAATCCTTGTTTGAACTTGAACAGTCTCATAGTCAACAGTAAATCTGCATCTGAGACTTCATTTCTTCCAAAAGGGTCATTTCTCCAGCTGAGGAACCTGAAAGGCATCATTGTATCTTTGAAACCATGTTAACTTCAAGTAGGAATAACTTGGAAACAAACAATTGTAGCAACTTTTCATTCTCATGAAGCAAACTGATAAAAATAACACTGATAAAGACATCAAAACCTTAGGACAACCCTGTGCTCAGGTCTGTATGATGGCTCGCAGGGCTCATATCTCCCCTTTGCATTAACTGTAAAGCCACAGTCCTTTGCAGCAGTCAGGTATTTGTCCCAGGGTCATCAACTGCTGTTCAGCAGCGTTCACTGAATTTGCTTCTCTTTCCTTAAATATGTTTAACAGGTTTTGTTAGTTTGTTATTCTTTGACTAGGGTTTCTGTGCTAGCTTTTATAAAGAATTTTTCAGTTCTTCAGGAAAAGGAAGTTTTGACATTTCACAGAATTACAGAATCCCAGAATGTTAGAGGTTGGAAGGGACCTCCAGAGATCGAGTCCAACACCCCTGTCAAAGCAGGATCACTTAGGGTAGTCCACACGGGAATGTATCCAGGTGGTGGGTTTGGAAAGTCTCCAGAGAAGGAGACTCCACAACCCCTTGGGCAGCCTGTTCCAGTTCTCTGTCACCCTCACCATAAAGAAGTTTCTCCTCATGCTGAGGTGAAACCTTCTATGTTCAAGTTTGCATCCATTGTTCCTTATTTTACTACTGTGCACCACCAAAAAGAGCCTGGCCCCCTCCACTTGACACCCACTCCTCAGATATTTATAGATACTGATCAGATCCCCTCTCAGTCTTCTCTTCTGAAGACTAAACAGCCCCAGGGCTCTCAGTCTCTCTTCATAGGGGAGATGCTCAAGTCCCCTAATCATCCCTGTGGCTCTCCATTGGATTCTCTCCAGCAGGTCTCTGTCTCTCTTGAACGGGGGAGCCCAAAACTGGACACAATATTCCAGGTGTGGTCTCAGCAGGGCAGAGTAGAAGGGGAGAAGAACTTCCCTAGACCTACTGGACACACCTTTCTTGATGAACCCCAGGATACCATTGGCTATCTTGGCCACAAGGGCACATTGCTGTCCATGGAGAACCTGGAGTCCTGGTGGACTTTCTCCGTGGAGCTGCTTTTCCAGAAGGGAATGCTCTGACCTGTACTGGTGCCTGTTGTTATTGCTCCCCAGGTGCACGACCTTGTACTTGTCCTTGTTGAACTTCATGATGTTTGCCTTCAGCCGGCTCTCCAGCCTGTCCAGATCTCATTGGATGGCAGCACAGCCTAACGGGGTGTCAGCCATTCCCCCCAGTTTCGTATCATCAACATCAACATTTGTTTCAATAGAAGCAAGACGTGGCCAAGACAAACTGTGGGTGTCCAGAATGTCAGTCGGTACGCACAGTTGTTGCATCTGAAGGTCAATTTATGTAGTCAGCTGAAGATGTAGCCTAATTACACGGTTCAGTGAGAAATTGTGTAGTACAGCTGTAACTAGTGAAATCCTGTCTGAAAGGAATATGCAATCTGAAAGCAGATTCATTATCTGTAAACCCAAAGGAAAAAGAGCTAAGCGAGGGTTTTGTTTTTCCCAAATCCTGCCAATGCAGTGATACAGCACTTCCAAGCATAAACTCTGCATACATCTCATGGTTTGGTTTTGAGGGTTTTTTGGCTGGAGAGCAGTGACTAGCTGATGGGGAAAAAAAAAATAGGCCTAATATTTGTGTTTGAGATTGTAGCATTGCAGGGAGTTGAGACCCAGGAATCTGTGCTTTGTGGAGAGCCTGAGTATAAGGCCTTATAGGCATTCTGTTCTACAAATGTTTAGGCAGCATTGCAGAGGAGTTTTGGTGGGGTTTGGGGGACAACTTCTATTTTGTTGGCACAGGATCACAGGATGTTAGGGGTTGGAAGGGACCTCCAGAGATTGAGTCCAACTCCCCTGCCAGAGCAGGACCACATAACCATATAATCTAGTGCAGTGGCTGATGAAGCACATATGCTGTAACCTAGCTTTTGTATTGTATGTTTGACCTGATTATTGCATACTTTGTTTCCTTTAACTCTACCAAGTTGCATTCCAGCCAGCTACCTCCTGACTTCACAAATGACATCCTCTTCTCCTCTCATTTGTTGCTGAAGGTAACTGATCTCAGGAACAAAAATTGCTGGAAGTTCTAGTTGTGACTGTCGCTGACCTTGCAAAAGCTTTTCTGTAGGACTTACCCTGGATGTGGCTGTCTTATCCCACCACAGCACTCCAATGTTTATAGTCAGGCACTAGGCCAAACAATGGGGCAAACAGAGATTTATTTTAACCTGCCAACTACCCAGGTAGTCTTTTTTTATGGGTTGGCACTGGCAGTTCAGCTTTTAATATATCTGTTAATTAATCTGTTAACACAGCTGTTGGTTTTAGTACAAATTGCTTCTTCACTTATCTTAGCTTTAACTGATTTGAACCTGTTTAAGAGGTTCCAGAGGAACTGGAAAACCTTGCTCAAAGAGTCTCTGGCTAATGTAGTATGCTGAGCTAGGACCAGTTAGGCTGAAACGTGGGCCTCCTGTAGCTGAGCCACTGGCCTGTATTTCTTCAGGAATCTGGGTTTTGATGCTGCTTGTTAAATATTAGTGCTTTTCTTGACTAGGTGGCATCTAGTAGTCTTCACTGTTGCTGTCTGCTTTATGTTGATTACTAGCAATAATAACTTAGCTTGAAGCTGAGCATTTCTGATTGCAGATATTCTCCAAGTCAGCTCTTTCCTAGTGCAGAAGGCATCCCATGCAAAACATGAAGGTTGCTTCCTCTGTTTGGCATGAGTTCCTGATTATAGCCAGCTGCAGGCTTCCTGAGCTGGAGTGAAATTCAAAGGGAATTAGGAGGCTTAGTGATAGATCCAGATCATGTCAGCCCTGGAGACATGTCTTCCTGCGTCTGTATTTGTGAGCCCAGTTGGCAGAACGAACATCTTGTGACTGGGCTTCTCCAGCAAGCGAAGAAAAGTTGATTCAGCTGTTGGGGTATGGAGAGGACAGACAGATAAACTCGGTGTAGCCCAAACTTGAGTTTATGTAGCTGGTGCTGCCAGCTACCTCACTGGTCATGCCCACCTGCAGCTGAGAATCTGTAGGGTCTGGCATTTCAACGTGAGGAGTCAGTTCTTGTTGTGTGTTTCTTTGCAAGACTGCTGATAGTGAGGGTGAAGTGCTTGAGTGTCAGCTATGGGCTGCTTCAGTGTACTCCTGTGTACCAAGCAAGATTTGTCTTACTGCAGTTGGCATATTTGCAAAGGGCATTGTCCAATGTACATATTCAGAGTGGGAATTCATTCTGGCAGGAAGAAGTAACCATAGCAAAGGAAGCTTCTTGCAGCCCTGCACTTGCATTGCACCCTGGCCTCTGTATGGGATGGAGGGGTGGTGCCATGGCACGCATTCCCAGGCACAGCTCGTGGACTGCCCCCGCAAGCTTACAGCTACTTTCTTCTTTTTCCCCAACATATATAAAGGGGTCCTAAACCCTAGCACTGAAATTCACAGCTTGGAAGGAAAGAAGCAATGCCGCTCTAAATAAATGTGATTTATTTCTTGTTTTATTTTTACCTCTGTTTTGCCTGCTTCCTTTACAGATAAAAACAGTCTTAATGATTTTTTGCTTTGCTATATGTAGCTACTCTGTGGGTGTTGCTGGAAGGGACAGAAACATGGAGGGAGAGAAATGATCCAACAAATATTTTGTTGATTAAGCTAGTTGTGTGTCTTGTTTGGCTGGTTTGGGGGATGGATGTGAGGAGGGGGGGTGTGTGCATTGGTATTATTTTTTCTCCTCCTGCTTGTACAGTACCTCTGCACTGACCTGCTTGCAGCCTGTAAATGCATCTCTTAGGTATTTAGGCTTCTCATATATAATTTATTTATTGAAACATCTTGCCTAACTTCACTATTTGAATAGTAGTTAGGATAAACTTCCCTATGCATGTCCTTATGCATAGCTTATTACTGAAACATTTACATGTAAGTGTGCAGAGTGTGTATGTGCCATGGGGGTTAAGGGAGAAGAGGCTTTTTTTCTTCAGTGACAAGGATATACCTGGAAGCAGGTATATACTGTAGGGGTGCTTCTCCATTTGAGCTCAAAGAGTCATTATTTCTGCATAAGGTGGAAAGGAGTGTGTGTTGATACAATTATTATGGTATAGTTACAATTAGTAAGGAGTGGCTGTGTGGGCAGCTTCCATCAATTCTGCGCAGATGAATGAAATCTTCACAGAGGACCTCTTGATGCTTGAGTATGAAGTAAGAGCGAAAAGGCTCCTCTTCATTAATTTTTAACTGGATAAATGCCTCCCAGGCTTTTGATTTTTAAGGCAAACCATAAAGCAATAATTCACATTGGGGGAAAATGTCAGTTTTAAACAGCAACAGAATCTTGTGGGACTTTGCAGAGGAACACACATCCTAACATTTGATGGCTTTTAAAAATTGGTGTTGGGAGGTGCAGTTTTCACTCTTGCACTGCATAAACCTGGGACAACTTCATCAGCAGCTATGTGTTTACAGATTGGAAAATGCTTTATATCATACTAGACAGAATGTAACACTGGACAAATAAATTGACTGCACTTTAAAGCTATAATTTTTCAGGAAAATATGCTTTTAGTTTAGGCTGTTTAGGCTTCTGGCTTTGTGAGGTGGTGAGGCTTTGGCAGTAGAAACTCATGTTGCTGTCTAGTCCTCTAATGTTTGTCCAGAAGCAATCCTGGCGCTATGAAAACCAAATTTTCTGTGGTATGGGACAGTGAGAAGAAGAAGAGCCAGCTTCAGGGCTAATCACAGGATGTTAGGGGTTGGAGGGGACCTCAGGAGATCTTTGCATCCAATCCCCCTACCAGAGCGGGACCATAGAATCTAGCGCAGGTCACACAGGAATACATCCAGATGGGTCTTGACACTTTCCAAAAAAGGAGATGTAATGATGCTGTATCTCTTGGACATGAGTACTGGAGATAAACTGCTATGGATATGTCATACTCTGCTGAATGTTTTATGTTCACTGATACTCCTAAGATGTTAAGCAAGCATAATCAAATATTCATTTCTATTGATATTCCTTCTTATTTTCTTTATATGGTCACTTAATACCTTAAAGAATAGTTTTAATTTTGTAGTTGTCTGTAGCTTTAGATGAAGCCTCTCATATTCTCTGAGTAAAATTTCTGTAATTGTTAGGATTATTCTCAGAATGATTTTAACAAATCTGGATTTGAAGTCAAATACAAGACAGGTTGCCCAGGGAGGTGGTTGGGGCCCCATCACTGGAGATATTCAAAGTGAGGCTTGGCAGTGCTCTGGGCAGCCTGATCTAGTTGAGGATGCCCCTGCTGACTGCAGAGGGGGTTGGACTAGATGACCTTCAGAGGTCCTTTCCAACCCAGGCCACTCTATGATTCTAAGTTAAATACGTGCAAAGTATGTGCACTACTTGATTTTTGTTTTCTCCCCCATATTATTCATCTTTGATGAAAATAAAGTAATCTGTCATAGGATTTTGACAAGTCATGATCAGTGAGTGATGCTAGCTGGATTTCTTTTTTTTAATGAATTATTTAATGAGAAAATCTTTGCAGCAAGTTCCTCCACTTGCCCAAGTGTCATAAACAGGCATGAGATTTGTACTGCTCAAGGAGCAGAAAGCTTGCATTTGTGTCTCAGCAGTTCAGCACAAGTTTAGGCTGAATGTTTAAACCAGAAACCCAATCTAAAGGTATTAGAAGTAACTTCCAAGAGAAGAATTTGTTCATTTCACTTTTCTGCTATGAAAAATTATTAGTATGTAAATTCCCACATCTCTTGAACTCTGTCCCTCTGAGACAGTTTTGAAAAGCCATTTGCTTGTTGCTTTATCTTCCTTTCTTGTGTCTTGAAGCAGTGGGGCTTGAACATTTTTCCCTTCACTGGGGGATGTGGGGGGGAGGAATAAATTAAATTGAGAGGCAGAGAGAACTGGGGAAGAGACTTCTCTTTTTATCACAAGACTTAAGGTTTTCTTGCATGCACTCAGGTAATGTATATTCCTCATCTTCAGGACTGAGTGTGGAGCATCAGTGTGACTATATTTGCTTGTCTCTAACAACAGTTGTACATTGCAAAAGCCTTTTTCCTTCCAGGATATGCATCATATGTTGTCTTACATTCGGTTTCTTGTAAGCCTGGCAAATTATTTTTGCTACATATCCTAGGAGCAGATCCTGCCTTCCAGGAGCATTGCCTACTTTTTTAAGTGGAAGTTTTCTACTTGCAGCATCATCCAGTACTGGCATTTATCTTTAAATTCACAGTCATTTGATCTATGCTCCCTTTTACCTATCATACACATTTCGGAGCTACTCATTGAAGTGACAAACTTGCGTTGTGACTCATGATAAATCTTCTCAGCTGTGTCTCATCTGCATGCTTTGCAAGTGGATGTTTTCTCACCCTAGAAGCAGAGATGGCTTCTCTGGGTTTCTTCAGGGAAGGGGACAAGATTTAGACCTCTAAATTATGGACAAGATTTAAACCTCTACTGACCTGACTCTGCTGTGCAACACTGCAGCTTCCGAATTTAGTGGGTTTTTTTGTTGTTGTTGTTTTTGTTGGTTTTTTTTAAAATAGTTTCCAATGGAAAACAGACAAGAGGGGATGCAATCTTAAAATCTTAAAATTTGAGCTTAATTTACAAAGAAAAGGTAGAAATTCAGGACACCTTATTTGTGCTGCTTGTCAGGCTCCTCTGCAGGCATTTGCTGCCAGTCCCACCAGGCTGGATCTAAGGTTGGATGTGGTGAAAGATGGCTGATGTAATTGGTGCTGTCAGTCAGGTGGTTTTGTACAACTTGGTGGCTCTGTTTCTTTCCAGCCCCAGCTGTGTCTGCTTTATTAGATTTAACTAGGGGATTAGGGGAGGGGGAAGGTGGAGGGATATTTATAAATTAAACTGGCTGCCTTCTGGATCTGGGCGCAATTTCAATGAGTTCCCAAGAGCTTCATGGTAGTAAAGGATTCTGTTTAAGCATTTCTCATGTTTGGAGCGTAGTGATAGTTTTGCTTCGTGGGGTTTTTTTGTTTGTTTGTTTTGTTTTGTTTTTTTTTCCCCATGGTAGATGGGCAGAAGGCAAATACAGTCTCCTGGATAACTGCATCTTTCATCACTGTCAGTTTGATCCTGTGAACAGGCTGTCCAGGGGGGTTGTGGAGTCTCCCTCTCTGGAGATAAGACCTGCCTGGATGTGTTCCTGTGTGATCTGGTAAAGGTGATCCTGCTCTGGCCAGGAGAGGGGTTGGACTGGATGATCTTTCGAAGTGCCTTCCAGCCCCTCACATTCTGTGATTCTGTGAATTCTTGGCTGGGAGGATGCTGTTCTGAACGGGTGGATGATGCTGTATTGCCTTTGAAAGTTCTGAGCTTTTTAGCTTCTCATCAATTGAATACATTGTGGCTTGATCTAACAGTGCTAATAGCTTCTTTTTCTGTCTGGCAAGGGTTGGTTGTTTTAATGTCAGCTCAATTATATCATTAGATGAGTTTGCTAAAGCTTTTTTTTCTCTTTTGTTCCACTACCAAACATATTAATGCTTTTTTAAAGATGGAGATGCATCAGTATTACAGTGCAGTATAAATAGCAAACACTTCTCAGGTGGCAAGTGAAAATAATTCTGTCTTATATTCTGCACTTTGTAGTATCTTAATAATTTGAAGCATCCTACTTTTACAGGACAGATTTCAGATACAGGTGGGTGAAGGAGCCTTGTGTTAAATTCTATTATCCAAACAAATCCTTGATTAAAAAGAAATATGCCTTGCTTTATGATTATTCCAGCTTTAATTGTTGCTCCTGCAAAGAGTTTATATACATTAGTATACAGAATTTCTGTATTAGTAGTTCAGTTGAATGCTGCAATGGGGCCAAGAAATAGGGAAGACTGAAAGCAAGATTGTATGCTTACTCAGATAAAAGGGTTTTCATTCAGAGCTGAAGAAATTCACCAATGTTGAGGAATTAGACTGAGATGCTGAAGAACCCCACAGACCTTATCAATTCTTCTTCCTTAGGTTTCTTGTGCCTCCTCTGATGACTGTTGGCCTTGTTTGTGTCCAATTAATGGGGCATAAACAGCCCTTTCTCAGGTTCCTTGGTATTACTGGTGGGAGTCTGCAGGCCAGGCCTTTGATAAGAATTAAATCATATCTTTATGGCGATACCTCTGTGGGAACTTGTGGCAGTTAGGAACTTTGGTTATCTCAATGATTTCACTTGGCAGTGGATATTAACCTAGGTTCTTCCCACACTGCTGTTCTTCCCATACTGTAAGAATCTTCATCCTGAGGCTTGTTTCAATGATCACTGCATTGCTTTTCTTTGGCTTTGTTGTGGTGGAGTTTTCTAAAGAATAGCAAATGGTCAACTTGCACCCTCCTATTTTTGGTGACCAATACATTTCTTTTTTCATCTTCATCCTTTATACAGTATGTATTGCTTTAACTCAAGGGTTCATCATTCCAGATAAAAATAGCTTTCAAGGTTATTGGGACAAGCTTTCCACCACAGTAGGGTGCAAACGTCAGAAGAGGGTTTTGACTAGCAGTGAGGGAATCTCGGGGAGAGGAGATATCCCCTGACCCAGCTGGGATGTGAATCTGCCATCACTAATCAACCGTTGCTCACTTGCAGTGAATGTGTTAAGTGAGTCTTAATGTGCTTGCTCTTTGCTAGGCATGTGGTATGGACCCCAAGAACAGAAGAATTTAGCTATTTTCCTCTTCTGGCAGATTAAACAGTACACTGTGTTCAATCAGTATACACAAAGTACTTGAACATTTGGTGCTGGCACCTGTTAAGTTCCTCTAGAAAATATTTTATCTGTTACAGAGAGGAAACGTGTATGTGATTGTTTTATGTACTCCAGAAAGGAACTTGGTGCTGCAGACAAACATTGATCCAAATAATCAGTAAAAAAACTTCTTGTGGGAGGGAAGTCATCCCTTGAGATTTCTTGCTGTTGTGATTGCTGTGCCATCCCCCTTAGTGAGCAATTTTAAACAAGATGAAATATGACTAAAGAAAGACACACCAACATTGTTCTCATCAGTGTACATTGATGTACATTCATGTTTCTGCATGGGCCCTGGGATGTTTTTTATGATACCAATTTTATCTCAAAACAAAAATTTTCCATTTTATTTTTATTTTTTCTAGACTGACTCTCATTTTTGGTCTGTGGCAACAACCTGTTGGAAACAAAGCTGTTGATGGTAAAACTGATGTAGATCTTGGTCAAAAATACAGCACAGCTTGCTATGATCACCAAAATAAAATGGCATCTCTGTCAGTTCAAATCAAGCTGTAGCTGAATTATAAAGCTTACTTCTACCCTGTGTTTTGATGACTCATATGTCAGCTTCATGTTCATTGTAGAATTCCTTGAGGATTTTCGGGGTTTAGACATGCTTAAACTGCTGAGTACTAAGGAAGCAGCCTGCTTAAGACTGGTCACACAAACTCTTCCTCCACCCAGGCTCCTGCAGTGACCAGTGCAGTCCCCAGTTTAGTAACGGAGCATGCTCTTATCCTCTGAGAACCTTTGAACTCTACTGGAACTTGAGTATTCCAAGAATTTTTCATGTCCTTGGTGGTGGGACAACCTGTTGTGTACTGGGGCCAGACTGGTTCTAAGTAAAAGTTTAGGGTTTAAAAAAAAATTTTATTTGATCCACTGCAGGAAAGGTTTGTTTTCAAAGATGTAAAAAGATGGCACATAAAAATGTGGTTTTGATTTTTTGTTGTTGTTGTTTTATGTTTTTTTTTTTTTTAATCATAAGATTCTTTTTTAGCTACTTTAGCTGCTATCACATGCTAGTGAAGGTGCTGGTGAGCCACACAGCTAAGATGGCACGTCTCAGAGTCCCTGAAGCTACATTTTCCTTCAGTAACCTATATATTTCTACTACATAATAGGTCCATCTGAAGGTACTTGGTGGTCAGAACAGCTGCTGTGCCTTTTCTCCTTTGTGTCTAAAACTTGAAGAATGTCTTGACTTTCCCATCCTTATTTCTTTCAGTAGATACTGGCCTGTTCTCTTATGGTAGGAAATGAAGTCATTTCCCTCCACATCCTTGGGCTATTTTGATTGAAGTATCTCACCTGGCATGTCTTCTGTTCTGAACCTCAGATGCATACAAAGCACATGTTGTTTTTAATGTTTATCATCACATATTTAATTTTACCAGCATAGAATGTAAACCGCCATGGTAGATGTAGAGAAAGATTGAATACCTTAAACTCTGCTTAATATGCCTATAGCTGTTTTTCTTTGTGAGCATCATATGAAGAACAAATATGTTATTGCAGAACTGAATTTGAGTGTTTAGATTAAGTAACTCCCCTGCCATGTGCAGCATTAGTTTTGAAAAGAGGAAGAGGATGATGATCTTCTAGGATATTAAGAGTATCACAGAATCACAGAATGCTAGGGGCCAGAAAGGACCTGGAAAGATCATCCAGTCCAACCCCCCTGCCAGAGCAGGATCACCTAGAGCAGATCACACAGGAATGCATGCAGGCAGGTTTTGAATATCTCCAGAGAAGGAGACTCTACCACCAATCTGGGCAGCCTGTTCCAGTGCTCTGCCACCCTCAAAGTAAAGAAGTTTCTCTTCTTAATATCAAAGTTGCATATGAGAAATCATGTACAGTACAAGATAGCTCTCTCACAACTGTGTCTGCCCTGCATTTATGCAGAGTTCAAACCTTCAACCTGTGTTTTGCTGAGTGGAGAAACCACATCAAGGTACAAATAGATCACATGCAGAGCGCAGCTGGCAGAAAGCTCACCAGGTACATGCTTGGTGATCAGGGCAGCAAGCATAATGCAAGATGTAAAACCTGCCTACCAAGCTGTTGACTTAACAAACCCCCAAAGCACTGCTGGCAAAGTGGAAGGAGTTCCTGTGCCTTTGCTACTTTGATTTACACTTAAATATCTTAGGGTAAATTTTCTTTCATGAGCTATCTACACTAAGCTGGATATGGACCAGAATAACTGAGGTACTAGCATGCTCTCTGTGAAGTGGTCGCTGCATTTAGGACAAGGTCGCCACAAATGTGAGCCTTAAGTTTCTGCTTATAAAAGCAAATAATTAAAAAATAACCCTATCCAAATATAGAACATCCTTTTAAAAATTATTTTTTGGCATCATCTTTAGTTTCCCTTTCTTCATGCCTCTCTCTGCTCTTGGAACCTCTGATCAGCAATAATATCTTAGTTCACCTTTTCACATCCTGAGATCTCACCAGAACAAGACAGTTGTTTTCTGCTGCTGAGGGCAGTTGTAGAGAAATAACCGTTGAGACAGTACATGGAAGTCATAGTTTCACCTCCTGAAATCACATTATGGCAGAACTTTAAGGAGGAACAACAGTTTTAAGCCACTTCTTCCTTAATTTCCTCTTCCTGTGGTACCTACAGACATTACTGTCCAAAAAGACCAAGACAGCAAAATGTCAAGAATGTCAACTTATCCCAGCATGAATTTCCAGGCGACAGAAAGCAGACTTTTGTATTTGGTTTGCTGACACTTCTACTTAAAGGTTTTAAAAGTCCTCAGTGGGAGTGAGACCATTCTCAGGCTGGCTTATTGAGGACCTAGTAATAAAATTTTTACCCATTTTTGCCAAAATTATAAATTGGAAATTTGTCATAAGTGGAAGAAACTTTCTCAAACCCTCACAGTCAGTGTATGAGGAAGCTGGAAAAGGTATCAGGTTTCTGAACCCAACCTAGCTTTGTGGTCTCCTTGTGCTGCTTTCTGGTTTGGTGACTGAGGGAAAAGCTTTTGTGGCGTGTTGAAACCTAAAACCAGTACAGCTTTGAAGCCTCTCCCCCCAAAACCAGTGGTGTATCTAGCTAATGCAGTTTTAAGATAGCCTGGTTTGAGCTGTCTGCCTGTGCTCTTTTGTAACAGTCATCAGGACAGTGTGATCTCTATGGCTCAGCTGTGCTGGCGTTGGTGACTGGAGGAGGTTGGTTTGGCTGTGAGCAAGCAGGCAGAGGGCTGGAGGTGGGTTGTTGAGAGTCAGCAGGATCAGTGAATCCCAGTGGTGAAGATGGTAAAGAGACCTGGAGAATGGTCAAGGTTCAGCTGCCTGTTTGCTCAGCTGATGAATCAGGTTTAAAAGACTCGATCTGTGGGGGCTTATTACTTGAGCTGAACCCTGAGCCTTTGGTTCAGCATAGCTACTTCTTGATTTGATGGGAGGATAAAAGCCTGACACATAAGGTTTTACTGAGGAAAAATTACAGCTTATCTGATTCAATACCTGGGTTATCTCTTCTGCTGAGGCAAAAAAAAAAAAAGAAAAAGGCAGTTGCCTAAGGCAACTAATAAGTTCAGTGTGATTTCAGGTTGTGATTGGTAAATTTCTTTGGGCTTAACTGATAGGACATTTAAAAAATTGCCTTTTTCAGTGCAGTGGTTGCAAACACAGGCATTTTGCTGATTTTTATCCTGCTTTGCTAATATATACTACAAATATCTGTGATCTCCTAATAAATAAGATGCTGAGTGGAAGCCAGCTTTTTGTTTTTAAAAACATAGTTCTAATAATTGGTTTCTGCTGCATTGAAATTTGTCCTGTGCATGCAGATAGAGCTGGATATTGAAAAAGTTTGCTGTAATGCTTTCTTCCCTTGGCTTAACTACTACAGCTGAAGGCCAGAGGTGAGGAGGGTGAGGGGCACCATGAGAAGTGCTATGTAAACCAACCACATATCCTTCCCAGTGACCAGAGTATTAGCTCCCTGTTTGAAGGCATGGTGGGAAGCAGTTAACTCAGTTATATCTCAGAGATAAGTCCAATCTGGATACTAGGGACTCTTTAGAGGTTGTGAGTTTATTCTGTCAGTCCTTGGCAAGAGGTGATTAATTGTCCCTACAATGTGGGATGATTTGAACCTGCCATTTATATTTGATGCTGTATTTGTAATTATTTTGATGAGAGTTAAGAGAAAGGAAACTTTCTGTAAACAGCTAAGCAGCTGTAGACAAATAAACACCATATATTGTTCTTGGGTACTATGTAGGAAAAAGGCCTAAATTTAAAATACAGGCATCCTGTGTGTCCCCGCTCTTGGTTTTTTCCATCCCTGCGTTTGAAGCTGTTGAAGGTTTACCCCACAGTTCTCAGCTGCTCCATCTGTAGAATTGTTCTTTAATGCTGATCTCGGAAACTGATTTCCCTGGTCTTGAAAGCAGCAAAGTCTGCGTTTGGGAAACTGCCATGGGTTGAGCATCAGCACCATGCCACTGGCCTCAGTGTCCCCTCACTTGACTTGGGGACAATGCGACACTAAAGGCTGTGGCTGCCATTGAGCAGGTGTCTAAGCTGCTGAGGAACAAAACCCTAGCTAGTTTCAAGCTCCTTTCCCAACTTGGCTTTGCCAGCAAAATCCCAGGGAATGGGAGTAGATGGTGGAGATCTTTAGCCTCAGGAGGTATGTCCATGAAAAAGTGTGGCTGATTAAGCTCCTTGTGGGGAGGTCTTGCCACAGATGAGGGAAAATCCAGGTAGTGTAAAGCACCCTTCCTAGTTTTGTATGAGGTCCTGGAAGGCTGGACCTACTTCAAGAACTCTTGAAGGCGCAGTAACGGGCTGTCCCAAGGTGCTGGAAGACAAGCCGACGAGGGAGACAGCCAGACTGAATGGGTAAGGAGTTCCTAAAGGAAGTAAGGGAAAAAAAGAGGACATATCACCTTTGGAAAAAAAGGGAGGTATCCCAGGAAGAGTTTAAGGATGTTGCTAGGTCTTGTAGGAAAAAAACTAGAGAGGCAAAAGCCCATTTAGAACTTGGACTGGCCACTGCTGTAAAGGAGAATAAAAAATATTTCTATAAATATATTAATGGCAAAAGAAGGGGCAAGGACCACCCACTGAGGGGTGACCTCATTGCTGTATATAACTACCTGAAGGGAGGTTGTAGCCAGGTGGGTTTGGTCTCTTCTCCCAGGCAACCAGCCCCAGAACAAGAGGACACAGTCTCAAGTTGTGCCAGGGGAGGTATAGGCTGGAAGTTAGGAGGAAGTTCTTCACAGAAAGAGTGATTGCCCATTGGAATGTGCTGCCCAGGGAGGTGGTGGAGTCGCCATCCCTGGAGGTGTTCAAGAAAGGACTGGATGAGGCACTGAGTGCCATGGTCTAGTTGATTGTATAGGGCTGGGTGATCGGTTGGACTGGATGATCTTGGAGGTCTCTTCCAACCTGTTTGGTTCTATGATTCTAGGTGTGTTATGAGATTGAGGTAGGAAAATGTTTTTCTGACCCTTCATCTAAGCTGGCAATCTTTGTATAGATGAGGAAGGCTCTTTGTTAATCTGGAAAAAAACAAAACAAACAAAAAACCCCACAAAAAATCAACAAAACAGTGCTTTTTTACAGTTCTGTCTCACCTGTGAGAAAGGGATTGTTCTTTGGTTAATACTGTGTATTTTAAAAGGTAGCAAAAAAATACACGTTGCTAAAGGCAAGCTTGCAGTCTACACTAGTTCCTGAAATGCTTGTTTAGAGACATACTCTAACTCAAAAACTGCCACTAAATACTTTGAAAGACTACAGTCTGGAACAGGCTGCCCAAAGGGGTAGTGGAGTCTTCCTTTCTGGAGATATTCAAGACTTGCCTGGATGTGTTCCCGTGTGATTTGGTACAGGTGATCCTGCTCTTCGAGCGGGGTTGGACTGGGTGATTTTTCAAGGTCCATTCCAGCCCCTAATAGTCTGTGTTTCTTAGTTTTTGAGGATGCTGGTAGATGACACCAGTCTAAACCTTATTTTCCACTTCAGGAAACCTGTAAAACCTGGAGGGGAGAAAAAAAAAATCTTTCACACTTTCTCTTCTTCCACTCTACTTAATGTATTTACCAGATCTGTGTCACTTTCCTCTCCCCAGGCTAATGTTCCTCTTGCTGTTTGTTCTCTTTACTGTTCTAGCTTTATGTTAGAAAGCTCTTCTTAGAGGCTGATTTTCCTGTAGCAAAATGGACTCAGGTATGCTCTGCTGCATGTTCTGACTAAGAAGTTTTTGTTACCATGCATGTTACCACTGAACCATTGCTCACCAGTGGAAACCTCTGTAGATATGTGTGCCATCACTAAAGCTGTTCTGTAGTGCACAAGCAAAGCTGATGGGGTCTGGCCCTAAGCTGTGACGTCAGCTCTTGCAGGAATCTCACCATGATGGATAGTCTTGGTGTCAGCTCTGCTTGCAAGCTGTGACCTCTGCTGTTCACCACCTTCTCTCAGCTATAAATAAAAATGTGAGAGATAGTTGGGAGATACTCTGAAAGCTGAAAAAGAGTTGGTGCATTCTAATGAGCTTCAGTCCTGCCTGAGTCACTGCAAGCTCCATCAGTCAAAAGACTGAATGTTATTGTAGACTTGTGCACTGGGAGGAGGATACAAATAAGCTGCAGTAGGAGAAAGGAAACATTTTATTCCTGGTCTTTTTTGCTTGGCTGAGATGGAGTTAGTTCCCCCTCTCGCCCCGAGCATCTCTCATAGTGCTGTGTTTTGTGGTGGTAGCTGGAAGGGTGTTGATAACACACCAGTGTTTTGGCTTCTGCTGAGCAGTACTAGCAGGGCACTAAGGCAACATTCCACCCCCCTCAGCAGTAGGCTGAGGAGTGACTGAGGTCTTGGGAGGGCGCATGGCAAGGCCAGCTGACCCAAACTGACCAAAGGGGTATTCCATACCGTATGATGCCAGCTCAGATATAAAAGCTAAGGGAAGGAAGTAAGTGTGGGGACATGCATTGATGGCATTTGTCTTCCAGAGCAACCCCTAGTGTATTGAAGCCCTGCTTCCTGGGGAGTGGCTGGACATCATCTGCTGGTGGGAAGTAAAGAATACCGCCAAACTGTTCCTCCTTTCCATTAACTTCTGACCAAAGTGATAGTGCTTGCAAGCATGCACTTCAATTGACTAGACAGGACAGAAAGTCTCTTTCCTCAGAGGGTGACATCCTCTCTTTCGTTAAACAGGCACCATAAAATACATTGAAAGCAAAGGTGGTCTCATTTTTCAAAGAGGAATTCTTTAGGTAGCTAAGCTTAGTAGAATCTCAGTGTTTTTGGAGACATAAAATTGACTGGGCTGAGGAGTGTTCAGCTTTTGTGGCCTTGTACCCAAGTGTGTTCTATAAAACAGCCCCACAAACTGAATATGAGTTTGGATGTGTTATGTGCCATTGTAAATGCCTACGAAAAGGTGATGATATAGCAAATAAATACATAGGATAAATAAATAAATAGAAAATATAGCAAATAAACTGCGTGTGATCCTCATCTCTTTGCTTGCTTGTTCTATTAACAAAGTGACTTTGCTGCAGAAGATAACCCTCTTCCTGTTTTGAAAACAGTTTGTAAAGAAAGAAGCATGATACAGTTTGGGGAGGATTGTTCCCATGTCCCAACAATGGATTTCTCTGTTAATGTAGAGTAAAAATCATCAGTTAAATCAAAGATATTTTTGAAACTCTGTGTACTATTGAGAATTTACTGTAATGGTGTTCTTGTTTAAATTTTATCATGATATTCAAAGCCCAGCTGAAGGCCACTGTGGAGTCATAGGCAGATAAAGAAGCTTGAAGCACAGGTCCAGTAGATACAGTTATTGTTGTAGTGTTCTTTGCAGTAGTTATTGAGACTATTTAAAATGTTAATTGAACAGTAAACTTCATCTCTAGAGAAAATGTCTACTGAATGTCTAGGTCATGTTCAAAATATGCCAGATCCTAAGAGGATATTAGTTGCTGTGCTTCACAGAACATTATATCAAAGATATGTTATTTTGTATAGGAAATGCAAAAAAAAAAGCCCCAACCAACAACAAAATCCCCAAAAAACAAACAAACAAAGCAAACAAACAAACAAAAAAGAAACCAAAAAGAATCCATGTGCAAGCACAGAATTAACCAGGTTGGAAGAGATCATCAAGTCCAACCTATCACCCAACACCATCGAATGAACTAAACCATGGCACTAAGTGCCTCATCCAGTCTGTTTTTCAACACTTCCAGGGATGGTGACTCCACCACCTCCCTGGGCAGCCCATTCCAATGGCCAATCACTCTTTCTGTGAAGAATTTCTTCCTAATATCCAGCCTATACATCCCCTGGCACAGCTTGAGGCTGTGTCCTCTTGTTCTGCTGCTCGTTGCCTGGGAGAAGAGACCAAACCCCTCCTGGCTACAACCTCCTTACAGGTAGTTGTAGAGAGCAGTAATGTCTGCCCTGAGCCTTCTCTTCTCCAGGCTAAACACCCCCAGCTCCCTCAGCCTCTCCTCACAGGGTTTGTGCTCCAGACCCCTCACCAGCTTTGTTGCCCTTCTCTGGACACGTTCAGACAGCTCAACATCTTTCTTGAACTGAGGGGCCCAGAACTGGACAGAATACTCAAGGTATGGCTTAACCAGTGCTGAGTAGAGGGGAAGAATTGACTTCCCTGCTCCTGCTGGCCACACTATTCCTGATGCCAATGCCAACTAGAATGTTTGACAGTTTTAATTAGACATTTAGATTTTGTTTTTTTTTTTTTCCTTCCATGTACTTCAGTTTGTGCTGGCAGACATGAGATATATCATGTATGGGGGGAAAAGAACTGCTGTCATAGAGGTAAGAAAATAGAGCACAGGGAAGTTTTTGCATGTGACTATAAATGGGAAGGATGGGATGCTTGTTGCCTCCCATTGCTGTCATTATGGCAGAAATTCAGTTTATATTCAGTGGCTAGATCTGGTTTAAAAAGCAAGGTAAATACAGAAGACTGCACAGTTCCATGCATGTGGAAATAAGAGGATTAAACAATTACAGTACTTTAATTTTTTTTTGGCGGGGGTTGGGGCTGTAATTGCAAACCCATGCCTCCTTGAGCATAAACACTGTTTGCAAAACCAAAAAAAAAAAAAGACAGGCAGCTTGCCTTCAGCTTCCAGCCTCCTGGAAAAAACTTTTCTTCAGGAAAGGTGAGAAGTGCCAGCTGAAGTAACTTTCACAAGAAGAGAAGGAGTCATATATGTGGAAGCTGTATATATCTAAGCTGAAGTGATAAAATGTGATTAACTGAGAGCGGAGCAGTCATCATGTACACTAGAAGACTATCAAGCAGAAAGCAGGCAATTCTTTTCCATTTACCTGGGGATGTCTTGTCCCGGGACTACAGTGGGACAGTAATGTTCCTTTGTAAACTATTCTACTATCAGTAAAGTCTGTGGGTACTCTACCTGCTGTCTGCTCCAGAATGCTGCCACAGAGCCCTGACACATCAGGGCCAGCAGAGCTCTGCTGAGGCCCTTCTGAAGATGCTCCAGAAATTGGTGGGAGGTTTTGTTGTTATTGTTTTGTTTGTTTTGGTGGGCTGGGGTTTTGTTTGTTTTGGTGGGTTGTTTTTGTTTTTAATTTTTTAACAGCTGGCTCAACATGAGCCAGCAATGTGCTCAGGTGGCCAGGAAGGCCAACAGTATCCTGGCCTGTATCAGAAATGGCATGGCCAGCAGGAGTAAGGAAGGAATTGTGCCCTTGTACTCAGCACTGGTGAGGCTGTACCTTGAGTACTGCGTCCAGTTTTGGGCACTGCAGTATAATAAGACATTGAGGTCTTGGAGTGGGTACAGAGAACGACAATGAACCTGGTGAAGTGTTTGGAGAGCATGTCTTGTGAGGGGAGGTTGAGGGAGCTAGGATTGTTGAGCCTGGAGAAGGCTGAGAGGAGACCTTATTGCTTTCTCCAGCTACTTGAAAGGAGGTTGTAGTGAAGCCAGTGTTGGTTTCTTCTCCCAAGTAACTAATGACAGGATAGGAGGTCATGGCCTCAATCTATGCCAGGGAGAGTTTGGATTGAATATTAGGATGAACTTCTTTACTGAAAGAGTGGTCAGGCGTTGGAACAGGCTGCCCAGGGAAGAGGTGGAGTCACCATCCGTAGAGATATTAAAAAGAATGAGTAGATGTGGCACTTAAGGACATGGTCTACTGGCCATGGGAGATCTTGCATAAAAGGTTGGACTTGATCTTACAGGTCTTTTCCAACCTTACTGATTCTATGATTCTAAGATATACCACAACTCATTGGGTATATATAGATGCCATGTTTAAAGAGGTTTTTTTATTAAGCAGTTGTCCTTCATGCTTAAAACACTATTTTCTTTCTTTTTGTTCTCTTACTGTGTAGGTACTTCCATGTTTTGTTTGCTCTACATATATAAAAAACTCACTGGATGTTATATCATTCTGTTGTCTTGTACAATGCATTTAGAAGTTTGAAGGCAAGAAGTAATGTATTTTAAACTGCTATATTGTTTTATGTTAGGAGATAATGTAAGAATCAGTTGAAGAGTAATGTATATATTGGTTTGCTATGATGTTCCTGTTTACTGCTGGGTATTAAACTACATGACTGTGAGATTTTTTTCTTTTTCCTTCTTTTAGTGGCAGTCTCTTTGGGCAGTGTTGGTTGAAAGTAGGAAATACCTCCTTCAACTTCATAATGACAATGAGAGCTTAGAAATGCCCAAGATAAAAAGGTGCTCCAAGCATCTCTGCCAGTGTCTTTGTAAGACAAAAAGGTAATATTGAGAAGGGAATGGCTCTCACCCTGCTACTGCTGTGACACTACAATGCTGATGCTGTGCTGTTGTCTGCACAAAGCAGGGACTTGCCAATTCACCATCTTTCTCAAGCCACAGGAACTTGTCATTATCAGCATCCTGGTTAGCTCATTCAGAATCAGTGTGGGCTTTCCTGTGCTACAAAACAGTCTTTGTATCAGTAGATACTCTTAATGCAGAAGAATGGTAAGCTTTCTTTTCCCCTGAGTGCAGTAGAAGTCTTTTCAATGAATAATGCAAAACATTTGAAGGTTTAGAGAAAGGTATTTGAAGACAAATTATTTTTATTTATGGTTGTAGTGCATAACAGCAGCTAATCAGTACTCCTCTTATTGCAGAATTATTTCAGGTGGATCATACAGTGAAATCAGTAGGGTTTGTCTTTCTTTTCAACAGAAAGTTTGTGAGAAAAATTATTTTGGTTTTGTTTCTGTGAGGTTCCTGAGAACTTCTCAACTAGAAAGGCATAGTCAAACACCCTGACAGTGTTCAGCACTAGAGACCTTTCAGGTTTGTGCAGAAATTTCTAAGTCTGCAGGTTGGGATAAATGCCCTTCATTGCAGGTCATCTTCTGGCTGCCAGGACAGTTTTTGTACTAGAAAATACTACTGAGGTGAATGCTGGCTTCAGTGCTTGTCCTGCATTTGTTCATATTGTTTCTTAGTGTATCTCCAGCACAGCTGTGGCCTGTACAATCTGGTGTTTTTCCAGGTGGTACCTAGGAGCAGCCTGGGCAGCACTGGGCAGCTTAGATACAGGTACTCAGATCTGGGAAAGGATGAAGAGTAGCTCATGGGTCTTGGCCCCTGGGCTTGACAAGGGCCAAGTGTATGTAGCAGTGAAGGTGTAAGCCAGGAGCAGGCTTGCCCAGTTGAGCAGGTGCAGTTTGCTGCTACCTGTTTGGGGCAGCCATGGTGCTTCCCCTCCATTGGGCTTGAGGTGTTCAGCCTTCTGCTGGGCTGACTGAACTTGTGAAAACATCAGGAAACAGATCTGACAAAGAAAGAATTATGTTTGCGGGTGGATGAATGAGCAAGAAGTCAGAGCTATGGACCTGGTGCAGGGAGAGAACAAAAACCTTGAGGTGGAGGATGGGACTAAATGTGTTGACAATCTGCCATCGTAGCCTTTAGCAGCAAGGACCCATTCCTGTGCAACCTGATCTAGGCAAAATTAGATGATCCCTTCCAACCCTTACCATTCTGTGATTTCATGGTCTAGTTATAGGGATGGATATAAATGTTTGATACACTTTCTAGCCTGCAAATCAAAATTTGCATTTCTTTTATCAGACTATCCTGCAGAGTCCTAACAATAGTTTTTTCTCTTTAATGTCCTGTATGAACTTTTTCTAATATATTTTTTAAATACACTTTTAGTAAAGGAGCATGTGCAAGCTGCATGCAGACTTACCAAGCAGGAGAATTTTAGTTGCAGCTCCACATTCTGGCCAGCCTTTGGTCTGAGTTTTTCAGATTTTCAGTCAGGAGGGTGGCGTCTTCTCAGATGGGTTAGAGGGAATCAGTTGTTTTCCCCTCTTTCCTTAGAAACAGATTTCTCCTGTGCTGTCTCTACTGCCCCCACTCCAGTTAGTGTGAACACTGGTCTGCTTGGGACAAGTTGTGCACCACTCTGAAGATCCTGGTGTCGCCTCTTTGTGGTCTTTCCCAGTCTAACAGCTGTGTCTTGATGCAGCTCTGGAGGTATTTTGTCCTTGGCAAATGATTTGCAAATCCTTTGCTGCCACTTGTTGATCGTTTTGAGTGGAAAGCAGATTAATGATTGTTTGTCTAGTGGGGATGTTGGCCTCTTAATAACAGTTATCCAGCTTTCTTCTGCCTATTTAAATATCATGTGTTCAGATGACTCCAAAGGAACATATCTGGGTAGTATGCAAATGTCTAAATATAGCAATAATAATCTCTATCTTTCTTTTCACTCAGCAGAATAAATCAGTGGATACACTTCCATTTGTGTGGAGTACACACTGAGATGAGTCTGTCTTGACATCTGTTTCAGTGCTAATTTCTGATGTCTGCCTGTTCCTCTGGAAGAGGAGAAATTCTTTTTCTGTAAAAATCTCAGAATTTGTCATTGGTCTCTGGATGTGGGTTGGGTTTCTTCCATTTTATACTAGAGAATTACACAGTTTTCAGCCCCTTTCCAAACTGCCAACTTTCTGCTCCACTGAAGTTACTTCTGGCTCCAATCCCAGTGTTTTGGGGGAACAATAGATCCTATTTTAGCCTATACAGATTTAATTGCTGTGAATAAGGTTGACAATTATCTCCTTTTGTATATGAGAATCCCACCAGCTGTTTTAGATGTATTTAAATTGCTGCACCATGCTAAACTCACTTGTCACATCAGGAGCTACAATGGCAAATTCCAGGCAGCTGGTAATCTGTTCTCAGCCTTTATTTTTAAAATAATTTGTGCAGCATTTAATTCTGTTTCTTCTGCTTGCCCTTCAACCTTGGTTCTCTGCACTGGGTGGCATTATTAGTTGTACCAAGACACGTCTATACCAACTATGCCTTTTGAGGAAAATGCATTTCAAATAGCAAGAAAAGCTATCCAAAGAAGTTGGTGGGTGCTTTTGTAGGATTGGGGTTTTGATTATTTCTTTTTTACTCCCTCCACCCCCATAAGCTCTGGCACCTAAGGTGGGAATCATCTGACCACATGCTGACAATCTGCTGTGTAATTGTCTATGGACAGCCTTAGTGTCCATGAAGAGGAACAGACATTTCATGCTAATGTAAACAACTAAAATAGGTCAGATGAATCATGCCCCCAAATGTCCTCTTTCTCTTTGCTTATAAATAAAGTCTGAGTAATTAGCTCAGACTTAACTGTCTGCACCGTAGACATCTGACTAGATCTCATCTCTGGGGACCATACTTGTAGCAGCAGTCACATGTGTTTGTAGACATATGTAGAGAGCTAAGAGGATTAACAGTACTTGGCTTCTTGATGCAGAGGCACTGCAAGTGCCAAGGTGAAGGTGCTCTAGGTTTGAGTTCTCAAAGCCAAAGGCAAACCTGAGTGGATGTTCCCCTATCGGTATTTGATGTACACAGTTACAGGGCACTAAACTGGTGTGCCCCATCTCTTTCCCATTGCAAACTTCCTAGGCTCATGAAATACAACTTCATAACTATTGGGACTTTTTCCAGAAATGTGAGTTTAAGCAGGACCTCAGCTCCCTATCATCTGCCATTTCTGCCTCTATATTTTCTCTTTGGCCTTGCTGTCACAGTATGCTGATTTGGTTTAAAAAAAAAAAAAAATTGTGGTGCAGATGTCCCTGTAGGGTAACTTAGTGGCATATGAAGGTGGAGGTTGCTTACACTGGGAAAGCCAAAAAAAGGGGATGCTTGTGAAAGTTCACTTTTCATCCTTTGCCCGAGAAGATGGCTCTCTTGCTGATTTTCCAAATTATTCAGCTGTTGAATTCTGCAGGGTTTTCTTCTCAGCCTGCATACAGACATTCTTCAGTGTTTATTTACAGTCAAGGGGTTAATAAACTAAAACTTCCAATTTTGGTCACTGCCTTAGTGCACATTTTTCATTTGTGCAACTGTAATTATAATTTCTGGAAACTAGTTGTTCCTTGGTGTAGCAAGATGCAGGGACACACTAACAGTTTATTCCCTCGTCCATATTTTTACAGAGCTTGACAAGATTTTAATTTCCCAGTTTCAGAGGAATGGGGAGGATTACATAGAAGTTACAGTAGCCAACTGGTTCTGGTGTTGTCTTTGTTTATTGACACCTCTCTGGGATTGTGAGTACCTTTGATCAGGCCATACAGGATCCATCCCATCAGTGCTGCTTAGATCTGTTTCTGCTGAGCTACTCCATCTCCTCTTGGCCTCTTTGGACAGAATTAACTCTCCTTAGTTCTAGCACTTCTTAAAATATTTGATGTTGGTCATGCTTACTATGTTTGTGCCAAGTATTTGCCAGTCTGTACATTCTCAGTGCGTCTGGATGTTTGCAAGTGAAGACTTGGACTGATGTTTCATATGAGCAAGAGGTGCTTTTGCTATTGCCTTTGGAAGGGGTGAGATTGCTAATAGAGGCATATTTGCAGCAGAAGTAGAAGAAATAGTAGTGCTGGAGAAGCGTGACCTGGTACTAGCTTTGTGGCTGTTCCTGTGCCCATTCAGACTAGAACTAGATCCCAGCTTGGAGCCATTCTGCATTTCAGGCTTCATAAGGTGGCAGGGAGGAGCTCCCACTTGGTGCCAGATCCTGTGCACATATCAGGTAAGGCACATCTCTGTTTGTGTCAGTGTGAGCTGAAATTACTCCCCCCCCCCCACCAAGTAACCAGGCTAGCCCAGTCTGGAAGCAAATGAAGGCTGTATTTACAAGCAGAGTTTAAAATCTACGATGAAATGCAATGAATATGTACAAATATACAAAATTCACAACATTCACAAATATATACAATCAACAGAAAAGCACAACCGATCTCCCTTTGCTTCCCCCCAAGGAGACCCTCCCAAAGGGGCCTCTCTCTCTCCCAGGAGCTTCCCCCCAGACCCCCCTGGACAGAGAAGCAGAGTTAGCTAAGCAGAAAGTTGTTAACTTAGCTGCCAAGGTCAGTGTGTTATCTTCAGCCAGAAGAGAAGAAGAAACAGCAGCCAGACAGCCCAGCAACTGCCCCCACTGCAGAATGTGCAGAGTGCCCACTTTGTTTTGGGTAATAGTTCTTAAACATTTCTATCTATCCAATGGAAGTGTTTAGAACAATCAGTATTTTGCTTTCTTACACCCAATTGTGACTTATTTACACTCTTTCACTTTCTCTCTTTTGAACTTTGCAAGGAAAAAATTAAAAAGACAGTTTCAAACCATCACACTGTTGCTTTGTGCTTTGCTCCCTCTGCGTTCCCATATGGACACAGTCCTGGACAACCTGCTGTAGGTGACGCTTCTTGAGCAGGGAGCTTAGAACAGATGACTTCCAGAGGTCCCTTCCAAGCTCAACCAATATTGCATCTCCCAGAACTGTTCTTTAACCTTTCTGTGCCTCCTTTGCCCTTGGACATGGGCACATCTCTTCATCCCACCCTCCCTGCAAGGGCAGCAGGAGCCTGTAGGAACAATTTACCCTGGGGATCAGCCCTGGTTGCCTACCCAATGTTCACATCCATGCCATCTGAGGCACAGCAGGACTGGTTGCAGCACACCCCCAGGACATGTTGGGGCATACCATGGTAATAGGTGGCATGCAGATCTCAGAGCCTGAGTTCCTTGGATAAAAGTAGCAGATGAGCCTGGAAAGGAGAGCCTAGGCTGCAAACTCTGTGCACACAGACAGACAGACACTCATTTGCTCATGGCTATATCTACTGGCAGGTAGAAATTCTGCATTTGGCTGGGATTCTTTTTACTGGTAGTGGTTTTACCAGGGTCCCTATGTTAACTTTGTCTCCAAATCATCACTACACTTGACGTTTTAGATCTGTGAGGTCTTAAACAACTGAGCCGAGATATTCAGGACTTTGACCTATATTACATGAAAACGTAACAGCATAACATTTAACTGAACTTTGAATAGCTTGCCTGCAAAATACCATATTTTTTTCTATACAGGGGTGGGTGTGCACATATCTGTACAAAAAATATGTGCAAAAAGTACAGCAACATTTTCTTAGGCTTATTTGCCATTAAATACTCTGACATTTTAATACCTTAAATTTGGGAAAGCCGATCTGGCAGTTGGCTGTTACTCCCAAGCAGAATGAATGAACAGTACACAAATGTTTCAATGGATCAAGATCTATCAGGATTAAGGATGCTGCTGTTGTTCTACAGCCTTTTTTTTTTTTTTTTTTCTTTCAGGCTCAGGATTGCTGATATTTAGCTTGTATTTTTACAGCTTCAAAGATGAGGTCTAAGAAAGTAATTTTAATAATAGAATTAAAAGATTGGATGTTGAGGTACCTTTCTGTGACAAGGAGTCACAGAATTGTCAGGGTTGGAAGGGATCTCAAGGATCATACAGTTCCAATCCCCTTGTCATGGGTAGGGACACCTCACACTAGATCAGGTTGCCCAGAGCCACATCCAGCCTGGTCTTAAAAACCTCCAAGGATGGGGCTTCTACCACCTCCCTGGGCAACCAGTTCCAGTGTCTCACCACCCTTGTGGTGAAGAACTTCTTCCCCTCCTCTAGCTTGGATCCATTCCCCCTAGTCCTATCATTACCTGACATCCTAAAAAGTCCCTCACCAGCTTTCTTGTAGGCCCCCTTCAGATACTGGAAGGCCACAATAATGTCTCCTTGGAGCATTCTCTTCTCCAAACTGAACAACCCCAACTCTCAGCCTCTTCTCACAGAAGAGGAGCTCCAGCACACTCATTGCAGTGGCCCCTTCCTGCAGATCTGCCATTTAATGTTCTCCCAGAGGAAAAGTGATGGATGCAAAACTCCAGCAGCAGGATGAAGTTTTTCTTTCAGCTATTCTTAACATCAGCAACATGTGAGTGGCTTTGAATTAACTTTCTACATGTGGATTCCTGGTAATAAAGCTGTACATACCGCTTTATTTTTTTTCCTTTATTTTTTTTACCCCTTGCTTTGCCTATGTATGTGTGCTTTCATACATGCACAGTTTGCTACAATGACTTTTTAAGAATACATTAGCAGATTGCCTTCTTTCAGGGTATCGGAGCTTCACAATACCTGCTGCAGCAGAGGGATATTGTGAATGAGGCATTAGTGCTTATCTGTGGAAATGTGTATGCTCTCTGTTACACTTGCAAAGATTAGCTTGGGGCTAATTTGAGTTGACAGCTGTATAAAAGGGATTAGTATCATCACTGTCAAACTCTTGTGGTTAACTTTCACACATGCTAAATATGAGAGATTTTTTTTTTAAAGCTTAGACTGGTTTTGCATAAGCTATTTATCTTGATTTTCTCTTAACCCTGAGAGAGCTGAGACTGCAGTCTACAGCATCATGGCCTAATGATGTGGGATTTACTGAATTACTTTAAACACACAACTTGCTTTATTGTAAGCATAAGGAGTACATTTATTTCACAGAATCACAGAAATTTCAGGGTTGGAAGGGACCCTAAGGATCATCTAGTTCCACCTCCCCTGCCGTGGGCAGTGACACTTTCCCCTAGATCAGGTTGCCCAGAGCCACATCCAGCCTGGCCTTAGAGACCTCCAGGGTGATGCCCAATGACAGGACAAGGGGCAGTGGGTGGAAGTTGAGGCATAGGAAGTTCCATGAAAACATGAGGAAAAATGTTTTCACTGTGAGAGTGACAGAACACTGGAACAGGCTGCCCAGGGGGGTTGTGGAGTCTCCTTCTCCGGAGATATTCAAAACCCACCTGGATATGTTCCTGTGTGATCTGTTCTAGGTGATTCTGTTCTGGCAGGGTTGGACTGGATGATCTTTCAAGGTCCCTTCCAACCCCTAACATTCCGTGGTTCTCTGATGGTAATTCCTGTAATAGCATTTTGGAAAATTCATGCAAATAATGTCAGAATGGACTATCCTTCCAAGATAACATTTACTTCAGTCCGAAGACAAGCTGTATTACCAGTTTATGTTCATTCACACAACTTTTTTTCCATCATTATCTTTTACTTCTTCAATGTATGTTCAATTTTGTACTTTGGGGGCTTGCCTATTTTAATCCTATATTTAGTCCTTAGAAGCTTGGCAAGTGGCTTCTAGCGGGGTCCTAAAGTGAACTTGGCCTTGTATATCAGTGTGATTGTTAATACAAAAATACATATTTTCACATTGGAGCATTGCAAGACTCATCTTTATGGCTAAACACTCACTTCCTCCCTGGTTAAGAACATGAAATCAACCCCATGGGTTTAGAGAACTGGTTCAGTGATGGCTTCATTTTCTGCCTGCAGTGGACAGTACTAGTGGGTATTTTGATGTGAACAGTATGACAGAGTAATGAATGAATGAAACTGTTTAGTCTGCTTGAAAAGCTGCTTTTCATCTGTGGGAGGAGGTGAACAGCTAGGAGGAAATATCTTTCAAGTCTCTTCTCAGTGCAGAAATAAATCTTGTGTGGGTGAAAGCAGGGAAACAGCCACCTACCTGAAGATCTAAGACTATAAATGAGATGTCACAGAAAAAAGCAGTGGCATCCACTCACAAACTAATTCACTGGTGGTGGGGGAGAGGGAGTGGAGGAGGGAGAAGAAAAGCCAGCATTACTTGTAGAAAAGGGTTTTTTTTATGGTATCCTTAATCATCATTCTAAGTGTGTTGAAATGGTAAAGCAAAACTCTAGGAACATGTTGTCTGTTGTGTACAGGCATGTTGTTCATTCATCTGGGTTGCTTCTGTGTTATTAGTTGGGATGGATGCACGCCCACAACAGTAGTTATGGTTGTGACATAGCACATGTGTACCACAGCTGGAATGAGAAGGGAAGCTGGTTGTAGCTCTTCTGAGCAGCTGGAGCCTGCTGGGCTGAAGGCAGAAGAGCTCTGTGCTGCTTAATTAATTAATTTATTCAGTGTCAAAACAACTACAGGTGCTCACTTGCCACTCTGAACCCCCAGCCTCAAATGGAACATTGCAATAAACCATGACCTGCCCGTGGATATATCTGCTTTTGTCTACCTCCTTTTTCCTAATCCATAAAGAGGAGCTATTACATTTGCCCTGGCAGTTAACAAGTTAAAGTTCTTGTAGATCAGGTGAGAGCAGTTTTCTCAAATAAAGACATCCTGCAGGACATCATACAAGCAATTCTCCTTCAGCAGGAGTAGGGAGGTGATTATTCCCTTGTACTCAGCTGCAGTGAGGCCACACCTCAAGTATTGTGTCCAGTTTTTGGGTGCCTCAATACAGGACAGATGTGAACGTGCTGGAGTGAGAGTGCAGAGGAGGGCAACGAAGCTGGGGAAGGGCCTGGAGAATAAATCTTGAAGAGCGACTGAAGGAGCTGGGGCTGTTTAATTTGAAAAAGAGGAGGCTGAGGGGAGACCTTATTGCTGACTACAACTACCTGAAAGGACATTGTGGAGAAGCTGGTGCTGGTCTTTTCTCACAGGTAATTGGTGATAGAACAAGAGAGAATGGCTTCAAGCCAAGACTGGGTAGGTTTAGACTGGACGTAAGTGTGGTGGTAAGGCCATAACACATGGCCCAGTACAAATTAGGAAAAATTTTTCACTGAAAGAGTGGTCAGGCATTGTAATGGGCTGCCCAGGGAGGTGGTTGAATCACCAACCCTGGATATGTTTCAAGGTAGTTTGGATGTTGTGCTTGGGGATATGGTTTAGGGGTGAACCTTGTAGGGTAGAGTTATCACTTGGACTTGGTGATCCCAAGGGTCTTTTCCAACCTGAATGTTTCTGTGATTCTGTTACTCACTTTAGCTAATGGACTCTGGTATAATTTTCTGTTGTGGGCTAAATTGTCCAATGCAGCCCACAGGGTCTGACACTGGCATGTCAAAATGCCTACAAATGTTTCTAAAAAGGAAGTGCAGCAGAGAAAGGGGCAGATACGTCAACTTGCATGTAAGGCAGCTGCATTGAGGTAAATTTTTGTTGTTGTTGCAGATACATCAACTTGCATGTAAGGCAGCTGCATTGAGGTAAATTTTTGTTGTTGTTGCAGGTGGGGTGAGGGACAGGTGTGGTTAGACATTTTCTAAGTATCCTTTTTTCAGTTCGTGAACAGCAGGAAGGTTAGTAATTGTGGATAGAATTTGAGTGGGCAGGCGTGCTAGCTGTGAACGACCTTGATGTGGGTGAGCATGGCCCCCCCTTTGTTCCTGTGCAGCTGCGAGATAAGAGGTGGGGGAGGTTTTTGCTCCCTGGAAAAGTGTTTTGGGAACTAACCTAGCAGGGAAGTAAAAAGGTATTTAAAAACCAGGGTTTGTGTTCATTAAGGAGATGGCAGTTGCTGGCAGTTGTTGGTGCAAACGCTCCTCGTCTCGGTGTAATTATTTGCAAGCAGCCGCGGGCACCGGGCTGCGGGGAGAACCCTATGAAGAGCTCCCGAGAAGCCCGGACGGATTCTCAGGGGTCTGCAACATCCTACAACAGATAATGTTTATTTCAGAAACCTTATATGCCAGAATTGCAGAAAGTCACTTTTATTCACAGTAAATAAAGAACCTCAGCAGCAGCAGCCCTTGGTTGTCTTTGCTTTGTTTTTGTGATTATCGAATACAACCAGTATTTCCTAGAAAAAAATATTGCTTACTTCTGCAATGAGTGGTTTTGATAATGGAGAAACAAGGAACATGTTCAAAGTTGTACAGTTTAATAAATGTTTAAGATTTTCTGTCTAATCATTAGATAAATGGAGTTAGAAAAGTTTTGGGTTTGTGATTGAAACTTTTTTTTTTTTGAAAGGCATGTATTATTTTGAAGCAGGTAACTTGTTTGCAGGGCTTTTCTTTATAATATTTTGAGTATCCTATGGGACTTTCAGTTTCTGTTTCAGCAGAGTTGGAGTATTTCCTTATCTTTGTGTTCACAGAGGAAAGCATTCAACAGCATCTTTTGTGTGAGCACTGTCCTGTCCTGCCAGGATGGCTTCCTGGCAATCACGTAAGTGTTGGTCAACCACTTCTCCCTCTGAGTTTGGGCTCTAGATCAGGGTAAAATTCCAACAGCACAGCTGGAAAGTTTTGCTGAAGCAAAAAGAAGTTAATATAATCTCAACAAGTACAATCTAAGGAGAAGTAAGGCAACCAAAGAGTGTATGTACTAATATTGATGTGAAAAATAGAGAACTGAATAGTACTGCTTCAAAAGACATGAGCTGTTTTGTTGTGGGGTTTTTTGGTGGTGCTGCTTTTTGTCATCATTTGTTTTAAGGAAACTTAACCAAAACGAATTTTGGATTTGTTCACTGGTCTGTTTTGGTTCTTTTAAGATAAACCTAGGATTTTGTAATCGGTGACCTCAGCACAGAAGTTTGAGCTCTGCTTGTTGAATGAAGAATAGAAGCACAGTGTGACCTACATTTCCATTCAGCTGGATGGGATTTGGGGTCTCGTGAGATACCAGCAGAATGTTAATGTGAGCCAAACCAAACTAGCTGCCCACCTACCTGAAGGATTTGCTTTTAGCTAAGGGCATGTCAGAGATTAGTCTTGTCAAGTAATGAAGTGTCCAGCAAGGTTGATGCAAGTGCCTCCTCAAATACGACCAAACTCCACCACTTCGCTGTGCAGGCTTCAGTAAGCTCCTGTTTGCAAAGTAGAGTGTATTGTTACTACCACCATTATACCATGATCTAACCTCAGGACTATTATTAAATAAAGCAGCAATGTGTGTTTGATACAATAGGGACAGCTAGTAATGTAAGAAGAGGAACATCTCATCCAAATTAGATGCATTATTTGCTGATGGATGAGTAGCTGGACATGAGCAGACAGTGCGCGCTTGCAGCCCAGAAGGCATGTGGCATCCTGGGCTGCATCAAAAGAAGCATTGCTAGCAGATCCAGAGAGGTGACTCTGCCACTTTGCTCTGGTGAGACCTCACCTGGAGTACTGCATCCAGGTCTGGAGCCCTCAATATAGGAAGTACATGGATGTGATGGAGCAGGACCAGAGGAGGGTCACAAAAGTGATCAGGCAGTTGGAGCACCTCTGCTATGGAGACAGGTTGAGGGAGCTGGGGTTGTTCAACCTTGAGAAGAGGAGACTCTGGGGAGACCTAATAGCAGCCTTCCAGTACCTGAAGGGGACCTACAAGAAGGATGGAGAGAGACTGTTTACAAAGGCCTGCAGTGACAGGACAAGGGGTAATGGCTTCAAACTGGAGAAGAGCAGATTTAAATTGTGTGTTAGGAACAGGTTCTTTACCATGAGGGTAGTGGAACACTTGAACAGGTTTCTCAGGGAGGTGGTTGGGGCCCCATCCCTGGCCATATTCAAAGTGAGGCTCAACACAGCTCTGGGTAACCTGATCTAGTTGAGGATGCCCCTGCTGACTGCAGAAGAAGTTGGACTAGATGACCTTTGTCAGTCCCTAACTACCCAGACCATTCTATGATTTGGGTTGTACTTCATAAAAGAGTGGATAGATGATAAACAGGTAATTTGGAAGACATGGGAAGAGATGCAAAGGAGTTGATCATGATTACATCTGTCTAATCTATTCATTGAGGAGTTATGGGGAAGAAAAACAAAAGCAAGAATTCCCTCAAAAACATGTCTCAGAGTAAAAGCTAGATAATTATATGGCATTCAGTTGTGGTTTTTTTTTTTCCCCTCTTCTCCGCATTTTATTAATTGCAGGACAACTCTATGATTGGAAGGTTTTTGGGTTTTTTTGGTGAGAGAGAGGGGTGTGGGTTTTTTAAAATCATATGTGACAAAGTAATGTTTTGTCTCATTTCATTCACTTAACTGGAGGATAACTTACATTTCGAGGCAGACAGCAAAAGAGGTAAGAAGGGGAACTGAAAATCTTAGGAAGGTGAGGCTCTTCCTCTCTGGAAGGAGGAGGATGGCTGATTTTTCCATGAAAATTTTCAGAAGTCTAATTTAGAGTTACTTTTTGGAGATATGAATACCTTGTTTGTTCTACTTTGCTATTTGTGTAAGCAGTTTAGATGCAGTTTTTGTCCTAATAAGCTGCAGTATGAGAAAGCAAGGAGGAAAGACACTGTCAGAGTGCTGGCTGAAAGAATTGTCTCAAGGTGGGATTTAAGAAGCAGCAGAGAAAAAAGGATTTCAAAAGGCATCAGAGAGATGTTTGAAGGTGAGTAGAAGGTGTTACCAGCTTCTGTGCTAGGCATCAGGCACCAACACAGCTCAAGATCTGACATTAAAAATCACAGGGCTCCACTGCAGCCCCTTTCCAAAGCTGGCCTGCAAGATGGGATGTGAGGGTAGAAGAGTGCAAATGTCAGGGGAGTGGCAATTTTAGACACCTAGACTCTGCAATATCTGGTAGCACCCATAAGTACTGCGTTGGCATTGTTCAGGTGCAGGGAGGAATTTCCAAAATAAACATACCTATTTGCTGGGGAGAGGAAGACTGGACTGTGGGGAGATAAAGAGAAATTCTAGGGTGAACATATGCTGACATTCAACCTCACTTCTTCTCAATATTCAGTCTTGCCAGGTTTCTTTTGACCATATTCTCTTCTGGCAAGGTGCGTGGTATGCTGGTTCAACTCCAGGTGTTTCACAAGAGCTGACTGCCAAGCTGCTCTGTTAGGTCACTTTGTTCTTGTAGCCTTTGAAATGTATTTGGTGCCTTGGCAGCAGCTTTATAAAATGATATCTCATTGTGCATAACTTAATGAGGTATTAAACATCAGAACATCTCCTACCATTCAAGTCTTGAAAACCATCACTAAGCATAGAAACCTGTCTTAGTTTAGAGCGAGACAGATTCTCTTTTACCTCTTCCAAAAGGGGTAAATAAAAAAAAATTAAAAGCTCACACAAAGGATTGGATAGAATTAGAAAGTTTAAACAGAAATGCTTTTCATAACTACATACAACAGTAAAAAGCATATAAAATACACAAAATCCATAGTCTGGGCTTAACACAGAAATACATTAAGACAGAGCTTCACACAAACCTCCCTTTAAACCAAGCTAACCAACCCAGGCCTTCATGCCAGGCCCCTACCAAGCCTCTCTACCCTCATACCAACACCATTGTGACACAGCAAAAACTCAGCTTGGCAGCTCCAGGCCCCAGTTAGGCTGCTCCAGGCCTGATTGGCAGCATTGCCAAGGCCGACACCAGGCCTCCCCCACAAGCCTCTGCACCCTCCCAGAAGGAGAGAGGGAGGGAAAAGGGAAGAAAACTGACTGTGCATCAAGTTTTATAGGGATGCAGGACTTCCCAGTCCACCTCTAGCCTCTGGAGGTTTTCAACTTTATGGTTTCTTAAAGGCACCCCAGCCTCAAACTACCACAAACCCAGAGCAGCTCCCATATTTGAGTGATTTTTTAATAAGTAATGATAATTGTAAGGACGGAAGTGATTTTTGTAAGGAATAGCTTTTGTCTTTGTGGTGTTCTTTTTTTTTTTTTCTTCTTATAAACAGGCTTGCAAGCAGCTAGCAGCAACATTAAGGAAACTGATTAGCTAAACTGAATATTCACTAGCTCTTCATATGATAAAATTGCACTTTCAGTGCTGCTGCAATATTTTAATAATTCTTGCAGCATTTCAAGCTAAAGAGGTTTTGGTCAGCTGATTTAAAATCTTTGATATTTGTGCTTCCCCCCTGTTTCTGCATATATGCTTCCATTTTCCTCAGTCTGTCAAGAAAATGTAGAACTTTCAGAAGCTTATCACATCTCAGTGTTTGTTCTCCAGTTGCTCAAAGGTTTGGCACTACAGGGGGTGAGTGATTAAACTGCTCACAGGTGCTTTGCAGCTCCTTTATCAGTGCTCACAACGTTTTATCCACAGCTGATGTTTATTTACAAGAAATAAACAGCTGGGGGTATTTTGTGCACACCGAGGTCAGACTGCAGTGTGTGACATTTGGCACTGTAAGGAAACTTCCAGATGATATGGGGACTTGAGCATCTCCCCTACAGAGAGAGACTGAGAGACCTGGAGCTGTTAAGTCTTGAGAAGACTGAGAGGGGATCTGATCAACGTCTATCAATATCTGAGGGGTGGGTGTCAAAGTGAAGGGGGCCAATCTCTTCTCGGTGGTGCACAGTAATAAGACAAGGAACAAAAAATGGATACAAACTCGAACATAGAAGGTTTCACCTCAGCATGAGGAGAAACTTCTTTACAGTGAGTGTGATGGAGCACTGGAACAGGCTGCCCAGAGAGGTTGTGGAGTCTCCTTCTCTGGAGACTTTCAAACCCCACCTGGATGCATTCCTGTGTGGACTACTCGAGGTGGTGCTGCTTTGGCGAGGGGGTTGGACTCAATCTCTGGAGGTTCCTTCCAACATCTAACGTTCTGTGTTTCTGTGAAAGCAGTTCATTATAGTGGATGCACATTTTCTTAGACCTTTTTTTGTTTTCCCTAATCAGAAACAGGAATACACATTTGCATGTCACAGTATCACGTTTCTCTTAGAAAATTTAAAGAATATTTTACCCTTAAGCAAGACTGATACAGACATTTCAGCAAGAGCAGGCAGGTTGGGGCAGAGCCTCCTGCCAGCTTTTCTTTAGTTTTTGGGTTTGTTTCAACAACTTTTAGCAAGTATTTTGCTGTTATATGAAATTTTACTGCAATGAAAACATTAGAGATCAAGAAGTCAGGTATGTCTTGAACTTGTCACCAGGATTATGATGTGCCTTCAAGCTGTTTGACCTTCTGGAGAGGCGCAGTTGTTTTGCAAGACATTTTGTGCCTAATGTGTGAAACTCTTTCTTTGTCCCTGACTAGCTGTCAACTTGTTAGGTGACTCAAACTTCATAGTGGAGAGAAGTGGTTAGATAGTGCTTGTGGAAGAGGGCATCCTTGCATCAAAGACATGGTTCTAGCTTGCACAAGTTTTCTCTCTGAGCCCAGGACTGTCAAAGCACGTCTTACTATACACCATGTCAAGTGATGCAAAATTAGTAGTTTGTGACAAGGTTCTCAAGTAGACACTGGAAAATATGTTTGAACTTGGCTGTTCTGAGATGGATGATACTAACTACAGTATCTTGTATAATGCAAACTTCTGATTAGGGTTTTTAAATGGTGGTGGTGGAATAGCTGTTGTTTTAGCTTCATCACTGACAGAAGGAAGATGAGAATTTATGGTTCAAGTCTCAGGGTACCTTTGGCTATCTGAAGCTTGTACTGAGTTCTTAGTGCTCCATGCCTGCAGCTCTTGGGGTAAATCTGCTTTCTGCTTGGCAGGTAGGACAGATGTGAGGGTTTGGGGGTGAGAGGGCAGGTTTTATGTTGTTCTGCAGTGCTAAAGGGGTGTGTTTAGTATACATCTCTCTGCTGTGATACAAGCAAGCTTGACTTGCGTGTTAGAATATAAGGCAAAGCCTTTCCTTTGTATTTCTGTCACAGCATTTCTAAGATACATCCCTGAAGGAGAACAATAGCAGTTGCATATTTTGCTGCCTTTAGCAGCAGCTTTGTAGATTTATGGCAGGTATTTTGTTTGTGCATGACTCAGAACTTGACAGAATGCCTTAGCCAAGAGATTGATTATTCACCATAGCAGAGATGCTGGCAGGTAGAAAACCAGCTGGGGATCTCACATTTCAACTAGGAGGCATAAGTGTTATCAGCCTTGACCATCAAATAGTCCCTTCAGAGAAAAGCAAGAGATGCCTCATGTTAAAAATTGTTCATGATACCACTGGATCTTACTCACATAGTTCTGCAAAAAACGCTGCTTGTGCCATACGTAGGTGTACAGAAACCATCAAGAAAACATTTGTGTGTGTATGTGTGGAAGAAAGTTGGGCATCTTAATTCAGTTGATATTTGCAATACTTCTGGGCTATGGTTCTGTGCATCCTGAGTCACAAAGGAGGTGTACAGATGGAGGCTTCTGTGCTTTGCTAACTTGGACACATCCCTTTTTTGTGTGTGTGTGTGGTTTTTTTTGTTGTTGTTTATTTGTTTGTTTTGCTTTAGGGTGATAAATGCAGGGAAGAGCACGCACAATGAAGATCAAGCCAGCTGTGAAGTCCTCTTTGTCAAGAAAAAAGCTGGAGGTGCTAATTCTACACCAAATAAGAACTCTTCAACAAAACGGAGATCGTCATTGCCCAATGGAGAAGGTCTCCAGCTGAAAGATAATTCGGTAAGCACAATTCTGTATCTTGTCAGTGGAGAAGTACAAAATAAATATATAAGGATGTGGTAATGTGACACTAAAAGATGTGTACTCTATGGTCCCTATAGTGTCAGTTATCTTTTGGTAATCATCTCTGCTTCGATATACTTAGCTATATTTTTCTTAGCTCTAGTACTGCTTCTTGCATCTAAAACAGAGTCACAGAATGTCTCAGGTTGGAAGGGACCTTAGAGATCATCTACAATATTTTAGTTTAATTGCAGGCAGGGGCATACTGCTTGGATTTTCCTTTTTGAAAATGTGTATCTCATGCTGAGAAATTTAATGCTGCAGAATACTGTGAGTTTAATGGCTGTAGTTGACTTGTCCAGTGATGGTCACTCCAATCATTGCAGTATCACCATTTATACAGTCACACAATTTTATTGAGGATTTGACAGTCATTTGAGTGGTTTATGCAGGTAGGGTAAGCTCATCCAATGCATTTTTGCAGACTATGGCTCCTGTCTTTGTGTGGAGAGTGATGTACAACATGCACTTGTCTACTGGCAGTCATTTGCTTTTCTTCATCTCTCCTGTTTCCTAACTGGCAAATTACTTCATCTACTCTTTAAGCATGAGCTCAGGCACCAGCAACGATTGATAGTGTGCTACATTCAGACATTCAGCCCCTTCCTTTCAAACCTCTGGGATAAAAAAAAAAACCCACCACTTTTATTTCAATTCTTCTTTTCTTTTTTTTTTCTATTTCTGACATATTTTGACCAGAAATGAGCATAATGTCTGAAGTGAGGAGCAAACTGATGTGTATAATATGGTATACTGTTTTCATGCTACTTACCATGTTCTTTATGTGTTCTCTTCTTATCTACAGATTTGTTTCTACATGCCACTTGAATTAGCATTACAGCACTCATTATTTACCTGTGTAACACCTATTCTACCATGTCATTAGGCCACAGCTTGTGAATTTAAATTTGTGATGTATTTTCCCCAAACAGGCAGCATATTTCTGGAGAAATTTTTCTACTAGAGGGCAGTCTTACATTAGTAATTAGTAGGACTTTTCCCTTGGTACATTTTTTTTTTTAGCTGTTTGAATAGATCTAAAAAAGGAAAATAAAGATGTACAAGTTTCTGTAATTTGTCATACTTCTATGTTTTCGTGTTGTTTATACTGTGAAGTATAAAATTGTGGTTTGGCCTCTCATAGTGTTGTTAGAAAATATCTTTTCAGGAGTGTATGGGTTTAGGGTTAAATGTGATGAGGGTGGAAGTTACTCTGTATCAATAGGATATAGAAACACAGGCATGAGATGCTCCAGTGAATGGTATAATTTCATTTAGTTAGCATTTAGTAAGAAAGCCTGAGGCAGAATACTGTGAATTCCTCAGAGGGAAATCCAAATGTAACACACAATCCAAAGTCTCCGAGTGGTGAAGCAGCTTGTAGAAGTATCGAAGGAGCAAGAGACAAGGGAAGCAAGTTTATTGAGTATTTTTCTGATGAGAAGAGAGTTTTCTTCTGTTCTTGTTCAGTTTTTAAAGCATGGAGCATGAGGGAAATAGGAACTGAAACTTAAAAACCGTGTCTTGATTTAATGGAATCTGTTTCATTGTCCCCAGATGTTTCTTTTTTTCCCCATAGAATCTTTGTTTTACCCTGCTTTCTGGGAAGTTTGTGAACCTTAAATGACATACATACAAAGCTGTGTGATCGTTTTTGTTTAATGCTGACCTCATCTATGCAACCCTGCATTTTAGCAGGGCAGCATAAGGGAGTTGGTGATCCATGGGTTGTCCACATGAGTTGGGTGCTGCTGTCATGGCCTTTGTGCTGTGGATGGATTTTGCAAAGGTAGGAAGGAGGAGATGGTGGGCCAGAAATGAGGGGAGGTGGGAAAGTGAACATTTGTTTAGTCCTGACACACAGAAGAATCCAAAGAAACCTGTTAAATAGTATAAATATAAATCATTTTCTTTAAAGAGCTGGTGATAAACTGAGCAGAGTAGTGAAAGGCAAGACTCTGCAAATTCAACCCTAAATTAATTCTCTCCCCTTCCCTAGACTCCACTGTCATTTGATTAATCATATTTGCCCTCTGTCCCCATTTTTAGAAGGTGCCTTGATGATGAATACTGAAGACCATCAGTGAGTTAAATGGGAAAACTATGCCAGAATATTATCATTGTGACAGTCAGGTTGCAGGACTTAATGTGATGCATTATTAACTGTCATTGTTATGTGAGAATACATAATTATTAATTCTGCCATTTTCCTGGCCACAAAGACTGGGTGAAGTATTTGTTTTGTATTGTTTATTACTGGTAGCTATACATATCATCAGTAACATGAGGAGACCTTTCTCTGGGGATGGGATGGCAATTGCCCACCCAGTTCAGATTTTATGAGAACTTCAGACGCACTCTAATGCATTTTGTGAGTGTAGTTTGTATTTGGCATGATAATGGTCAAGGTGGGTTGTGGTTTTCAGAACAAATCTTTAGTGGCAATATGATTTATTTGCCTGCTTGGAATTAGCTTCATAAAACAAAACGAAAAAAAACCCCAAAATGTAGGACCACTGTTTAGTTTATCTGAAAAATGTCTCCCAGTTGATTGCTATATATTGCTATATTCTTTTTTTTTTTCTTCTCTATAACCAAGCTCCAATTATTTCTCAATTTCTTTCATGATTTCTCATTCATTGCTTGACACAAACCTTTGTATGTCTTAATTATATTTTACAATTACAAAACCCAGGAGACTTCTGAACCTTCCTGAAAGCTAGGTCAGCAGTTGAGGAGGCTGAATCTTATTAGATTTCCTAGTACATTCTGGAAATTAATTGTAAGGTCAGTGCAGTAAAGGATCTGTTTACTCTTTGTGTATCTGGTAGATATTCATAATGTTGTTAAATCTGAATCTATTAAAGAAAACCTAAAATAATCACTGTGATGACCAATTGTATTGGCACTGGAGGGCTATGTCTAGTTAAAAGAACAAATGGAGATGTTTGAAAGGCTGCTTTTGACAAAATACCACCAGAGCTAGTAGACAGTGTGCCCAGGTGGCCAAGAAGACCAATGGCATCCTGGCCTGTATCAGTTTTGGGCTTCCCTGTTCAGGAGGGACAGGGATCTACTTGAGAGAGTCTAACAGAGGGCTGCAAGGATGATTAAGGGACTGGAGCACTGCCTTATGAGGAAAGGCTGAGAGACTTGGGGCTTCTTAGTCTGGAGAGGAGAAGACTGAGAGGGGATCTAATAGATGTATATAAATGTCTGAGGGCTGGGTGTCAGGAAGGAAGGGACAGCCTCTTCTCGCTTGTGCCCTGTGATAGGACCAGCGTCAATGGATGTAAACTAAAGCACAAGAACTTCAACCTCACCATTAAGAAGAACTTCTTTACTGTAAGGGTCACAGAGCACTGGAACAGGCTCCCCAGAGGGGTTGTGGAGTCCTCTTCTCTGGAGACTTTACAGCCCCACCTGGATGTTTTCCTGTGTGACCTGTGCTAGATTCTATGGTCCTGCTCTGGCAGGGGGGTTGGGCTCAAAGATCTCCAGAGGTCCCTTCCAATCCCTAATTTACTGTGATCCTGTGTGATACTTAATCCAGTACTGTAGGACAATCCTCCCTTTTCTCAGCATTTCATTAATGGGTGAACTCTCCACTGTGTAGATGACTATATTGTTAATGTACTGGTTAATAATATGTTTGAACCTTACTGCAGCAGCAGTGCTATCAACTGGGAAAAATAATAATAAAAAGAGTTATTTAATTTTTATTATCAAGGCTTTGAAATGTGCATTTCAGCAAAGTAAGTTTTAAGTCATGTTCATTCATCAGTGAATTCTGCCCTTTGAACAGCATGAACTTGTAGTGGTGATGTATATATGTTTTGCTAAAATAGACATTTTCCATTAAGTGTTGGATTTTGTAGCTCAGGGCAACAGAGAATGATGTCTTTTGGACCTGCAAATGACAATTCATAGTGTTCTTACTCAGTGATTGGCACCTTTGTGGTGCAGCTGGAAGAGCAGAAAGTGAAAGGAGCTGCAGTTTGCAGCCCTGTCTGTAAGTTTGAACTAAGTAGTGCTTTGGGCATCAGGTGCTGGGATGCAGGTGATGCCCAGATTATGTGCTGGTTTGTTGATTAAGAGAGCAGTGTTTGGGTGAATGAAACGAATCATGTCTGTCATTCTAAACCCGACCACTGTCAGCATGACAAGCACATGCAATTTTCAAGTTCTTTGACTGCAATGAGATATGGCTTGTGCCTTCTTAGTGTGAGGTGTTTTGCAACAGTATTGCCTGATTCCTTTCCCTTGAAAAATTATTTCTAAATCTGTGTTAGTCCATCCACATCTGACTTGAAAGGCTGCCCCTATGCCAGTGGCTGCTCCATGATCTTGCTCATGGCTGTGGAACAGTAACCATCTCTTTTCCTTCCCTTTATTCCCTCTGCTTCTCCAGGACACAGACGGGATCAACCTGTACTATTGGTCCCTGTTTGATGGACATGCTGGGTCAGGGGCAGCTGTGGTTGCTTCCAAACTGCTGCAGCACCATATCCTGGAACAGCTGCAGGAGATTGTGGACATCCTGAGGAACACAGCTGTCCTCCCACCCACCTGCCTGGGAGAGGAACCTGACAACCCAGCTGCCAACACCAGGACGCTGACACGGGCAGCTTCCCTGCGTGGTGGTGTGGGGGCCCCAGGCTCACCCAGCACACCTCCAACACGCTTCTTCACCGAGAAGAAGATCCCACATGAGTGCCTGGTTATTGGGGCCATAGAAAGTGCTTTCAAGGAAATGGTATGTATAGCTCAGGGCTCGGAAGTCGTTGTTGCATACCTGAGTCACTTGGTGTAGAGAAGATGAACAAAAAAGTCACTCACTAGTGATTTAATTTCCCCTACTTAAACACCTCTGCAGGTGGACAGAATTATTTAAAAGCCCCTATAGCTTACCTGGTACATCCCTATGAGGCAGGAACTTCATTTGAAGACTCAGGCAGTGGCAAAGCCATGTTTGTCAATTACCAAACTCTGAGAAGTTTGATGATCGTTTTGCTTTATCTCCTCCACGATAAAAATCCTTATTGCTTCACAGTAGCAAATTTCTATTCCCTCGTAGTAGCAGATTTCAGCACTGGTTGTTATCATAAGGCTGTGTATATGCACTTGTGCTTTACAAAACATTGTTGCTCTAATTGAATAACAGCAAAGCCTCCTGCCATTCCTTTGCACTACCACTGCACCTTGTTCATGTTACCCAGAACTATACAAATGGGTCATGTTAAGGTTACATCAGGGACATGGATGAGGGGCAGCATCTTTAGTGTTGTTTCCTGAAACTCATCACTGAAAGGGTTTCTGAATATCATGAAATTTCTCAGTAGACAAAGATACTTTTTTCTTCAACCAGCCCAACCTGAAAGATTTATCTAATAATGGTTTTGTTCCCTTTCCCTGGGAGCATTTAGTATACGATTACATTTTTCCCCAGCTGCCTTTTGAATTCTAGTTAAGGTCTCCCTGTTTTGGCCTCAAGTCTCAAATAAAATGTAATTTATCCTTTTCAAAAGGCCTTTTAAAATTCTTTTTTCTTTATGGGGTGTCATTTCCTTTGGACAGTGCTTGTCTGAGAGCTGCATAGAGTAAAACACTGTGGAAAGGTGACACAGACCAAGTCATTGCCTAACTCAGTTAAGCTGTCTCCTTTCTGAAGTAATTCTAGGTAGTGCTCTCTGGTTGTGCTGGAACTGGGATTAGCAAATTTCTGTGCTGTGTTATCAGATAATTTACTATCCTGTTTAGAAAATACAAAAATGCTCAGTGTCAGTAATTATCAATGATCACGACTGTCCCAGTTAAAAGGATACAAGTAAGTTCAGGTTCAGAAGATAGTGTAAGCCAAATCCTCTAATTTTCATCTCTTAAGACATTTCCAAGTGCTGTTCTCTACTGGATAGAAGCATCAGACTATATTCCCATCCCCATATTTTACCTTGTATATGTGTATGTGGTCTAATATGCATTTTAAAGAAAGACTTGGGGAGAGAGAGCACCTCAGAACTGGCAGAAGTGCTCCAGCTGGGGAGGTCCCAGCTGACTGGAGACTGGCAAATGTGATGCCCATCTACAAGGGCCAGGTGGAGAGCCTTGGGAACTACAGACCTCTCAGTCTGACCTTGGTGCCAGAGAAGGTCATGGAGGAGATCATCTTGAATGCCATTATGCAGCATGTGCAGGGCGACCAAGTGATCAGGCCCAGCCAGCAGGGGTTCATGAAGGGCAGGTCCTGCTTGACAAATCTGATCTCCTTCTATGACAAGGTGACCCATTTAGCAGATGAAGTAAAGGCTGTGGGTGTTGTTTATCTGGACTTTAGTAAGGCATTTGACTGTGTCTGACAGTATCCTCTGGAGAAACTGGCTGCACATGGCTTGGATGGGTGGACACATCACTAAGTGAAAAAACAGCTGAATGGCTAAGTGTAGAGAGTGATGGTGAATGGAATTAAATCCAGTTGGCAGCTGATCACGAGTTGTATTCCCCGGGGCTTAGTTTTGGGGCCAGTCTTGTGTAATATCTTTACTAGTGGTCTGGATGGAGGAATTGAGTGCTCCCTCATGAAGTTTGCAGATGACACCAAACTGGGTGAGAGTGTTGATTTGTTTGAAAGTAGGAAGGCTCTGCAGGATGGAGAGGTCATTTGTATGAGGTTTATCAAGGCCAAGTGCCAGGTCCTGCACTTGGGTCACAACAACCCCACGCAATGCCACAGGCTTGGAGGTGAGTGGCTGAAAAGCTGCCCAGTAGAGAAAAACTTTGAGGTTCTGGTTGAGAAAGAGCTGAACGTGAGCTAGCAGTGTGCTCAGGTGGCCAAGAAGGCCAACAGCATCCTGGCCTCTGAGGAACAGGGTGGCCAGCGAGAGTAGGGAAGAGATTGTGCCTCGGTGCACAGCACTGGTGAGGCCACACCTCAAACACTGTGGTCAGTTTTGGCACCTCATTGCAAGGAGGACATTGAGGTACTGGAGTGTGTCCAGAGAAGAGCAACAAAGCTAGAGAAGAGACTAAAGAACAGGTCCTGTGGGGAGCATCTGAGGGAATGGAGATTGTTCAGTCTGGAGAAGAGGAGGGCGAGACCTCATTGCTTTCTACAAACTACCAGAAAGGAGGATGTAGTGAGGTGGGTGTTGGTCTCTTCTCCCTAATATTAAGTGATAGAACGAGATGAAGTGGCCTCAGGTTGCATCAGGGGATATTTAGAGTGGATATTAGGAATAATTTCATTACTGAAAGAGTGGTTGGGCACTGGAATAGGATGCCCAGGGAGATAGTGGAGTTACTGTCTCTGGAGGTGTTCAGAAAATATCTAGATATGGTACTTTGGGACATGGCTTAATGGCCATGGTGTGATCATTGAACTCAATGATCTTAGAGGTCTTTTCCAACTGAAATGATTCTATGATTCTGTGATTTTTATTCCACGTTGAACCTTGTTTGATTTTTGGATGGGAAAAATGGCACAGAACTAGTCTGTATAATTTATTGAGAAATACAAGTTTCTATCATTATTTTCTTCCTTATCAAGATTTTTTTTTTTTTTTTTACTCAGATGAAACCTAGACAGGGACTTTTGCAAGATTAGTGAATTTTAATTTGAACAGTCTTGAGAGAGCCACATGTGTGGTACAGTTTTTCTTTGGAAAAGCTTTCTCCCATTAAATAACCAGTAGAAATGAGGAGGGTTGAAACAGCATTACAGGCGTTTCAGTGCCTTTCTGACAGAGGTAAAGCAGATTCAAGAGCTAATTTTGTCTTTATGCCTTCTGAAATATGATTTTTAATTTAATGTCTGTAGGGAGTAAAGCTACTTTGTGTCACAGCAAGACTGAGATCCTGGAGGACAGGTGTAGATGAAAAATAGCTATTTTAATTGTGGCACATATGCCACCTCATTGTGATGATGATAGCGCAACTTGAATGCACCTAGTTCTGTTTCAAGGTGCTAAATTTCTAAACCTTACACCGGGTACAGCTGGCATTCATATTCTGTGCCACCATCACCTGCTGCTTTCATGTTGTCTTCTCTGTAGTGCCTGTGCCTGAGAGGCCTGCGCGCAGGCAGGTGGCGAGTGTCCCAACACGCGTAGGTCTCGACAGGCGGAAGGCAAAGCTCGGTACCACGGCACGCCGCCGTGCCGCCGCGCCCTGCGGCTGGGCTGGGCTGGGCTCTCGTCGGCTCGGCTCGGCCCCTCCGCAGGGTCTCCACGAGGTGGCACGAGCAAGCCGCTGTCGGGGGTCCGGGAGCCGTCAAGCAAGCGGGCGGGGAGGGCTTGGTGGCGTAGTCCACTTCCTTTGCCCGGAGGAGGTCGTTAAATGGCATGATTAACTCGTGCTGTTGCTGTGGCAAGCCCCAGGTCTGAGCTTTGCGAGGCAGGCGCTGGGGAGAGACCCAAGTGGTCATGCCGGCGGGAATGGGCTGCTCCGGGGATCAGGCTGCATCCTTGGGCTGCGTCTGTAATCGGTGGAGAAAGTGCTTGCTCTCTGTCACCTGCTCTAAAAACGCACCGTGTGGCACTGCCTGGTGTCTTCTGCAGGCTTTGATATATCACTACATTCCCTCACCCAGGGAAGGGAGATTGGAGTGAGCAGGACCCCCAAAGCGCTAGGGGACCCACCTGCCGAGGACCCCTCAAATCTCAGTGAGGCAACCCCAGTGGGCACCCTGCACCTTCTTGCTGTTAAAAGGTGTCCTGAAAAGACAGGCAGAGCACAGACTGAATTAACTGCTTCCTTGGCGTGAAATGGTAGCCTTTAAAACAGAAGATACGGAAATCTCTTAGGGGTTTGGTGGTGGTTTTTTTGTTCTTGTTAGGGTTTTGTTGTTGGTTTTGTCTTTTTCTATCAGGGTCTGAGTGGTGCATACTGCCCTTTGAATCTTCGGCCCAGCATTGCTCAGCTCTTCCCCTGTATGCAGATTACAACTATGAGCTGCATGCTACAGAAAAGAGGAGGAAAAAAAGGAAGGAAAAAACCAGTTTGCTGTTGAATTTTTTATGAGGTGGAAGATGAGGAAAGCTTTATATACACTCAAACTTTGTCTAGAATGAGCCCCTTTATACCCATAAAGACTTCAGAGGTACTTTGGGGTTTCTGTCCATGTTTGTGTGCCACTACTTTCCCAGCAGCACTGTTACAAAATATTTCATTAAAAGCCAGTGTCTCTGCATCAGAATGAGTTAGTGGCATTGGTGGGCTTTATTTTATTTTGGTTTCTTTTTTTTCCTCCTCATATCTTGTTGGATAGGTAAACCTCCCTCCCTTCCTTTCCCTCCAAACAGGTAATGTCAGACGAAGTATGTAATGTCAAATTAAACATGGCACTGTTTAACTTGTTTAACTTGTTTAACTTGTTTAACTGTTTAACTTGTTTAACTGTTTAACTGTTAAACTTGGGCAAGTCATGGTAGTAAATTCAAGCTCTGCACAACTAGGTGGAAGAGCCTATGAGCAGCAATGATTCAAAAAAATCTGGTACACAGATCTAGTTTAAGTCAGGGAAACTCTGAAAATGAGGCCTATAATAGATACTTCTGAATTCTGCTTATTGAAAGAAATAAATTTTAATTTAGGCGTTCCAGCACTTGCAAAGTGTACATATGACAGAGTTGAAACCAGGTGAGGAATTGTCCGTTGCTTGAAGGTCTCAGAGGATTCTCTGAACTGCGGAGATGAAGGTCTTTTAAAATTCCTGGCAGTGTCTGGAAAATCCACTGTAGCATTTGTAAGTTTAAATTATTTTGATGGTTAGGAATGTCTGCTTCCTTTGAACTGTTCTTTTCAGCTTAATTTAAAAATACAGAGAAGCCATGGGGAGGAAAAATCAGCTTCTTTATGGTAAGATTAGATAAAGAGGCATTTATAACAGGCCCATGTCTGTGACCAAAGGTTTTGAGACTTTTTTTTTTTTTTTTTTAAATCTTGGAGGTGTTTTTCTCCTGGTCCTGCACCACCACTTCTCTCCCTCCCCTCACCCCACAAAACAAAAAAAAAAAAAAGGAAAGAAAAAAGAAAACCACAAGTCAATGAGGCAGCAGTAAAATATGAATGTTTTTGGCAGCAGAGTAGAGTTCCCATGTGCAGCAGATGACCATGTTGGGCAGCACTGGCACATTTCTTGCTATCTGTACCTCAGTACTGTATTCATGGCACAAATGGGATTTGGCCCTATATACACCAGCCAGTGAGAAGTCATGTTATTTGTGGCAGACACCTCTACCCAGCCTGCTCAGACAGTGTCTTAAGTGCTGCTGAGCATCCTCACCACTGCACCAGGTCACCTCCCTCTCCTGAAATTTGTAGTAAACAAAGCAAGGTCTCTGGCCTCCTCCAACTCTGCAGATTTTCAATCAAATTGCAGCTGTCATGGTTTGCATTTGTTGTGGTGCTTTTCCTCAGATAAATTTAGCTGTAAAATAAAGCTCTCAATGCCATACCCCAAGGCGTAGATAATTTGAGCTGTTTGTTTCTCGGTGCAAATGCGAAAATGGCTGAAGTACAGCACTGTGTGTATGCACACATACAGGGGCTAACTAATGTGCTCATAATAAGCACATACAAGTAGGCAGAGCTTAGCTGAAAAGATCTGCCAATGCTTGCAATAACACTGTTAAATGATGTTCCCTGTTTGAATCCAGTATTACCAAGAGAGACCAGTTTGAAGTTGGGTTTAATTCTGGATGCAGAGTAGGGTAGTAATTTCTAACGTCCCTTGTTATTACCCCAAGCTAAACTAAGAGGCAACAGAATGAATTCATTGGCATACACTTCAGGTTTTGTTTAAAGTGTGTGGAATACTAGAAAACAGCTCATTTACTTATGTCCTTTATGTTGTTCAAGCTTTCTTGGGGCTATATTTATATGTGTATATGTGTGTGTGATGTATATATTTGTGTATTTTTTTTCTTCCTGAGCCTGATTGTTGCTGATATATGACCTATGCTCTCCACTTCCATTGTATATAACATTTCTTACACTCAGAATCAGTTTGAAGCTAAACACAGGGAAAACCATTTGAGCAGCTATGTACCTCCTTAAGTCTGGGCCTGTTCACATGCACAAAAATTAAGTCTTTTCAAGATCTCATGAAAACAGTGACATGAGGCACAGGGTTAAATACTGTGGTTCATTCTGAAAAGTCTGTGAATGCTTAGTATTTTTTTCTTTTCTGTAAATGCTGTTCTGTTGACCTTCGTCTCCTCCCTGCTTTTCCCCCTTCAACACATTTAGCATCTACCCATTTCTGGTGTTTCTGAAGGGTAGATTTGTGGCATGAGTGTGTCTTGCTGCTGTTTGTAAAGGTGTATGCTCTGCAGTCCTAGTACCCCTTTGGAGAGCTCCTTAATTGTTTTCTATGTAAAGCACTCTCCAATTATACCACCAGATACTTGTTTTTAAGATACATTTATTTTAGCCTTCATTCTGCTTTTTTCCACAGCAAATTCCCTTTCATCCCTCAGAGCTGCCATTTGTTCCTTGGTGCCCAATATTTTACAATCTCTTGTCCTGATTTTTCCCAAAGACCTTATGATACAACGGTGGGATATGAAGTTTAAGAAAGACTATCTTTTTTTGAGGGGAATCTTCATGTTTTAAAACACCAGTTGAAATGCTGTCCTTACAAGTGTTTTCTTTTCCTGTAGGATTTGCAAATAGAACGAGAGAGGACGGTGTATAATATTTCTGGTGGCTGCACAGCCCTCGTGGTCATTTATTTATTGGGGAAGCTTTATGTGGCAAATGCTGGTGATAGCAGGTGAGTAAGTGTGGTTTCTCCCCCAACTATTCCTTCACCTCAAAGTCCCCAGATCTGGTGTTACCAAGTTCCTCCATTGCAAAAAGTATCACAAGAAGATTCTTTTTCTTGTCTGAACTCTTGGCAGTTCTTCCAGAAATTAATGCTATCAGAAGTGGTAGGCTTCCAGTATCTAGTTCGAGTAATGGTTGTGGCTGGCAGAGTTGACAGTAACTCCGTAGCACTTCCTGAACAACTTGATGGCTGCAGAGAAGTTAAAAGGTGCTAAAGAGCCATTGAAACAGAAGAGATGGATGTGTAATACAATTTTGTGTTCAATACTGAAAACACAAATGTATCTGGTACATCTGGAAGGGTTGGACTGATTGAGTAGGAAGTCCTGTGGCTCCTGTCCTCATCCTTAGTCTTGGAAGGCCACTCAGATTTTGTTTTATATATTTGTTATAGATCTGTAAGCAAATGACTACTACTCCTGCAAAGGGAGGAGCGGAAGAAGATGGGCTGTCACAGGTTAAGATTTTTACTGTGTCCTATTCTAGCTCATGTACTTGTCCATGTCTTGGAATTGAATGCCGTCATTCAGGAGTTGTTGCTTTATTATATTTAGAAGCTGGATACTTGAAGGCTTGTGATGGAGAAGCTTTGTCTTCTGATTTAACTAAAGCTAAGAGTATACTGCAAATCTCTCACTTGCATTCTTTTCCTCTTTCTCATTCTCTGCCCATACCACTATCAGAGAGAGGGACTTTAGACCTTCACATATTTGTTTTGGCAGTGCTCTGCATAAACAGTTCAGGGAGAATAGTTCTGTTCTATTAGCAGCTGAGAACTTACAAAGGTACTGAACCACAGTGTCTCTAGGTGCATTTGTGTTTCAGGTTTGCACACATGCAATTTTTGTTTATGATGTGTGTGCACAATGTATTTACAGAGAGCAGTGAACTGCAAAATGTTCTGTAGTTTAAACCTAAGATTTTTATTGCCTCTTGCTGCTTTAAACTGTGTAGAATGTCAGATAAATCTTTTGTGCATAAAGTTCCTATGCTTTTCATGTTGGCGATTGTTCTTAATATGCTGACTTTGCTGTTCAGATTGCAAATTGCTCACCCAGGTTCCCTTGACGAGTGAGATCTTTGAATCTTTTTGACATCAAATGTCAAATGAGTTCTCACAGAGGGCAGCTGCAACCATGTTTGAGTAGATCACCTGTCTAGTCATCAGAACCAGCAGCTGCACTAAATTTTAGCTCTTTTTTTCCATTAAATTAGAAAAAAAATATGCTTTCCTGTGCTATGGTTCTTGAAGTACAGTTGAGCATCTTCCATTGTGTTGGCTAGATTGCTTTATTGTCTCTTAGAAGTATGCTATGTAAAACTGACCATACAAGACCTACTTCTGAGTAGTAGAGATCATTGGTCTTAAATGACTGTTTCCAGTTCCCCTGGGATTCCTCCTCTGCTTCTTGAGGGCAGCCTAAGCTCCACTGCAGTCTCTGATGGACAGCGGGAAGAAACTTGTTGATGGTGATCTTGAATTGGCCCAAACATCCACTGTAGTTAAAGCCATAGTCTTCAGTAGGCTTTGAATGTTCATCAAGCCCATCAGAAACATCTCTTCAGAAAAGGAGGAATTAGAAGGGAGTTAGTTGACCTGGCCAGGTCTTGTTTGACCCAGAATTCAAACTTTGCTATTCATTCCTAACATCTTGTAGACCCAAAATAGGGTTTTGCACTTTCCAAATGAACCTCGCCAAAACCTTCCTTGTGCTGAGCGGAATTCTCTGATTTTCCAAAATCTTTCACTTTCAAATAAGTCCACTTCTAGGTTTTCATAGCTCAAGTAAATAAAAGCCCTGAAATGTAGAAGATCAGTTGATCTGGGCTTCTCTCCTACCAAATCCCCACTTCCCGTGTTTCAGAAAGGGAGTGAAACAGCTATTGAAAAAGAGATACCTAAGTTGCTCCTCATCACTAAAAGGACATTTTAGGACTAGAAAAGCATTGCTGAGGTTGTCTGCCTGCTGCCAGAGTGCACACTGCATTCCTGTGTTTTTAAGAGCCCAGTCATGTAGCCAAGAAGTTTTATTTGTGTTAGTTGGAAAAATATGTTCCTTATTGCTGTCTCATGCCTTGCTTGGTGAGATTCATAATTTGTACAGATACAAATGAGGGTGATGAGAAATACAATAAGGAAACTAGTTTAAAAGTGTTTGTCTGCCCTTGAGGAAGGGCAGGGTTTGTTTTTCATACCCAAAAAAGGAACTTGTGCTGTTGGAACTAAATGCTGAAACCTGCAGTTCTTCAGTTGAGCTTTAGTTTCTTTGAGTTCACCTATTCATACGTGCCTCTTTTCTGTCCTCCTTCTCCCCTCTCTGCTCCATGACTGGAAAAATCCTACAAATAAATCAAGCTACATTTCCCACAGACCACTGTCTGTAAGAGGAGGGTTTGTGAGGCCAGTGTGGGAAATATAAACATTTTTGGGTTCATGCAAACCTCATTTGTTTCACCTCTGCCCAGAAGAAGGTCAGTTTTTTTTCAATTCTAGGCAGCTTTATAACAGCAGAAGTTTTTGAAGGTGGGTTTTGAACAACTTCTACTGTCACGAGACCAAGGTATGTGCAACAAACTGTTACTCTCACAATGAGACTAAGGAAACACCAAGTGTGAGACTTGAATAATAATGCACTATGTGGTGCCAGCTATACCTCAGGCTTATGTCTGTGGTATTCAGTTTAACCACCAAAGCTTCTCAAATTTAATCATTTCATGCCACGTACCCTGGCAGTGTTGTATAGCAGCTGTCCTTTTGTAGTTGATGTGTAATTACATCATGAAAAGACTTTAATTACCATATTACTAAATTACCAGCCAGTAATCCTTTCAGGTTCAGCCCTAGCTCACTTCTATATGGACTATTAGGCTTCTCCACACTGAACACTTTTGGTTGGTGTAAAAGGGAGGAAAAATTGTGCTAATTGTAGGTTTTGTTATGAACCATTATTGAGCATGATGTTATGGCATCACTAATGTCAATGATATAATTAAACTTCAGCTAATGATGCAATCACAGTTCTGCAATAATTACACGTTAACTGCAAATGATACCAGAACCCTACTTAAAATGAGGTGATGTATTAAGAGCCTGATAAAAACAACATGGAGGAAGACCTTTTCATTCTCTAATGGCTTTGTCTGATCATTCTTGGGCTCTGCTATAAATACACCTATTTGCACAGCCAAAATTCATGTCTGAATATTGGCTTTTTCTAATGTTTATCTGTCTCTTCCTTTCAGTGGTTAGCATTGTCTGTGCAAGGTTATCTAATTGAGGATAGTGTCAGGTCTCCAATATAAAGCACTTTTCTGGTGAACATTGATGAGGGCATTGTGCTTGGCTTACCAGTTTGACATAAACACTATGGTAACTAGGCCAGGCTCTCAGAATCACTGCTTGCCCTTTTTTTTTTTTTTTTTAATAAGAAGAGTAAATCTTCTCTGCTCATTCTTTTAAATAGTAGGGTTCAATTTTATATCACTAAAGTGACTTTTACTTCTAAACTGCCCTAGCATGACTTGTTAATATCAGTTCTTTTTCATTTTGTGCTATTAGAATCGCAGAATGTGAGGGGCTGGAAGGGACCTCAAAAGATCATCCAGTCCAATGCCCCTGCCAGGGGAGGATCAGCTGTACTCATCCAGATAGGTTTTGAATATCTCCAGAGAGGGAGATTCCACAACCCTTCTGGGCAGCCTGTTCCAGTTTTCTGGCACCCTCACAGTGACAAAATTTTACCTCATGTTTCCATGGAACTTCCTAGGCCTCAGTGTCCACTCACTGCCCCTTGTCCTGTCACTGGGCATCATCCAGAAGAGCCTAACTCCAGCCTCTTGGCACTCACCCTTTACATCTTTATAAACATGAATGAGGTCACTCCTTAGTCTTCTCTTTTCCAAACTAAAGAGACCCAGCTTCCTCTGGGTCTGCTCTGCCCTTACTGAGACCTCACCTGGAATATTGCATCCAGTTCTGGGCTCCCCAGTTCAAGAGGGACAGGGATCTACTTGAGAGAGCCCAACAGAGGGCTACAAGGATGATTAAGGGACTGGAGCACTTCCTTATGAGGAGAGGCTGAGAGACCTGGGGATTTTTAGTCTGGAGAGGAGAAGACTGAGAGGGGATTTAATAAATGTATATAAATAGATGAGAGCTGGGTGCCAAGAGGGGAGGGGACAGGCTCTTCTCAGTTGCACCCTGTGATAGGAAAAGAGGCAATGGATATAAACTACAACACAGGAGGTTCCACCTCACCACGAGGAGAAACTTCTTCACTGTGAGGGTCGCAGAACACTGGAACAGGCTGCCCAGAGAGGTTGTGTGGTCTCCTCTGGAGACTTTTAAGACCCCTCTGGATGCCTTCCTGTGCGACCAGTACTAGATTGTATCGTCCTGCTCTGGCAGGGGGGTTGAACTGGATGATCTCCAGAGGTCTCTTCCAACCCCTAACATCCCGAGCTCCTTTGATCCCTTGGTCTCATAAGGAAGATGTTCCACTCCCTTACTCATTTTTGTGGCTCTCTGCTGGACACAATATTAGGATATTGTTTTATTACTGGTGATGAAGCAGTGGTAAAATAGAGACTTAATGTTTTTACTGATTACTGCCCAATTCATGTATAGCCTCATGCAACTTCACATTTGCCCAACATCACTACAGTGACCATAATGCAGTATGATCATATTAACTATCTTTAGCACAATTGTTCTTCTGGTTTTCATCTTGTCTGGCTAAGCAGCTGCTTGGAGAATGCAGGCACTGCCGTTTTGTGCTGTGCTTGGAGTCATGTAGGGTAGCTGTGCTTTTATGATTATAGAAGAAGCAGAACACCACAAGTCGATTTGATTTTTCCATAGGCCATGAAACACTCACTGAATCTACAAATGGATTCTTGGTCTTTTTTGATTTATTGGCAGCACATGGGATCAAAGTAAAGAGCCTGATGTTTCAGAGCCTTCCCAGACTTGCAGGGTCACTGGATTTTTTGCTTTACTTCATCATCTTCTTGCCTCCTTGCTTTTGCTCCTTAGTGCTTATGTTTTCAGGGCATATTCACCCTCTGCTTAAACCCTATATCCTCATGTCTGGAATAGATTTATATTTTTTTCTTTCATTTTTGCAAGTGTAGAATTAGTGCTAAGGCGTTTGGGATCTTTAAAAGCTCACTGAGTGAATGTTTTTGTGGTGTTTCTGTGTGAGTGCAGGTTAAGTAACTTCATTGATGCTTCAGGTGCTCAGATGTGGGAGAGTGCATTTGTAACACCAGCTTCTGCCAGTGCAATAAAATAGTGAATTGAAAATGGAATTCTACTTTGTTTACTGTTTCAATTCTTTCTGGATTTGCTCCTTGTGTTGAATCTCACTATATTTATACTTCCTCTTCTTCTGCATAGTTCCCATTGTTGGAAGTCAGATTTGGGGGATTTATCTGTTTTTATGAAGTAAATGAGAGGCATGGAAACAGCCATATATATCTGCTGACTGGCACCGTATCTTACATGGAATTTCTGAGAAGTCAGAATTGATGATCCTGACCCATTTTTATTTTTTTTCTGGTTCGCGGTGTCTGACCTCTTCCTCAAAGCAGTCCAACAGAGTGATTTTTCCCAGAAGCACTAACACTCTGTAAGGATGGAAACCAAAAAGAATCTTAGTATGTTACTATTGTGGAGCTAGTTTGCTTTGGTATTTTTACAAAACTTTAATTTTCTGCTTTTCATAACTACCCATCTTCTCATTTAATTAGCGTATATTTTTCCTGTTTTCCTTGAGTGGGCTGCCTGAGTCCTCTCTGTCTCCTTACATCTGTGTCTGCATAAACAATAACTGTGCTTCATTCTTAGTACTTAGAGGTCTCTAGAGGAAAGACTAACTCAGTTACTAAGCTTCTCCAGTCTGTAGTATTTGTAAAAGCATTCTTTTTTTTTTTTTTAATTTATGTCTCCTCTTAAAGATTGAACAAAAAGAGCTGCAAATCTCTGAATTAGACATGCAAGGCCTTTTCACCCTGGGACCATGCAATCTGTGGTGACCTCTCTTTGTCTTCTGAAGTTCTCATTCCTCCAAATACTCACAAAATGCCTCCCAGGAGGTGAAAGCAACACTTATAGATTGTATTTTTGCCAATCTATGTGCACATTCCCTTTTTAGATTATTATAATTTATTTGGTGGAATCACATTAAAATAATGTTTGGTTATTTGGGGGCAATAGACAACCTAAGCCTGATCTGCTCAGAGCCTGTGTTGTAAATAGAGACTGAATTCAAGATGAAGCAAGTGTCTGCCACACACATTCTCCTTCACTGACTGCAGTTTGGTAGGTGAAATCTGATCCTGCCTAGCCAAAAATGTTGGAAGAGAGCATGGCATCTTAATCACACTCAGGACATATGTCCAAGTCCCATCTCTCTGGTTTCCCTGTGTTTTTTTTCCTTTAGAAACCTGATTTGCAGGTCTGCAAAAAGCACTTCTGCTCCCCTTTTCTTCCTTGGCCTCCTTCTAGGGAGAAGCAAGAGCATAGGTTTCATAGGAATAGCAGCAATCTCAGATATTGCAGGATTTTGTGCTGGATAAAGCTTTTGGAGGCACTTGAGGAAACACTTTAAGTGGGGTGTAGAGGAAAGGTGTTGGGTCAGAACAAAGTTGTTGCACTCAACATGCAGTGATGAAGCAGAGCGTTTTCTGGCAATCCAGTAGATGACGACTGGCAAGTTGTATCTAGCATTGACATGGCAGAAATTATTAATTTGGCAGTACATGTTCATAGGCTTTTGAAAACAAAACAAATGTCCTGCCTCTTCTCCGAACCCTTGTTTTTCCTGGGAAAACATATGCTTTAGCAGTGTCTGTGTCAGTCTAGCAGGTGCTGAAGCCATTGTAAATATTTTTGATGAGTGGTATGTTCCGGTAAGTCCTTGTTCCTAACCACACAAACAACATCTACCCATGAAGTTGTTCTCCTCTGGATTATGAGGAAGGAGGGAGATTTTGGCTGTTCAAATAGTATTAGTAAACTGGAAAGCCACAGTTCATTGGTATTAGTTTCCAGGAGTGCTAAATTCTATTAGTTTTGATTCTCCTAGGTTTTCAGCCTTTAAAACAAGAAAGAAAGAAAGAAAAACAAACAAAAAAACCCAAACTAATCAATACAGACAAAAAAAAAAGGTTGCTGCCACTGCAAGTAAAAATTGCCCTGCTTCCTGGTTTTATTAGTGAATATCTGATCAAGGAAGAAATGCCATTGTAATAGCATCTTTGCATGTATGTTCCATGTGTGGCCTGTAGAGCTCTCCTTGTCTGAATCAAGATGGGCAAAGACACAATTTTAATGTCTCCATGTATGAGTAAAGTACGGGTAAAAAAGAGCCTGTGACCTCCAGTAGAGGCAGCTTGCGGTGTAAGCAAATATATCAGAATCCAGGTCTCCCAGTATAGCGCATTAAGCTCAAAACCATCTTTTAAATCTGTGTCTTTGTACCTGACCACAGACACACCTGCAGGTTCTTCTTCCCAGTGTTTACAGGACCAGGGTCAAGGCACACCAAACTGGGCATGTTGGACCTCTAGCTCCCATCTGTACTATAAGAGGAGGGCTGGGGGGAGCACCCCAGGCTTTGCTGGGTGAATGTTCCAAGTCTGCTGTGGTCCTTATTGTGTTAGAAAGCTTTTCTCATCCCCTGAATTCCATGAGCTTGCCAACAGCCCAGGCCATTCAGCTTCAGCAATGGGTTCACAGTGCAGTTTGAGCCCTGCTCCTAGGGCTTTTAGTGAGGGCTTGTCTTGTCACAGAATCACAGAATTGTCCAGGTTGGAAGGGATCTCAAGGATCATACAGTTCCAAACCCCCTGCCATGGGCAGGGACACCTCACACGAGATCAGGTTGCTCAGAGCCACAAGCCAGCCTGGCCTTAAACATCTCCAGGAATGAGGCTTCTAACAATTTCCCTGGGCAGCCTGTTCCAGTGTCTCACCACCCTCATGGGGAAGAACTTCTTCATAACATCCAATCTCAATCTTCCCATTTCTAGTTTTGCTCCATTCCCCCTAGTCCTATCACTACCTGACACACGAAAAAGTCCCTCCCCAGCTTTCTTGTAGGCCCCCTTCAGATACTGGAAGGCAACAAGAAGGTCTCCTTGGAGCCCTTTCTTCTCCAAACTGAACAGCCCCAACTCTCTCAGCCTGTCCTCATAGGAGAGGAGTTCCAGCCCTCTGATCATCCTCATGGCCGTTCTCTGAACACGTTACAGCATGTCCATATCCCTCTTGTAATAGGGGCTCCAGAATTGGACACAGTACTCCAGGTGGGGTCTCACAAGAGTGGTGTAGAGGGGGAGAATCACTTTGACCTGCTGGCCACACTTCTCTTGATGCATCCCAGGGTAAGGTTGCCTTTCTGGGCTACAAGTACACACTGGCAGCTCATATTGAGCTTCTCATCCACCAGCACCCCCAAGTCCTTTTCTTCAAGGCTGCTCTCAAGCCAGTCACCGCCCAGCCCATATTGGTGCCTGTCACTTCCACATGGGTAAGTGAAGCAGGACTTCGGTGAAAATCCAGATGCAGAGTGAGCAGAATGTGCAACTTTCAATCTGCTTTTGCTTCTCAGTTCGGCTTGTTCTGATATCATGCAGGTGCCACAGAATAAAGCAGAAAAGCTGAGATCAAAGTAGACGTGATGCTTTAGGTCCTAGAAGTTGTTCTGACTCCCTCAATGGTAAAACAGTGAAGAGCAGGGGGAAAGAAATCCGTGCTTCTTCCATCTTACGTGGTCAGCCATATCCCAGCCATATTACTGGCAAAATAAACACTGACTTGCATAGCAATGCCTTCATCTACTAAGCCCAGGTTTAGTTGCTATAGTAACTCGTCCTGGAGATGAATGTGATACCCTGGACAGCAGGGAAAAAGACTTTGATTCCACAGATACCAGTCCTGAGGCTCTGTGCTGGCCACAGATGTGACTGCACTTCTTTGTTCATTTCCCTGGCGTGGCCTGAGTAATTGGTGGCATGTTGTTCAGCCATGATTGAGAAATGTGGTAGTGTATCATCACTGCAACCCTGCACTTAGTAATGTTCAGATGAAGAATACACTGAAATCATCATGGGCAGAATGAATCCTGTGAGGGCAGCAAATCTCCATCCTAAGGATGCCTGAAATGATAGTGGGAAATTTTCCTGTGCTAGCAGTGTTGCTATAAACTGGTTTGTAATAGCTTCCTAGCTGCAAGCTGAAGCCCTCTCTGAAAGATCATCAAGTTCAGACATAAACTAAGAGGAAAGTACAGACAATTTATTACAGAGCTTTTAAGTGTTACTTGAACCAGAATAGACAGCACTCTAAATGTATAGGTAAACATATAAAGTGACCATTGGTTCAATAGCAAAAGTTATTTGACTGATTAGCCAAACAAACAGAGGAATCAGATACAGATAGCCAGTGTATCCCATTGGTGATGGGGTGGGAATGGAAACAAACAAACAAACAAACAAAACACACTCACACAAACCCCCCCCCCCACACACAAAAAAACCTCCAACCAGCCAAAAGAGTATGCTTAGCCCTGAAATGAAACACTGTTAGTAAAGCCAACTGCTAATAGTAACTCCATACTTAGATTGCAGCAGCCAAGCAATTCACTTGAGGACCTAAACTATAGCAGGGGGTTCACAGGAGAGTCCAGGATCACAGGATGTTAGAGGTTGGAAAGGACCTCTGGAGATCTTCAAGTCCAACCTCTGCACCAGAGCAGGACCATAAAATCTAGTGCAGGTTGCACAGGAACACATTCAGACAGGGCTTGAACGTCTCCAGAGAAGGAGACTCCACAACCTCTCCAGGCAGCCTGTTCCAGTGCCCTTACAGTAAAGAAGTTCTTTCTCATGTTAAGGTGGAACTTCCTGTGCTGTAGTTTACATCCATTGCCTCTTGCCCTATCACCGGGCATAAGTGAGAAGAGGCTGTCCCTTCCTGACACCCAACCCTCAGATATTTATAGACATTGATTAGATCCCCTCTTAGTCTTCTCCTCTCCAGACTAAACAGCCCCAGGCCTCTCCTAGCCTTTCTTCATAAGGCAGTGCTCTGATCCCTTCATCATGCTTGTAGCTCTCTGTTGGACTCTCTCAAGTAGATCCCTGTCCCTCCTGAACTGGGGAGCCCAAAACTGGATGCAACATTCCAGGTGAGGTCTCACTAGGGCAGAATAGAGAGGGAGGCAAACCTCCCTCGATCTGCTGCACACACTCTTCTTAATGCTCCTCTAGGAAGGGAGCTGCAGCCTGCCAAAGAGGCACTGTGAACTAGAAGCATGCAGCTCCTGGGGTCACAAATGACTGGGCAGTGTGTCTTCTCCAAGATGTCTCTTCCATGGACAACCTGCAAGCTCAGTATTATATTTAATGTAAAACTGTAGAGGGAGTAGTGATGCAGAAACAAGAAATTTAGGTATGGTGTTGGTGATGGCCAAATTCTTCTCACCATTGTATGCAATACATCAGTCAGAAGAAGGCTGCCAGGAGTAGAAAATCCCTTTAACTTCTGCCTACTAAGCTGCTAATTGAACACATGGGATGGAACCTGACACCGGTTCTAAAAATTCAGAATTTTATTACTTGTGGTGGTAGTAAGGAAGGTGCTGACTGGCTCATGTGCTAGTATACATGAGAAATTAGCTCTGCCACAGATATCACAAAATGTTAGGGGTTGGAAGGGACCTTGAAAGATCATCTAGTCCAACCCCTAATCTATTAATGTTTTTTTTCTTTGAAAAACAGCTTCTACCACCCATTCATGATCCTTCTTTAAAAATAATACAATTCATGTAGTAAGAACAGAACACCAGAATAGCAGCTTTAGATTATATGAGCAGCCTCATTTTGCCCTAAGGCAAATCACTAAATAAGCATTAGAAATGTAAATATGAATGAGTTAGGTCACTGTAAACAATGTAAAGCTCTACTCATATGTGCCCACGAACAGAGTTCATGCTTTTAGCTGCCTCCAAAAGACAACTTTCAGGGTTTCCTGAAGGAATTTAATTGTTTCTTTCCATGTTTCTCCTTAAAGACAGGAGGAGACTCCCTTCTAAGGACAGGGGGTTGCCACAGGAGAGGTGTGGCATGATTGGCTTTGTGCTGGTCCTATGTGCAAGGATATGAAAAGAGACCCTTGGATGAAATGCCTGGTTATGAATGCCCAGCTGATGTCCTGCTGGAGCTGGACTGTATTTGGCAGTTGTGCTGTTGAGATGTTAACACTCAAAGCAGCCAGGGTTGTCAGCAAAAGGCCTTAGCACAAGTTTGGGAGGGTTCTTCATTGTTCCTGTAAGAAATACCAAAGCACACTTTTGTAGGAAATTTTTTTAACCCTGCCTTTGTGCAATACTTCACCAAGGCAAGTTCCTACACCTTTTACTGGCTTGAGGGAGCTGAAGATCCCCCCATGTGATGAGAAAGTGCATCCAAGCAGCCTGCCTTAACCACAACATACACCATAAGACTACATTGTCACAGGAAGAGCAACAAGTGGGGACTGTGTTCTGTCTTAACATTGGCTTTGTTCAGCTGAAAGTAAAATCACAGAATTGTCAGGGTCGGAAGGGACCTCAAGGATCGTCTAGTTCCAAACCATTGACATGGGCAGGGATGCTTTCCACGAGATCAGGTTGCCCAGAGTCCCATCCAGCCTGGCCTTAGAAACATCCAGGGATGGAGCTTCCACCACCTCCCTGGGCAACCTGTTCCAGTGTCTCGCCACCCTTGTGAAGAACTTCTTCCTAATGTCTAATCTAAATCTCCCTTCCTCTAGCTTGGATCCATTCCCCCTAGTCCTATCACTATTTGATATCCTGAAAAGCCACCCAGTGTCTCTGTTCTGTCACAGTATTTCTGTGGACAGCCTGATGTTTGCACTGAAAAATGTGAAGAAACCAAGTGGCAGGACTGTTGAGTGGCAGTAGATGGAAAATAAGGACAGAGGCATTTTCATTGCCTCTGACCCCTCTCTGTTTTGTTGCTTGTTTTCTTCTTGATGGTGATAAAGAGTAGGAGTTGGGGCTCTTTTTGAAATATCTTTTGGGTATTACAGGTGGGAGGCAGCTAGTTTTGTTTTGTTTTTTTCCACTGGTGTTGCTGAGGGTTGCTGCTTTCACTTCTGAGTTTTATGGTGACGGATATGTCATCAATGGGACCTGTTTTAATGCCAGCTAAATGTTATGTAATGGTTTGTTTCACTATCCCCACCTTGCCTTAGTTCATAAAATGAAGGAAATAATTTCAAGGCTTTACACTATAGTTCCATGATTATTGCCAGTGCAGAGAGGTGTTTGTTCACCTGGTTTCTAAAGAAACATTGGAAAATGAGTTCATGTGGAACTAAGGGAGAGTAGTTTAGTTTGTAATAAGTCAAACTAAGGTGCCAGGGCTGAATTATTGTCATCAGTAATTGTAATGGCTATAAGTTCCAGTACTCCATTTTTATAATTGCTTTCACTTAGCAATTAGGCAAAGGTAAATAAAAACTAGTTTGAAGCTTACCAGCCATTAGCATTGCTCTTCCTTGGCTTCTTTAAATATAAGCATTTAGTTACTATAGTAAACAAATACCCCTCTAGATTGATTCCATAGTTCTAGGATTCACTTTTTTTAAAAAACTCAGCTATTTTGTGACACACCTAATTAAAATATACTGCTTGTTTCCCCTTTGAATGTAATAAAACCCTGCCTTATTCTTTCTGTCAGCTTAATCTCTCTCTCTCTTTTCCATTGGCACATTTCTAATACCTCTTCAGACAGGCCAGACACTTCTGCTTCATCTGTACCAAATCCATAACGCTTAACACCTTTTGACAAAATGGATACATCCTCCCTGTGGCTTGGAATTGATATGTGCTGTCAAAAAGGGTTTTCCAAGTGGGCTCTCTTTGTCACCTTTACCAGATTTTTATCTCCTGTTGTAGAAATGTGCAGTTTAATGTTGCGTTTCAAATCATTTTTGGCTTAGAAAGTGTGTAAAGGAATCAGGGTGTCCCCTGAATACTCCTAACAGTAGGAGATGCCTCTTTGCTTTGAACACTAGAATCCCAGTAGACCCATGACAGCAGTGAAATTACACTTTTGACCTTGTTCACCAAAGTGTTTCTTTCTCTGTATGATTAAATGAGAGTAACCAACAGTAGGTTCCCCTAAAATGTATGCACTTCCCTCTGATTGTTTCTCACAAGAAATTTGGGAAAGATGCTGTGCAATTTTCAGCTGATTGTGTTCTTCACAAAATGAAAAAAGGAAATGGAAAAATAAAACCTGCTTCATTCAAGGAGAGGTGGCTGGTTGAAGCATATTAAAAATGCAAAAGCAATTGATGTATTGATATTTTCCTTAAGACAGTGTTGTTGCTACATCCTGAATGCGAGAGCAGCAGTACAATGCGCTGTCAGATTTTTACCCTTTGTTCACTGTGTGTTTTAAATAGGGATATATACTAAATTACCAAATACTGTTTTAAAATACTAAATCTGAATATAGAAAATAACCATGTACTTAAGGTTCTGTCTGAATGTTGCAATAGTCCAAAGATCATTCAGCTGCTCACCATGGACTACACAGTTCTGTCTGTCCACAAGGTAAATATAGTAGTTTCTGTAGATTTATATGCAGCCTTTTAAGCTCCTGGTGTTTCATTTCAGTTGCATGTGGCTGCATGGACATAGCCTGCTGCAGAATTTGCTGTGACTGCCAGTTCTGTCTCATGAACCGAGGTGCTGGCACATGACTTGTTCCACATTTAGTTGAACAGGGCACAGTTTCTCTTGATCAAAAAATATTCAGTGAAACAGCCAGAAGACAGAGACAAAATCAGATTTCTTCCTTGCATTCTAAGCTACTTCAGCTGTGTTTTGGGTACTTCTTTTTCCCCCTAATATATTTCTGTTTTCTGTGAACACTTACCAGCTCCAGATCAGTGATCATGCTTTCTTTGTTGGGCAGAGCATGTATCTGTGAAATGCAAGAACACATACAATCCTGTAGCTGGGGTGTTGAGTTGGGTGGCTGAGTTCAAAAGAGGGGAGAGGACTTAGGGAAGTCTGTAGTTTGTTTTTAGAAGGGATCTGAATAAGTGACTTAATGGCCTCCCTATCCTCAATACTTAAGAGCAGTTTCTGCTCTTTGCTTGCTCACTGTGGATGATGCTGCATGGAGAGGGCATCAGAGCTACTGAGCGTGGAGGGCAGTGCACCGAGAGGGCTGTGATTCCCCAATTTCCTGTCCTACCCAAAAAACTTCTGTTCTTTAATCACTACTTCATTGGTAGCAAATTCATGATTGGTATGGTTCTGAAGCAACCTTGTCACCAGACAGTATTTGGTTAGTGTTGACATACTTGTTCCCTGCAAACATGAATCATCCATCTGCCTTTGGCAGGCTTGCCCTGTGGCTCTGCTATAATGTGTTTTGCCAGTGTGACTGAAATTAAAATGTCACTATTAAACATGGCAGAATCAGATGCTCTCTGGGCACTGCATCTCTTGGAGTTCTTTTTGCTTCCTATGTAGCTATTTCTGACAGTTTAATAGGACAGCCGTATTCTAGTATAAAATAATACATTCGTATTTCCACAATGCATGGGGAGATAAATGCTTTCAGAGCAGTATTTCATTGTGTACATGCATCTTTTATTTGGGGCAGAAGCAGTAATGCCCACGTAACACCACATTGCTGCTTAAGCCCATTAGGATGCCAAAATTAATTGTCCTGCAGGGCTATATACACTGGGTCTCTACAAGCAGTTGCTGGGCTGTTTGCAGCTGCCACGTGAGCCAGGCTCCCTCCCCTCGAGTAGTTATTGACTTTGGACTATTGAATTCAGGGCTCTGGAGGTTGCTCGGTAGGAAAAGCCTCCAGTCGGTGCTTGGCAGCTCTGTCACCACGAGGTCATGGAAAGGGCAGTTCAGTCTCCAAACCCAATTAGGGCCTGATTCAGCACCTCTTCAATCACAGGGGAAAATCCTGCTGAGCAGGGTGGCTCCTGGGCCAGGTTTTCACACACAGGCTCTCTAGTGAGACTACTAACAAATGTGTCCGGTTTTGTCACTTGGGCTGTTCAGAAATACCCTTTACTGTCATGAAACAGCTAAGCAGCTGGTGCAGAAAGGTAAAGAGCCTGGTAAGACGATAATGATCCCACCACAGCTGACAGACCAGTGACCTGTACATGTAGGTCTGTCTCCCTCCCATTACTCATATCTAGAGCTGTCTAATTCCTCGGATCAAATCATTTGACTCCTATCAGCAACTGTAACTTTCGAGTTGAATGAAGTCCAACTGCTGAAAACATCCATGAAAAACATAAAACTTAGGCTGTTTTATTAGCTATCAAAAACATTGTTTTAATTTCTTTCCCCCAAAGATTTAGGGGGTTGGGGTTGTTTTGGGGGTGTTTTTGTGTTTAGCTGTGCTTTTCATCCTAAGTGGCTACAACTTCTAGTAGAAATAAGTTGAGCCATGAAAGGTTGACCCACTCGCCTCTGAGTCACTTTTTATATGATGCAAGTCCCTTAGGGCTGAATTCATAAAATCATAGGATTGTCAGGGTTGGAAGGGACCTGAAGGATCATCTAGTTCCAACCCTCCTGCCATGGGCAGGGACACCACACACTAGATCAGGTTGCTCAGAGCCATATCCAGCCTGGCCTTAAAAACTTCCAGAGATGGGGCTTCCACCACCTCTTTGGGCAACCTGTTCCAGTGACTCACCACCCTCACAGTGAAGAACTTCTTCCTGACATCCAATCTCAATCTACCCATTTCTAGTTTTGCTCCATTCCCCTAGTCCTGTCACTACCTGACATCCTAAAACGTCCCTCCCCAGCTTTCTTGTAGGCCCCCTTCAGATACTGGAAGTCCACAATAAGGTCTCCTTGGAGCTTTCTCTTTTCCAGACTGAACAACCCCAACTCCCTCAGTCTGTCTCAATAGGAGAGGTGCTCCAGCCCTCTGATCATCCTACCCATGGCAATGAGAATGATAGCTAGCAATGTATATAGGAAGTATGTCAGCATGCACAAAGAAAAAGGTGAACCCCAGATTGGTCTGAATGGTCTTTAAAATACGGATTTCCTGTGAAATAGTTATTAAAGGGGAAGTAAAGGATAATTGGGAAATTAGCCTAACGTGTGAGAAGTTATCTCAACGTTTTTTTTTTTATTGGCTCTTTCAGATAAGCACAAGATCCTTTCTGAATCTCTTTAAAATTTGTGTGTAGAATTTGGTTAGCATCTGATCAGTTGCTTTCATCAGTGTAGTCTAGACTGTTGCCTAAGTATTTTGTACCAAATGCACAGTCCCCCTAAAATGGAGGCCTACTCAAGTGAGTCAAATTACATATGAGATAGTTATAAAAACTATCCGCTGTCTTTGAGTAAGTGGGGCTGGTTCAAAGCCCAACACCTTAGGAATTCCAAAAATAAAAACAAAGGTGTTACTGCAGAAAAGAGGTGCTGGAGTTCTTACTGTGTTTTTTAAAAGACTGGTCTCAGAAATCCAAAAGAAAAATTTTCAGCAAACACTCATTTTTAATTGGATTGGTATTTTTGAACTGGGGAGCCCAGACCTGGATGCAGTATTCCAGGTGGGGCCTCACTAGGGCAGCATAGAGAGGGAAGAGAACCTCCCTTCATCTGCTGCACACACTTTTCTTAATGCACCCCAGGATACCACTTACCTTCTGGGCCACAAAGGCATGTTGCTCTCCACCAGGACTCACAGGTCTTTCTCTATGGTGCTGCTCTTTAGTAGATCACTTCATAACTTGTGCTGGTGCAGTTTATTATTCCTTCCCAGGTGCAGAACCTCATTAGGTTCCTCTTTGCCCTGCTCTCCAGTCTGTTCAAGTCTCACTGAATGACTACAGCCTTCAGGTGTATCAGCCAAGCTTCCCAGTGCTGTCTTTAAGAGGTTAAGTTTTCAGTCTTCATGGGGCTACTGTATTTGGCTGCATTGCAGTATACCATCAGAATACCTGGCATAAAGGAATGTGAGAAAATTATCAAGAGAAGGAAGCTAGCACACAAACACTGGATGAAAAGACCACAGCAAGTGAACATGCAGAATCAAAGCAGAGGTTGCTTGGTTTATCTACACCAATTTCTATGCAAATTCAAGAAGAGATCTGGTACGCTGCCACTATCCAAACACTGAATTAATCCACTGATGGTTGAGAAACAACTCCGAAACAGGCATGAGAATCTTTGGGATGATAAATAGCTCATCCAGCTCCTCAAAAGCACCAAGTGTTACTGTACTTACAGAGCTGTGCAATTAATGGAAAGCTAAAATAATGCAGCTCTGTGAGTGAATCCGTGACTGCAGAATGCAGTAGGAATCTTCCCTCTTGTAAATTCTTCCCTCTCGTGACTGTGTTTCAGCCACTGACATTACAGCAGGGAAGAATTGGACCATAGTTTGTGTGCAGCATAGCAGATTGTTAAGAGGCAACAGGCAGGTGTTTGAGAGAATTTCCTCTCTGCTGTCTGCAGAAGTGTAACATGGAATGTCCTGGCTGATCTATTCCATTACCTGTCATCTTTCAGCAGGTAACTAGTTAAATTTGTGTTGAACAGGGTTTAGTTTGCCATTTCTGTTTGCTGTTGGAGTAGAAACGTTCTGACATGACGTATGACCAATCAATAATTGGAAAGTGCTTGCATGAGTCATTTGAAGTCAGTAGTTTAGACAGTGTCAGCCACAACTGGGATTAAAACCTGCAGAGTTGTTCTACAGTCAGTGATTCTGCAGCATCTCCTCTGGGTGTCTGCATTTCACTTAATAAGTATACCCTGTAGACATCAACTGAAATAACTCTTGCCTTTGTTGCTTGGATGTTTTTGTGAGCTCTGAAATTAACTTGGCATATACAAATATATTTTTTTTATCCAGCCTAAAGGATGCAGGGCAGGAATTATTATCCTGTTCTGCTGACAACTTCAGTAGAAAAAAATGGCTTTATTTTACTGTGCATAAGAGTACCCTGTGGTTTTCTCAGATTTTTTTATTCTTCTTTTGTGCGTGTGTGTGTGTGTGTGTGTGTTATAGGGTTGGGTTTTTTTCTGTACTGATGATGTTTTATTACTGTTACAGGGCTATAATAATCCGAAACGGTGAAGTCATTCCAATGTCTTCAGAATTCACTCCAGAGACTGAACGCCAGCGACTTCAGTATCTGGTAAGAGATCTGAGGAAAAATCAGGTGCTGCTGCTGAGAAGCATTGCCTGGTAATATCTAAGGTTCAGACACATGCCACCAAGTTACTGTGGCTCAGTGAAGGGCCATGTATGTCTTAGAGACATCAGCAAATGTGGAGAAAAGCCTGGTAGTGCAAATCCCAATGAAAGGACTCCTGCCTCTTCTGTGAAGGTCACTGATTAGATGGTTGTGCTTGTGTACATTTTTCAGCTGTAGAGCTTCAGCAGCTCATTGGTGTTGAAAACCGAGAGCTCAGACAGAGAGCTAACAAGCCACAGAGGTATTTCAGTCTATCCCTGTGCATACTGTATGACAGCATAAAATACCACAGACTGCTTTCTCTGCACGTGAACAATATTGCAGTGCTTTATTTATTTGTCTAATAGAATCATAGAATCACAGAATCGTCAGGGTTGGAAGGGATCTCAAGGATCATCTAGTTCCAATCCCCCTGCTGTGGACAGGGACACCTCCCACGAGATCAGGTTGCTCAGAGCCACATCCAGCCTGGCCTTAAAAACATCCAGGGATGGGGCTTCTACCACCTTCCTGGGCAACCTGTTCCAGCGTCTCATCACCCTCATGGTGAAGAACTTCTTCCTGACATCCAATCTCAATCTACCCATTTCTAGTTTTGCTCCATTCCCCCTAGTCCTGTCACTACCTGACATCCTAAAACGTCCCTCACCAGCTTTCTTGTAGGCCCCCTTCAGATACTGGAAGGCCACAATAAGGTCTTCTTGGAGCCTTCTTTTCTCCAGACTGAACAGCCCCAACTCTCTCAGTCTGTCTCCATAGGAGAGGTGCTTCAGCCCTCCGATCATCCTTGTGGTCCTTCTTTAGAGGGAAGTCAGGGGGATCTTGGTTGGCATTAGTAGCTGCAGGACAGGAAAGTCTAGTTTTATTTAGTGTAGCAGAACCCATAAAGCTTGGACAAGGTGACTAGCTGAGGACGTGGGATGCTTTTATACACCAAGTTGCACTGGCTGATGGACTGCCCAAGCAACATAAAGCAATATACGTGGTGTTATTTTTCATGCAAACAGTCCTATTACTTTTTAAGTTTTTCACTCATTGTTAGATTGGTAGGTTGGAGTTGTTAAAATGTGGCTTGGAGATTTCTTTTGTGCTTCTAATCCTCTGCTTCTTCCTCTTAGAAATTTAAACTTAAGCCAAGACAGGCTCACTGTCAGCTTTGCTGATGTGAGGTGAACAGACCAAGGCTAGTGGTGTTCCCTAGTCTTAAGGTGTCTCTTATCTGCAGCCTGGCTCAAGCCCTGTAGTTTGAAACTGGGCAAAATGCCAGTTGTTGAAGGCAGGGTGGAAGGTTCTAAAGAAAAATTATGAATGTGTCCACAACTGTCACATTTGATTTTCAGTTAGGTTCTCTGGATTGAAGCTGAAAATTTCAGAGGAAATACTGCTTTGGGAGTATTCATATTCAAAGAACCAAATGGAAAATAAGCCTAATAAATATTTACACTTCAGTTACATTTAAAATAATTTGCTTGCCTTTAAAATAGAAGGTATCTTCAGCATCTAGGGAGTCTGCTCCTTCTGTAGGAAATATGAGATAAAACATTGCCTACAAGGGATTTTTTTTCTCTTTTGATGTCCTTTCTGGCTGATCTGAAAAGCATTTCTGCCACTTCCTTTGGAAAATGCCTTTACCTTTGTTTGTTTATTTTAATTCTATATATAACAAATGTGCCAGGGCTATGAGTATCATGTTCAAAGAAAGTAACATGCGAGACTGCAAGAGCGTGAAACAAAGTTAGAGATAATTTCAAACACAACATTCCATAAGTAACATTTTTACTCTAGTGTTAAAAGCAACAACAACGGCAAAAGACAACTCTAAATTTCTTACAAGGTTGACATAAGCTCCAAATGCACACTTGTGGCCAAGAGGGCCAGTGCTGTCCTGGGGTGCATCAAGAAAAGTGTGTCCAGGAGGTCTAGGGAAGTTCTTCTCCCCCTCTACTCTGCCCTGCTGAGACCACACCTGGAGTACTGTGTCCAGTTTTGGGCTCCCCAGTTCAAAAGAGACAGAGACCTGCTGGAGAGAATCCAACAGAGAGCCACAAGGATGATGAGGGGACTTGAGCATCTCCCCTGTGAAGAGAGACTGAGAGCCCTGGGGCTGTTTAGTCTTGGGAAGAGAAGACTGAGAGGGGATCAAATCAATGTCTATAAATATCTGAGGGGTGGGTGTCAAGTGTCAATCTCTTTTTGGTGGTTCACAGTAATAAGAGAAGGAACAATGGATACAAAGTTGAACATAGAAGGTTTCACCTCAACATGAGGAGAAACTTCTTTACAGTGAGGGTGATGGAGCACTGGAACAGGCTCCCCAGTGGGGTTGTGGTCTCCTTCTCTGGAGACTTTCCAAACCCACCTGGATGCATTCCTGTGTGCACTACTCTGTGATGCTGCTTTGGCAGGGGCGTTGGACTCTAGAGGCCCCTTCCAACCTCTAACATTCTGTGATTCTGTGATGTTGCATCTGTCTTGCTAATTAGATCCCAAATAATTCTCCTTACTCACCTTGGATGTCCCCAGGTTCTGCTATCAGTCTATTGTACCATCATTGTCTGTTCTGCTGTTCTTACCTGAAAGTGACCTTGGAATTATTTTCTTATTTGTAATTAAAGCTGAGTTTCTTTGTTTCAAAGATGTTGCACTGCTCTTCATGCAAAATAGAAAGAAAATCAATTAATCATTTTATCATTAGTATTTTACTTGGTAAATACAGAGATGCTGTTCGCTGTGGGGATGTTACTGCACAGGCAAATGGAGGGTATGGATTTACAGCCTGCAGGCTGCTACTGATTGTTGATACTCTGAGCAGCAGACACACTTAGCACAGCAGGTGAAGAGGTTTTCCTCTGCCTTTAGTGCCTATCGATTGCTTTGGCCACACAGGATGTTTGTTTAGGTCCTCTTTTTTCAGACATAATTTCCATTTGTGTAGAAATCTGCAGGATAATGAACTGTTCAGCTCTTGCAAGTATCTCTATACAAAGTCATCTACAGGTCTGAGGATGATACTAAGCTGGTTGATGCACTGGAGGGAAGGGATGTCATCCAGAGGGATCTGGACAGGCTTGAGAGGTGGGCCCAAGACAACCTCGTAAATTTCAACAAGGCCATGCACAAGGTCCTACACCTGTATTGGGGCAATCCCAAGCACACATATGGGCTGGGCAAGGGGTGGCTTGAGAGCAGTCTCGAGGAGAAGGACTTGGGGGTGTCAGCTGGCAAAAAACTCAACATGAGCCAGCAATATGTTCTTGCTGCCCAGAAGGCCAACCATATCCTGGGCTGCACTGAAAAAAGTGTGACCAGCAGGATGAGGGAGGTGATTCTCTGCTCTCTCCCTCTACTCTGCTCTCATGAGACCCCAGCTGGAGTACTGCATCCAGTTCTGGTGACCCTCAGCACAAGAAGGACATCAGTCTGCTCAAGAAGGTTCAGAGAAGGGCCACGAAGATGATCAGAGGGTTGGAGCACCTTCCCTGTGGGGACAGGCTGTGAGAGTTGGGGCTGTTCAGCCTGGAGAAAAGAAGGCACTGGGGAGGGACTTTTTGCAAGTGGTAGGATGAGGGGGAATGGCTTTAAGCTGTTGATTTAGACCAGATATTAGGAAAAAGTTCTTTACAGTGAGCATGGAGAATCACTGGAAGAGGTGGCCCAGGGAGGTTATGGATGTGCCCTCCTGCAAGTGTTCAAGGCCAGGTTGGATGGGGCCTTGAGCAGCCTGGTCTAGTGTGAGGTGTCCCTGCCTATGGCAGGGGAGTTGGAACTGGATGACTTTTAAGGTCCCTTCCAACCCAAACCAGTCTATGAATCTGTGAATCCTCCGGCCTAGTCTTAGGCAAAACTCGGCTTCAGCTAGTACATGTTGAGCAGCATAGAGGAGACGAAACAAATGTGTTGCCTATTCAGCTCACATTTTAATGCAGATTTATTGCCATGTATCTAAGGATTGTACCTAAGGCATTGGTATTTTGGCATGGACCTCAATAGAACAAGTTAATTACCCAGTCATTCTAACTTACAAGAAGATCTATTCATGGTCAGCTGTCCATCTCTACTGCACCTTCTTTTTTTACAGTGAGAGGACAGCCTCTGCTGCAGGTTTGGGGCAGACTGTATGGTGGAGGCAGACATCTGAGTCAGGGGACTTGTGAGAGTATTGCAGAAGGCAATCAATCCTTCACTTGGAGAGCACTTCTTAAGTTGTAAGGTGTGAAAGCCTTGCAACCAATATTCCCTTGGTCCTTCAGCTTCTGTAGCAGTTCAGTGCAAGATAATATTTCTTTTCCATGGATCGGTGTGCATGAGTGGGATTTGGCTCCTAGTTCCCTCTTTCCTTCTACCACCACCTCCTGTACTTCTAATCTCTGTCTGGTTTGAACATCTCCATAAAACAATGGTTAAGTAATTTGCAAAATCTCTGGATGCATCATGGGTGGTAGTCCCATGTAGCAGAGTACGGTATTGGGGAAAATGGTGCAGTATGATAAGAGGATAAAGTTGTAGGATATATTTGACAATGGAGAAAAGAGCAATCCTGTGTTCTCTGCAACCTACTTAACAGACACACTAGTATGTAAGTCTGGGTTTATCTTAATGTCATGTTTGCTTTGCTGATCACCAGGAAACACAGCAGGAAGTAAATAGCCTTTTGCAAGAAACGTGACTGATATTTCCTCAAGTACACTCCATTTTAAACAGCTAATGTTGAATGGAATGCATCCAGCCACAGAACACACCATAAAATGGCAGAGTACCAAAAACACATGCTGCAGACTATACCAGATTCATGCCAAAAAAAAAAAAAAAAAAGGTAACGGCTTCTGAAAGAAAAATGATGGAAAATATTTCATAACACAGGATAACAATGTTATCTGAACACACCTTGTAAGGGTACAGAAAGTGCTTGGTAGTCACTCTTATTAAATTTCAAGTTCTCTGAATGGTGTTTTTGGTCTGAGATTCTTGCAAATCAAGACTAAATGGAAAATACAGCATCACGTTACAGATTAAATTCTGGTATTCACTTCCCTGATTTTTGTTTCTCATTCGATCACTTGAGGACATTTAATGGTGTCTGCTTGTATATCTGATTGAAACATCTGTAGATTTTTAAAGCATTGCTTTTTGTTTATTTTCTGATTCTGCTGCCCAGTGCAGTTTGGGGCAGAGAGGGAGGAGAGCCCTGGCCTTGTAGTAAGTGGAGAACAGTTCTTAACAAACCCAACTGGAAGCTGCAGCTGAGTTTAATAGCAGAACATTCTTCTCTCTGTAGAATTACTAGTGAAGCATACAAAATAAATGCTAAAAAGGGTAAGAAATATAGAAAATCTTTAAAACAAAACAAACAAGCAACAACAACAAAAAAAATCCCTATTTCTTCACATGAGAATTTAGCTCACAGGCACCAGAAGCTTCCAAATTGCTCTTTTCCCTCTGTTCCACTGATGCCAAAAATATTAGAATCAAGTTAAGATCCCTGGATTGTAAATCAAGCATTGAGGCTTGGCTGCGGAAGAGAAATCTTATTTGAACATTAGCAGTCCGCTGGTAACTCTGCCAGCTTTATTAATCTTATTTCACTTGTGACCTCAGACTTTCCATCTGAGTAAATCTTTATGAAATGCAGTCCCTCCCAATTGCTTTACCTTTTCAATAAAGGAAATGTTTGTTTTCATGGGGAAAATGCTAAAAGCCTGTAACATTCTTTTATTCTGGATCTGTGCTCCAACCTAAAAAATTCATAATCTATAGGTAAAATAATTTCATTTTTATGTCAGATATGAGGGTGGTTTTGCTTGTTTTTTCTTGCTTTATAGGCAGGAAATAGTAGTTGTTAGCTAGTAATTTGCAATTATTTAATGATAAGCTGTGCATTTCTAAAAGTGAACTGAATTACACTTTGGAAGCAGTGTGACTTCATTGTTTACAATATCATAGACTAGGAAGAATTTAAAGAATACCGAAAAACAGTCCAGCTCCCTGCTGTCAGTGCACAGCAATACGTTAAATAAACCATTGGGGATGTTCCATCTTTTTTTGCAACTGGAATGAAAATAAATAAAGAAGTGTATATGCTCTTCTAAACGGAGCATGTAGAGTTATGGAAGTATGAAAAGCCTCATCTGGACCAATACTACTAGATCTCTTAAAAGTCACTAGTGCTTCTTAACCATTTCTGTAATAAGGAAGATTGATCCAATTAGAAGGTCCTTGAAAACAATATTTGGGTGGAGGAGGGGTCCTTGGATGACTGGAGACTTGAAGGAAAAAAATGTAATTCCTTTAACTGTACAGAGAGAGAGTTTGATGGAGCTCGTGTTCCAGGAAGGGGTCACTATGTCAAGATCACCCTTGTGTGGTTGAGACCTGCCTCTTGAGAGCAGAATCCAATCTTGTTGGCTACACACAGCAATTTCCCTCAGCCTCATGTCAGCTGAGCTCAAGGTGTTTTCCAGCAGGATTTCCGGTGATGAGAATGGGGAGAAGCTGATGGAAGGTTAGCACTGCGGTGTGCTGAGCCTGATCCGACTCCTATTAAACTGAGTGGGAGCAGGCTCAGCCCTTAAATGCAGGAAATATTTTCTTGTGAACTACCTGCATGATAGCTGCCAGGTAGATCAATAAGGGCTTCCACTGCTTCCTGCCGCTCACCTTTGATGATCACTAGATTCATGACAAACCCACAAACTAAAGCCAGCTCATTTGGTCTGCCCTGATGGCAGCTGCTGCTGGAGATAAGACAGACTTTATTGCCTTAACTGGCTGGATAAGGAAAAAGACTCATCTGCAGAAAGATTAAGAAATGCAACTTTTTTTGTTGTTGTTGTTCAATTGCCTAGCCAATTTGACTACGTCTTCAGAAGGGCTTGCTCATAATGTGGCTTTGGAAGGGAGGGAGGAAGGCTTTTTTACCTAAATATTGAAGAAAAATGAGTGAGGTTTATTTCAGAAAGAAGAAATAGAGTGTGTTTAGGATTAGCCTATCATGCCAGGTGATCTGTGTATAAATCCAAACAAAAGATTTGCACAGTGGACAAAAAAAGCCTTGCGATGCTGTCAAGCACAGTGAGCTCTGAAGAATGTGAGGCTCTGGCAAAGAGACCTCCCAGCATCTGCAGAACAGCACATCAGTACAGGCAGTAAGCAACATTCAAACATTAACACTCTCAAAACCATTAGTTGCAGTTGTGACACAAAACTGCTGCTGCTTTTCTTAGCCTATTCTGCTTCAAGGAAGTATTTTTTAGAAAATAAGAAAAGCTCATGGTTATTTGCAGTGTCAGGTGTGATGGGATGTCCAACACACTGGGTAGGTAAATGGGAACATTTGTCTCGAGACAGTGACAAATTGTGATAGTACTATTAGGTTGTGAGCATTGTTGGCATAGCTGAACTGAGAGGGAAGAGCTCAAGCTTCACTCTATGTGCACCCCTCCAATTCTCTTCTTGCTCCATGGCTTTGTTCGTTGATGGTTTCTTTCTCTCAGGTCACTGACTTACAAAAGGAGGTGTGTTCTGTTTTATGAAACGCTGCAGACTCCTTCAGGGTCACTGATGAGATGTAGGTTAGGGATCCCAGATGTTGAAGAGGAGGGAGAAGTGGTGAAGGATTTCGAGGGCAAGAGGGTTTCTCTCTGTAAGGCTGCTGCAGGACACCAGACAATGTTAGAACTGGTGTAACGTGTACATTGTTTGCTGAAACAGAGCTCATGACCTTCCTCGTTTTAAACAGAGGGGAAAAAATGTGTGTGGGAAGGGAGCAGGAAGGGATGGCAGTGCTATCTCATTAAAAATAGATGACGGCTTGTTTTGTGAAATATCTGTGGCTTGGTTTCTGCCCACAGGCTTACATGCAGCCCCACTTGCTGGGAAATGAGTTCACACATTTAGAGTTTCCACGGAGGGTGCAGCGCAAAGAAGTTGGAAAGAGGATGCTCTACCGTGATTTCAACATGACTGGCTGGTAAGAATGTGTCCTTTTCAGCATGGGGGTCAGCCTTCTCCCCAACCAATGGATTCTTTGTACATGTCTTTGATTAGTGTGAACTACATCAAACATGGAGGTGTATGCCTGCATACTCAAGGGAAAAGTATTTCCTTCTTTCAGATCTATTTTTCTTTTAGAAGTTAATGTTTTAAGTAAGTTGACTTCCCTCCAGAGCCAAGACCTTGTTTCATTTTGACATGTGAACAGTCAAAGTGGAGCAGACACATAAAGGGGAAGATGTTCCCGGGGATCTTCCTTAAAGCTAAACAACTTTCCTATCTTGGAGGCATCTTTTTATAGAATCTAGATCAGTGGGCCATCATGCCTCCGCATGCTGAGAAACACTTGCACAAGGGAAGAGCTTCCCATATTCCAGTGCAGCTGACCCTGCTGGCTAACCCTTGAGGATTTGTTTTAGAGACAGGCCTATCTAAATAAAAGTCATAGCCAGCCTAAAATGAAAAGGCTTGAGTGAGCAGCATTGACTTAATGAAGTGAAGACAGAAAGAGTGATGAGGGTTTTGTCTCTTACAAAATACCTTTGTTGTTTTGTGTTGGTTAAAGAGGCTCCTACTCACTTACAGAAGCCCTAATCCTTGCTGTTGTGGGCTCTGTGTGACCTGTAAAGGCAGAGGTCCTATACATGCAATTGTTCTTCACTTCCCTGCTGTTTCTGTTCTAACATCCTTAACAAATGCCTTTTCAGGAAAGAATGGAGGGGGTTCAAAATCCTTAATTCTTGTAGGTTTGGAGACTTTGAGGCTTCCACACAGCCACAGTTCCACATGATTCTGATTTATCCCATACTTTATAGACCTTAAATGTAACCATGTTTTAATAGCAGAATAATTACCTAAGTTTGGAGTATTTGTGCAGAACATGTTAATCTATGAGTGTCTATCATTGTCCATCATCTTGAACAGCTGCTAGTAGAATATGCAGTCTTACCCTGAGAATTGTGACTTCATATTTAAAAAGGCTACAAAGTCATGAGCAAAAGAATGGGAACAGAATGAGAACATTGTATCAACTGAAGACTTAACAGCAAAACGTTTGGAAGATTGTGAGACATTCTCCCAGTTTCTGCAAAGGGAATTTTCTTATTAAACTCCCAGTTGTCTCTGAAGGCACTAACTCTTTTTCAAGAGGTGAGATCATAGAATCATAGAATGGTCTGGGTTGGAAGGGACTGAAAAAGGTCATCTAGTCCAAACCCCTCTGCAGTCAGCAGGGACATCCTCAACTAGATCAGGCTGCCCAGAGCCCTGTTGAGCCTCACTTTGAATATCTCCAGGGATGGGGCCCCAACCACCTCTCTGGGTAACCTGTTCCAGTGTTCCACCACCCTCATGGTAAGGAACTTCTATGTAACATCCAACCTAATTCTGCTCTTCTCTAGTTTGAATCCATTGCCCCTTGTCCTATCTGCAGGCCTTTGTAAACAGTCTCTTTCCATCCTTCTTGTAGGCCCCCTTCAGGTACTGGAAGGCTGCTATTATGTCTCCCCAGAGCCTCCTCTTCTCTAGGCTGAGCAACCCCAGCTCCCTCAACCTGTCTTTATAGCAGGGGTGCTCCAACCTCCTGATTATTTTTGTGGCCCTCTGGACCCACTCCATCAAGTCCATGTCCTTCCTGTATTGAGGGCTCCAGACCTGGATGCAGTACTCTAGGTGAGGTCTCATCAGAGCAAAGTGGCAGAATCACCTCAACTGATCTGCTGGCCACACTGCTTTTGATGCAGCCCAGGATGTGATTGGGGGGCAGGGGGAGTTAAAATAACAAAAAAAGGGCACTTTTAATTTGGAGGAGAACTGCAGAAATATCATGGGCCAAGAACTTCCTGAGAGGAGAATAAGAGCAGAACTCTTTCATTGTGTTTGGAAGGCGAAGAGGGTTTCTCCACATTTTTGGGAGTTTTGTATTTCAAATTAAATTAAAATGGTTGAAGTTGAGGTGTTGGCAGGTGACACTGCAGCTCTTTTCCTAGTAAACAAGATAGCCATGAGGAAGTGCAAAGTATTAAGTGATTTGCATGAATGGGCATCAGAGTGATCAAATTTGGTGTTAGTAGATACCAAGTAAAGCATGAGCAGAGATAAATAGCTATTTGTGCACACTAGAGGTTCCAAGTGACCTTGAGAGCCATGTCAGAAAGCTCAGTGAATATTCTGCTTGCTGTTATTTTTCCAATCAAAATCACCAGTGGAATGTTGGGATACATACAAAGTAGGAATGGTTAGAAGTAAAATGAAGAGATCATTCCGTGTGTCCATTTGTACCTCATTTGTGAATCTGTGCATAGTGCATTACCTTTTTCAAAACAGTTATTGCATAGCTAATACTGTTTGGCATTAGAAGAAAAATGAGAAGGAATGGCAAATTTTAAATTGAGAATAATGAGTAGGGTAGAACTTATTTGGGTAAGTAAATGCATGGCAGATTGGATTCAATGGGTTGTTTTTCAGTAGTGGTGTTTGAATTCTGTTAACTTTAGCCTATGGCAGGGGAGAGAAAAGAGCTGACTTTCCTGCTGGTCTTTCTGAATTTCCTGACGTAGAGGACATTTGTTGATCCAGTTACAGATTCTAATGTGGTCAGTGCAAAACCTGCCACCAATTTAGCACAAATATGTTGAGCTGTAAGCAGTTGTTCCAGAATAAATATTTAAACTGTGACTTGAAAATTCAAGTCTGAATTCACCTCAGTAGTGTCCCAGAAAAAGGTGTCCTGTGCCAAACAAAAGCCTGTGGAGACTGTGATGAGGCTACCTCTCCCTGCTGTTCCTTTTGACTGGCTGCAATGGAAAATGTGGGTTACGTTTTTGTTTTAAATAAATGAATCAGAATCTTTTAGCTGCTCCGTATCCTACAACTGTTGCATCAGTTACCTCTTTGTTTGCCTCAGGACAATAAAATGGTGAGGGAATTGCTCTATTGCCATACATTTATCAAAATCAGAGCCCTTCCAAATAAGGATCCATTTCTTTTTGCAGGGTGTTTGCCTAGGGGAGTCTTGTTTTCTACTGAGCTGTGTGCAGTGATCTCCTAAGCCAAGGAGAAGCAATCTGTTTCAATTTATCCAAAAGTCTAGGTCGGTTTTAATGGTTGAGATTGTGGCACGACATTAGATTTCCAGTTTGGTCGGCCCTCAGAGGTGATGGTTTGAGGTGGCTGGTGTTTCACACAGTGGTCATTTTCCACTTCAAGGGTTTTGCTTCTTTTTTTTTCCTTTTCTAATTCCTATATTTAAGTGATGCATCAGGACACTGTGGCCAAGGACATGTCTGTTCTGCATTTATTTCTAAGGATGATATCTGTAATGGAGAATAAATTAGCATATCTATTCCTTTTCTAGAAAACCTCAGATGGAGCTTTGACCATCCAGAGCTTGATATGCTAAAACACTGTCAAACTTTTATCACTTACAATACAGAAGATCAGTTGTCTGAATAATTTTTGGTCAGTGAGTTCACTCTGTGTGAATGTGTGTTGACATTTGCACATACATGTATAGAGGTACAGGTGAAGAAACAGCCATTCTTACACTCAGTTACTGAATCTTTATTGGAAGGGTACAAAACTCTCTGCTCTGATGTTTCTTCAGGAAAATGAGCTATTTTGTTTTAACATTCGGAATGCTTTCTGTGTTTTCTGTTAGAAGCTGTATTTTTTTTTTTTTACTCGTGTGCTATGGGGCTTTTCAGATCCTCAACAATGGCTTGGCTTGCCCAGCTTGTTTGGATTACAAAAGATTATTGTCTTTGGGTCTGTCATAATGCATTTGGCCTTTTTGTTTGTTTGTTTGTTCTTGGTTTTGCTTCTTATTTATTTCTTTCCATGTGAAGTTTCCACACTGGCTTTGTCTCAAAATCCCACAGTGGTAGCAGAGCTGCCAAGTTTCCCCACAGCATTAGGACAACCACTGATCCAGCAACATATAATGCATCACTAGTCCAGGCTGCCTGTAACTGCTTTGAGACCAGCCTTTCCCTTTGAGACCAGCCTTTCCCTTGTCCCTCTGTCTCTCTCACCCATTCTCCTTTCTCTGCAGTGGCAGCAGGAATGAGAAATCCACTGTATTGAATGTATCCAAAATAAATCCAGTTTAGGTGGGAGCTGACCATGAGCTCATGTGCTCCTGCACCCTCGCCCCATGTGCTTTGTGGTTGAGCAGCCATTTCAAAACATGTACTGTAGCTGGCAAAGCATCTTAAAAGCTGTGTGTCTCCTGCTGAACAAGCCTCTGAGCTGTCTCGGGCTGTAATTTGCTGGCAGACATCTGTGTTGCTGACAGTCTTTCACAGCTGGGTCTCTGGGCTGGGACTTTCAGGCCCATGGCTTGCAGAGGTTAAACTTGAATTGAAGAGAGGGTGGTTCTGGTGGCTTTGACAAGTCCTGGCAACGGAAGCATCAAGAAAGGCTTGGTGGCCGTGTAAGCAAGTGCTGCCAGTTCTAAAATGGAGTGTAGGTAGCCTAAGAAGCAGGCCAGATGATAATTGCTTCTTTAAAGGTCTGCACAAAATTCATATTCTGTCTCCACTTTTTATTTAATAGTTAAGACATGATTGGTCAGGCTTTTATTATTCATGGATAGATCCAGCATGGACAGTTTTTGAGGTACTTTGCTCTGACCACAACCTAGACACCTTCCCAAAACCTTTTTTTTTGGCTCATTTTGTCCCTCACTGGCACAGTGGCTCCTTCCAGGATTCCCTTCTCAGCCTCCTATGGGGCTGAATGAGCTGTAGAGTGCTGCACTTAACCAAAAGCATCAAGAAGGCACTACCAACTGGCATCAGCTCTGGTGGTTTCAAAGTTAATATTTGTTCTTTCCTGGAATGCAAACAGCAGCCTTTCTGCTGCTTGCACTGAGCTGGGGTACTTTAAAGGCTTGTTTCCAGATCAAAGCTTTAGCTTTTTCACTTGATTTTATGGTGGCAAAAGAACTCTAGATAAACCACACCCATTTTTGGACCTGATTTATTGGTGGCTTTCATTGTCCTTCAAGAGCACACAGAGCTAAGCTGCATCCCATGAAAAATGGTCCAAGCTGGTGTAGTACCCACTGCATGCCATGGCCTGGAGCCCCAGACAGCAGTGAGCAGGGGGAATTGGCTGCTGCCTTTGAGTGTGCCTTATGCACAGCAGCAGCAGCAGAGACCTTGCCAGGTCTGCCCATGTGTCTGATGAGAGTGCACCATGGCACATGGTTTAGCCACCCAAGGGGCAGCCCGTGCTGGGGAATCGCCTGCCCTCATGATTTATTCCAAAGCAGGGAGGCTGGTGCCCTGGGGCGAGCGCTAAGCAAAACCCATTTTATTCTAGAGTCAATATTGTCCACTGCCTGGAAAGCTGCCAGCCTGCTCTGCACTCACCCTTTTCTTTCCAACAGGGAATGTCTTTCAGCCTCTAAGCATCTGATTAAAAAAGCAGCTTCACTTTTCAAGCCGTTTTATTTTGTTTGGGATGGATGCCTTTTGCTTTCATTGTGCAGCCCGCCTTGCCGTCTGCGGTTCAGACTCCAGCTCACAAAAAAGCAGCCTCTCATTAATCACTTATTGGGGATCCAGAATACCCTGGTGAAAGCCAATGTACATGTTTTGCTTGGTAATGTGTGAGCTGATTTGAACAAATACTGCCAATGCCGCCGCTAGCTTGTTCTTTATTGCTGGGCTCCATGTCCTTTGACAAGACGTTCAGGTATCCTGCCCGAGGAGTGCCTGAGCAGATTGAGAAATGCCACAGAAATGCTTTATGGAGCAGCCGCCCGCTCTGTGCCCCCCTTAGTATAAATTGATTTATTGAATCAAGTGCAGAAGCCCTGCTACAGAAACCTCAGGCTGTATTCTCTGGAGAACCACCTAATAAAACAGCCCCAACTGACACTCCTCATTAGCTTTTCCACCGATCCCAAGGCAGTATTTAAAGTGACAGTGTCCCTCTTTTCGTCCTGAATTTATCTGCTGGCTAATGCCTGTGGGTCTAATTAGCTTAGCATTATTAGTCTTATTCAGATAAGCTGCATTTCCTAACAGCTTGATTCCAACTTGTAAAAAGTAATTGGAAGTCTGCAAACCCTGTGCCATAACTTGCTTGATTGCGCCTTTTAGCCAAATTCATGTAATTTACAAAAAGTCACCCTTCAGCTCTCCCCCCTTTTTTTAATTGAGCTTTTTTGTCTAGTGAAACCTTCTGTGCTTCTTCTGTTGGAGTCCTGGCTGTATTGTTGTGTTCCAGACCTCAGCCGTATCCTTTGTACAATCGCCAGGGAGAGATCAAATTTTAATTTCATAATTACTTCACAAGAAAGCAGCCTTTTCCCCAGTCATGCCTGGTATTAATTTCCTCCCAGCAACTTACATTTTCATAATTTAATGATTATGGGCCACCTTTGCAGCAGTGGGGAGAGATAGGATATCATTTTTGCAGCAGAAACTGTGATCCAGAGTCATTTGGCTTTGTTTTTTTTTGTGTGTTTTGCTCTTGTCTCTCATCGCAAGGTAGTGGGATGGGATGTGCCTCTGTGGTGCACACAACCAGAGCAGCTTGCTGGGTTGAGGCTGGGTGTCTGGGGCATGGCTCCTCGATGATGAATGGCTGTTTGCAATGTGCATGTTATGCATCTTTTCAAGATTTGCAGCTCTCACTGAAGGACCAACAGGAGGTGAGAGCTGACCTGCTGTGTACAGCACGTCTCCTGACAGTGACGAATGGCTCTGTTTTCCCCAAGTGCACACATGCCACAGGAGCTGAGCCAGTGTCTTCAGGGCAGGAGAAAGGAGAAACAGGGAAGTAATAGTGCAGCAACAAAAGAGAAAACTAAAGTCTGGAGTAAGGCTTTTTGTAAATGGCCTCTCAGGCAGGTGAGCATGACAAAAATGAGATGGTCTGAGTCACATCCTGCAGGAGCATCTCCTTTGGGAAGCAGTGTGTCTAAGGTCTGTCTCTGCATGGCTGTGCATCTCCGCTTGGGCTTTGCCTTGGCACAGGATCAGGTGCCACATGTGCAAGGGCAAACGAAAGGCTCCCAGTCTGTTTTATCAGAAAGAAACTAAACTGCAAACTGCGGTGAGGTAATCATCAATCTGAAGCCCCAGACAAAAGCATCTCTTCCTCCTGGTAGGGTGAAGTCTCTTCCCCAGCTCCTGCTTTCTCTGGCTTCTGTAGCTGCACAAATTTGACATGATCTCGGCTGGGTCCCTAGGAAATTCTCTTTCTGTTGCCATCCCAGAGTGACTTATGGCTCTGCTCCTGGCTAGGAGGAGTTCCTTGCTCTGTGGAGGAGTTTCCAGCTCTGCTGCAGGATGGTGATGCCTCTGCTTACTGTGTCTTGGTGCCTGCCCCATCCTACATTACAGCAATCTTTCCCAGAAGAGTTTGCTTCATGATTTCTCCTTTAACATCAACCTTCTATCCTTCCAGATAGAAGGTTCCCAGATAGCAAGCGTGGAGCAGGCACTTTTGAGGTTAATGTGCAGTGCATCTTCCATCTGCTTCACCACATCCTTTTAACAAGTACAGCAAAATGTGAATTTACTAAAGGATTTTCTGTCCATCACAGTGCATTAAGCCCATAGGGAGTTAACAGCTCGCTTCCCTAGCCCCTCCAGAGAAAATTGCTGACAAACCTTCCTGTTTGTCTTTTAAAAACAGAAGAGATGAAGTAAATTTTCAGAAGTGTTCAAGACAGCAAACTCACTAGGAAATGGCCTAGTGAAACAGTTGCAGAACATGGATCTCCTTGATGTTTAGCTGCAGCATCTGCACACAGTTTCTGTCAGTTTCAGACAGTCACTAGTGGTGAATGAAAGCACTCCAGTACACTTGCCATGGCTCCTAGACACAAAAGCAGCAAGGCAGGCTGCTTATAAATACCCTCAGTTCATTTTACCCTGATTTGTCCTTTGCCCAGACAAAGTCCTCTCTAGATCCTTGGCCAACCTCTTCCCAGTTTTTCCTCCACTACATTCTTTTAAAGTTCCTTTAGAGACAAATGGACTTAAAAAACAACCACACTCCAGGAGATGCCTGAGAGAAGATTCTGGTTATGAATCTTTAAAGTGGGCTGGCCAAAATGGATAGATTTTCTCTTCCTTAGGAATTACTTCGACAGGAGTACATGATGCTGTGAAATACATCATCTCAAAAGTCTGGACTCCATATGTGGACTGTACATGACAATATAGGCTCCCTGGAGGTCTAGAGCTCATGTCCTAGTCTGATTTGACCAAGCCAGAGATCATATGGGTGTACAAGTTATGCTGAGGTTACTTTTAATTTTTCAAATTTTATTTATCAATATGTAGATGGATAGACAGAACTGTCATGTGCAAAATGAAGCATTATGTAGCTTCAGGTTCAGAAGAAGAATCACAGAAAGTTAGGTGCCAGAAGGGACCTCAAAAGATCATCCAGTCCAACCCCCCTACCAGAGCAGGATCACCTAGAGCAGATCACACAGGAACACATCAAGGCAGGTCTTGAATATCTCCAGAGAGGGAGACTCCACAACCCCCCTGGGCAGCCTGTTCCAGTGTTCTGTCACCCTCACAGCAAAAAAAAAATTTCCTTGTGTTTCCATGGAACTTCCTAGGCCTCGACTTCCACCCATTGCCCTTTGTCCTGTCATTGGGCATCACCCAGAAGAGCCTGGCTCCATCCTCTTGGCACTCACCCTTTACATCTTTATAAATATGAATGAGGTCACCCCTCAGTCTCCTCCTCTCCAAGCTAAAGAGCCCCAGCTTCTTCAGTCTCTTCTCATAAGGAAGATCTTCCACTCCCTTCATCATTTTTGTGGCTCTGCGCTGGACTCTTTCAAACAGTTCCCTGAGGTCCTTCTTGAACTGAGGGGCCCAGAACTGGACACAATATTCCAGATTGGGCCTCACCAGGGCAGAGTAGAGGGGGACCTACTAACCACAGCCCTTCTAACACACCCCAGAATGGCATTGGCCTTCTTGGCCACAAGAGCACATTGCTGGATCATGGTCAACCTTTCATCCACTAGGACCCCCAGGTCCCTTTCCCCTTCACTGCTCTTCAACAGGTCAGTCCCCAACCTATACTGATGCATGGGGTTGTTCTTTCCCAGGTGCAGGACTCTGCACTTGCCCTTGTTGAATTTCATTAAATTTCTCCCTGCCCAACTCTCCAGCATGTATGTTTCTGAATTTTCTGGGCAAAACTTCTGGTTTAAAATTTCCATGCTGAAACTACCTTAGTTTAGAGGAGATCTTTCCCAAAAAACTCCTTTGTGCATATGTGCACATGCATTTTTTGCTAACTGATTTGGTTTGGTCATCATCTTTTGTTTTAACAAGCATTAGTGTATTTTGTGTGCTTTTATTATCTTCATTTATCATCGTTTTGCCTCATTATATGTCAGAGGAGTAATAGGGGAAAGATACTGAGGCACTGGAACATTGAAGCTAGCCTACCTAGAGGGTATTTAGTATCAGGCAATGCTGTCTGGATTCAGAGGTCCTGACTCTGCAGAGTAAGGACATTGCAAAAAACCACGGCTGGATCATTTTCATGTGTGCATCATTTTCAGCAGTTTGGTTGCCAACCTGCACTACACCATCTTTTCTTCATGGTAGTAGGGCTCCAGTCAGAGGGCTGGAGCACCTCTCCTATGAAGACAGACTGAGAAAGTTGGGGTTGTTCAGTCTGAAGAAGAGAAGGCTCTCAGGAGACCTAATAGCAACCTTCCAGTACCTGAAGGGGGCCTGCAGGAAGGCTGGAAAGGGACTGTTTGTGAAGGCCTGCAGTGACAGATAGGATGAAGGGCAATGGTTTGATATTAAAGAACAGAATCAGGTTGGATGTTAGGCTCTCAGGTCAGGGTAGTCTGTGTTTTCATTACCATCTGTTGTGCCTGGGGATGGCAACGTGATATTTTTCATGACCACAGTTTGCTGTAAAGAAAATATAATGTGGATTTCAGTTCTGGTCATCAACAACTTCTACTCTTACGTGAATTTGTATGTGCTTTCGGAAGGCCAGTTCTAAGAACAAATTCTATGGCAGGAGAATGCATAACACATGTAAGAAATTATCTGGGATTTTGGCTCTGAAATTTGCATTTGGGAGCTGACCAGTTACACAAGTTCTGACCCAGCAATATGCAGGTAACTTTGACAGCCTTTTATTTGAAGAGTGCCTAAAGCACTGCTAATGACCTCAGCACTGTAGATTGTCTTGTGCATTTAGCAGCTTCTGGTGATTTTTTTTTTCACAATGTATTTAGAGCAGATTCCAGTTAGCATATAAGTAACATCATGTCAGTCCTAGTTCTTTCGTTCTGACATCTCTCTTGGCTCCCGGCGCGTATTGGCCCGGTTTTCCGAAACGTTGATCCTGAGTCCAAATGTAACTTTGTGGGTGGTACATATGTCAAGCCCTAGTTGAGTATTTTTGGACAGCAGTAGCATTTCATAATTCTTTTGAAATGAAAAGAAGAAACTAAGTTAACTGATGAAAAAAAAAAGGCAGCTAGATCTAGCTGGGCACAGGCTTGCCTATTCTACTCACCACCCCCACCCTTTCTGGTTTTCCATTTGGAAAAATAGAGGTTTACGTGGCAGAAACACTTGACAGGATTTAGTCTCATCCAGAACAGCAAGCAATAGCACAGCCTGCCTTGTCATACTCTGGTGGCCACTCCTGGGATGCAGAGAGGAAGATGGGGAGAGTAGAGGTTGCAACTCACAGGATCACAGGATGTTAGGGGTTGGAAGGTTCTTCTGGAGATCTTCAAGTCCAAACCCCCTGCCAGAGCAGCACCATAGAATCTAGTGCAGGTCACACAGGAACACATCCAGACAGGTCTAGAAAGTCTCCAGAGAAGGAGATTCCACAACCTCTCTGGGCAGCCTGTTCCAGTGCTCTGTGAGCCTTACAGTAAAGAAGTTCTTCCTCGTGTTGAGGTGGAACTTCCTATGCTATAGCTTACATCCATTGCCCCTTGTCCTACCACAGGGCACAAGCGGGCAGAGGCTGTCCCTTCCTTCCTGACACCCAGCTCTCATCTATTTATATACATTGATTAGATCCCTTCTCAGTCTTCTCCTCTCCAGACTAAAAAGCACTCTGTGTTTGTTAAAACAGTGAGCTAGGCACAGAATTATGTAGTTGGGTGAATGAGGCCAGGTTGGCACTAGAAAAGCCAAACAACCCCCTCAGGTTCTCTGAGTGTCTGTGTTTGGTGTACCAACTGCCATATTATGTCTTTACACACAGCAAGCTCTAAACAGCGCACGAAGCTATAAATGCAACTTTATTACATAAAATCAAGTGTAGTCCGGAAGGTTGTAACCTGTGTGAAATAAACACGTGTGCTAGGTACAGGGGGTTTCAGAGATCACAAATCAAAATGAACTTCATTCCTTCCTTCCTTCTCCCCAGTGTAGTTGCTGAACTGCTAGCTGAAAAGTGGTCCTTCGTCTTTCTCTTGCAGCAAACCCTGTGCTCATATATTATTAATTCTGTTTTGCTAGTAATGCAGGACATAGCTACTTTTCTAGAGTGTCTCAGGTTGCTTTTGAGTGTCTCTCTGCCAGCTCCACTGCTGTGGTTGCAGTTCTGAGCATTTTTTCCAAGCACTGATAATTTTTCAGGCAACAGCCATGTGAACAGAAAAAGAGTGTTTGAGATGAGTCTTGACACCCAAGTTCTGAGCCCAAGAGGCAATTTGCTGTGGAAAAACCACAAACAAATCACTGTGCCCCTCTGGGCATCCCTCACTTAGTCACATAGCTTCAGGAGGTCATAGGCTAGTCAGCTGCCATTCCTAATCTGCTGATGAAACGTTAGCTTCAACCTTTGCAACAGCCTCTTCTAGCATTCTTATGCTGTTGTGTCGCAGTTGAAGGCCCTAGGGATGAAGGTCCTTACAGTGGTTCCAAAAAGATGCTGGACTCAGCAGCAGGGACCATTCTTTTGCATGAAATTGGCCTAAACAATGTTTTTTTCACCCCTTTTTTTATCATCTTGGAGACAGACTGAGAGAGTTGGGGCTGTTCAGTCTGGAGAAGAGAAGGCTCCGAGGAGACCTTATTGTGGCCTTCCAGTATCTGAAGGGGGCCTACAAGAAAGCTGGGGAGGGACTTTTTCGTGTGTCAGGTAGTGATAGGACTAGGGGGAATGGAGTAAAACTAGAAGTGGGTGGATTGAGATTGGATGTTAGGAAGAAGTTCTTCCCCATGAGGGTGGTGAGACACTGGGACAGGTTGCCCAGGGAAGTGGTGGAAGTCCCATCCCTGGAAGTTTTTAAGGCCAGGCTGGATGTGGCTCTGAGCAAGCTGATCTCGTGGGAGGTGTCCCTGCCTATGGCAGGGGGGTTGGAACTAAATGATCCTTGAGGTCCCTTCCAGCCCTGAAAATTCTGTGATTCTGTGGTCTTCCTAAAACACAGTCAGTGTGAGGTGCTATGCAGGAGAATATAAGGAAGGAGGGGAGAAATGGAAGAATATTTGTCCAAATGTTTTTGGCTACCTACAGGACAATGTAAAGTAAGGGCATCAGTCTTGAGTATTTGTAGTTATCTTGCTGATAGTATGGTTTGTAGTAAAGAATGGGCTTGGTTTTTCTTTTTAAAGGGGGGTTGCAAACAGTTAATTTGTATCAACTTAAGTAATTTTTGCTTTTTGTAACAAATAAGTACAACACCTCAAAAATCCAGTAGGAATGGTTGTCTCTCAGGGCTTGTGGTTTGGCTAGTCACTTGACTGATGCCCAACATGAACTCAGTTGATACCCAGTTTCTTGGTGTCAGAGCACAAGTGGCTTTATAAAGGGAATGGGAAAGAGGTCAGACTCCCCCTCAAGGAGGTTTCACTAGGGCTCCCAGCACTGTGGGTCCAGATGGAATTCTGTCTGGGATATGTTCATGAGCAGTCAGGAATAGTAAAATCTTTCCTCCGCATTCAAATGAGGAAATTGAAGTTGGTGACCGAGGCAGAGATGTTAGCTATTCTCTGTTGGAAATAAAGGAAGGAACAAGAGCAAAATCCATGACTGACTCATCCTTCCAAAAAAAATGCTATTCCAGGATTTATACATCAGGGAAATATTAACATGCTGGCCACATGTAGTGCCTTTTTGTTTGTTTTAAAGGCTAATTACTTTCCCTTGTGCAAAATGACATTTAAATGACTTCACTGTATTGTCCCTTACAGACATACCTGGGTATCATGGTTACATACCCAAGATACTCTTGAGTATGTGGTCTTCCATGAAGCACCCTTTGCCACCCTCACCTGGTTCCATTCTGGGATTTCACACATAGTAGTAATACAACACCGTTTATTGATGCCAGGTCTATGCCATATTTTGGTGAAGCAGGGGGGGTTGGATTACAATATAGGCTTTCACCCTTAATTTTTAAGTTCCTTCTGGTTTCTGTCACAGTCTTAACATTGCTTAAACTGGTTGAATATGACTCCCTGGAGTTCAAGCAGCTAACCCAGCTGGAGAGCCATGCAGCAGGGGCTGATGGTGGCTGGCAAGTGACTCACAGAATGTTAGGGGCTGGAAGGGACCTTGAAAGATATCTGGTCCAACCCTCCTGCAGAGCAGGATCACCTATATGATATAACACACAGCACTTTCCCTCCTCCCACTTCTTCCTTCCTCTTTGGCAGGGAGCACTGACTTGTGTGCTCGGGGGATGATTTTGGTGTCTCCCCAAGGGCTTTGGGCAGGAGTGGGCCAGCAGGGACGGACAACATGCAGGAAAAGGCTGGAGAGGGACTATTTTGTGGTATGAAGGGACTCCACAGCTTACAAGAATGACAGCCATCTATTTATTTAAGGGTATTTTTATTTCTCACTGGCAAAATCGCTCACCTTCTCACCTCATCAATGTCAACAGATGGATGTGTAAAAGGTAAAGTAGACAGACATGTAGTAAACAGAATTGGAGCATGCACATTCACTTCTCTTGTCTCTTGGCCATGGGAAAACTGCTGTAAAACATGAAATCTCTGACAACCTTGACTGTTGCAGTCAAGGTCAAATGAGCACTAAATAACCTCCTAAGACTCTTCAGCGTGTGAAGCTTCTCTTGGTTTAAGCAACCCTGAAAAGTGAGAACAGGATTGGAGAGCTGTTTCACACTTTGCCTGTGTACAGGTCCTGTCATTGCTCATCATTTTCACACTACCAGTGTGAACCTCACCATTGGTTAGCTTCTTGGTAGGTTTGGGGTTTTTTGTTTCTTTCTGGTTTTTAAGACACTATATTATGGTATAGCTGCTGCCATAGCCAATGACATCTTACCTGATTAGCATGTTATTCCTGTCCAGCTCTTTCTCCTTGCAAGCAGCTGAAGCAGCTTGGCATGTTAGATACACCCTCATGTTCACTTTTCCTTTCAGCGTAATGGATAACTCTTCAGGGAAAAATCTTTCCATAGAAAAAGAAATTTATATCTTGGTTCACAAAGTCCTAGGAAAAATAATGGGGGAGCGGGTGGGGGGTATTGGTTTTGGTGTGTGAGTTGTTGTGTTGTTTTTTT